>NW_026652290.1:51266138-51394600 GCF_009828535.3 Hylobates moloch | reverse complement strand
AAAAAAAAAAAAAAAAAAAAAAAGTCAGGAAACAACAGGTGCTGGGGAGGATGTGGAGAAATAGGAACACTTTTGCACTGTTGGTAGGACTGTAAACTAGTTCAACCATTGTGGAAGACAGTGTGGTGATTCCTCAAGGATCTAGAACTAGAAATACCATTTGACCCAGCCATCCCATTACTGAGCATATACCCAAAGGATTATAAGTCATGCTGCTATAAAGATTCATGCACACGTATGTTTATTGCTGCACTATTCACAATAGCAAAGACTTGGAACCAACCCAAATGCCCATCAGTGATAGACTGGATTAAGAAAATGTGGCACATATACACCATGGAATACTATGCAGCCATAAAAAAGGATGAGTTCATGTCCTTTGTAGGGACATGGATGAAGCTGGAAACCATCATTCTCAGCAAACTGTCACAAGGACAGAAAACCAAACACCGCATGTTCTCACTCATAGGTGGGAATTGAACAATGAGAACACTTGGACACAGGAAAGGGAACATTACACACTGGGGCCTGTCGTGGGGTGGGAGGAGGGGGGAGGGATAGCATTAGGAGATATACCTAATGTAAATGACGAGTTAATGGGTGCAGCACACCAACATGGCACATGTATACATATGTAACAAACCTGCACATTGTGCACATGTACCCTAGAACTTAAAGTAGATATAAAAAAAGAAAAGTCTAGCACATACAATTATTAAAAAAAAAAAAAAAGCTACAAGTTTTGGCCGGGTGTGGTGGCTCAAATTCATGCCTGTAGCCTCAGAACTTTGGGAGGCTAAGATGGGCAGATCACTTAAGCCCAAGAGTTTGAGACCAGCCTGGGCAACATGGCAAAACCCCGTCTCTACTAAAAATACAAGAATTAGCGAAGTGGGCGGCACCTGCCTGTAATCCCAACTACTTGCGAGGCTGAGGCAGGAGAATTGATTGAACCTGGGAGGTGGAAGTTGCAGTGAGCAGAGATCACACCACTGCACTCCAGCCTGGATGACAAAGTGAGACGCTATCTCAGAAACAAACAAACAAAAACCAAAAATTAGCTGGGCATAGTGGAACGCACCTGTAGTCCCAGCTACTCGAGAGGCTAAGGCAGGAGAATCACTTGAACCTGGGAGGCAGAGGATGCAGTGAGCTGAGACTGTGCTGCTGCGCTCCAGCCTGGGTGACAGAGTGCAGAGTGAGACTCCATCCAAAAAAAAAAGAAAGGAAGGAAGAAAGAAAGAAAAGAGAGAAAGAAAGGAAGGAAGGAAGAAACAAAGAAAGAGAAAGAAAGAAAGAAAGAAAGAAAGAAAGAAAGAAAGAAAGAGAAAAAGAAAGAAAGGAAAACAAATATATTTGGCTGGGAGTGGTGGCTCACGACTGTAATCACAGCACTTTGGAAGGCCGAGGTGGGTGGATCACCTGAGGTCAGGAGTTTGAGACAGCCTGGCCAACATGGCGAAACCCCGTCTCTAATAAAAATACAAAAATTAGCCGGGTGTGGTGGCGTATGCCTGTAATCCCAACTACTTGGGAGGCTGAGGCAGGAGAATCGCTTGAACCCAGGAGGCAGAGGTTGCAGTGAGCCAAAATCATGCCATTGCACTCCAGCCTGGGCAGCAAGAGCGAAAGTCTGTCTCGAAAAAAAAACGAAACAAAGAAAGAAAAAGGAAGGAAGGAAGGAAGGGAGGGAGGGAAAGGAAAGGAAGGAAGGAAGGGAAAGGAAAGGAAAGGAAAGAAGGAAGGAAAGAAAAAGAAAAGAAAAAGGAAGGCTACAAGTTTCAAGTGATATGACAGTATATTTGGGCCAAATCAATCCCCACCCAGAATTCCCTAGATGAAGGCTGAAGCCCTGTTAATCCTAGACCAGAATCCCAGGCTGGTGATGGCTAACCTGGCTCCTTGAAAGGAACATCTGGCCAAAGATGCAGATACTAAACTGATAAGCTGCTTGCTGCCCAGCTCACGTCCCCTCCCTGATTCCCACACGTATGTGTACATGAGCCCTTTCTCCACAGCTGTGTCTTTATTACCTCCTTTAGACTCCACTCAATCCAATGAAGTGGGCTGTATCAGGTGAAGCTAATATCAGCTAGGTTCATTCATTGGTTATTCATTTAACAAATATCTGTGGGGTTCCTAGGCTCAGTTCTAGGCACCAAGGGAAAAAAAGCAGTAAAGAAAGCAGAGCAAATTCTCTATCCTGGGCAAGCATGATGGTGCATACCTGTAGTTCCAGCTTCTCTGGAGGCTGAGGCAGGAGGATCCCCTGAGCCCAGGAGTTCAAGTACAGCCTGGACAACATGGATACCCTGTCTATTAGAAACAAAACAAAACAAAACAAAACAAATTCTGCCCTTAAGCAGCACACATTCTTGTTGAAAAAAGGTAATAAAAATAAATAAGATATCTGTTTGTTGGATGGTGATATGGAGAAAAATTAAGTAATAGAGGAAAATAAGGAATGTAGGCCAAAATCTCCATTTTGGTCAGGTCAAGAGAGACCTCATTCATTTATTTATTTATTTATTATTTTTTAATTTTGAGACGGAATATCGCTCTTGTTGCCCAGGCTGGAGTGCAATGGAGCGATCTCAGCTCACTGCAACCTCTGCCTCCCGGGTTCAAGCGATTCTCCCGAATAGCTGGGATTACAGGCAGGTGCCACTAAACCCGGCTAATTTTTTGTATTTTTAGTACAGATGGCGCAGGGCGGGGCCGGGCGGGTGCGGCATAGAGATGGGGTTTCACCAGGTTGGCCAGGCTGGTCTCGAACTCCTGACCTCAGGTGATTCAGCCACCTCAGCCTCTCAAGTGCTGAGATTACAGGCGTGAGCCACTGCACCCAGCCAGACCTCATTTAAAAGGTGACATTTCATCAAAGACTCAAAGAAGGTAAGGGAATGAGCCAAGCAGACATCTGGAGGACAAACACTCCAGGCATCAGGGGCAGCAAATGCAAGGGTCCTGAGGCAGGAGCATGCATGGTCAGGGGAAAGCTAGAAAGCCATTGTCGGAAGAGCAGAGCAAGAGAATGGGATCACAGTGGGTGAGGTTAGAGAGAAAGAGGGTAGGACCTTGTCAGCTCTCATGTGGGCTGACTTGGGGAGTCACTGGAGGGTCTTAAGCCTCTGCTCAGAGTGACATGATCTGACTCTCTTTACCAGAGCCATTCTGGCTGCTGCTGCGCTGAAGGCTGCTGAGAGAGAAGGGGAAGACAAGGGAGCAGATAGCTACTGCACTGATCCCAGCTAGAGACAGGAGGCTTGGGCCACAGAAGTGTCAGTGGAAGGCGATGGAGGAAGTCAGATTCTCAATGTATTTTGTTTTTGTTTTTGTTTCTTTTGAGACAAAGTCTTGCTCTGTTACCCAGGCTGAAGTAAAGTGGTGCAATCTTGGCTCACTGCAACCTCTGCCTCTTTGGCTTAAGCTAATTTTTTTTTTTTTTTTTTTTGAGACGGAGTCTCGCTGTCACCCAGGCTGGAGTGCAGTGGCGCGATCTCGGCTCACTGCAGGCTCCGCCCCCCAGGGTTCACACCATTCTCCTGCCTCAGCCTCCTGAGTAGCTGGGACTATAGGCACCCGCCACCTCGCCCGGCTAATTTTTTTGTACTTTTAGTAGAGACAGGGTTTCACCGTGTTAGCCAGGATGGTCTCCATCTCCTGACCTCGTGATCCGCCCGCCTTGGCCTCCCAAAGTGCTGGGATTACAGGCGTGAGCCACCGCGCCCGGCCAAGGCTTAAGCTAATTTTTGTATTTTTTGTAGAGATGGGGTTTTCGCCATGTTGCCCAGGCTGGTCTCAAACTCCTGGGCCCAAGCAGTCTGCCTGCCTTGACCTCTCAAAGCGTTGGAATTACAGGTGTGAGTCACTGTGCCCACCTTCTGAATGTATTTTGAAGGTAGAGCCAAGAGGATGGTGCTGCTGAACTGGTTGTGAGAATGAGAGCAAGAGTACATCCATGGATGATTCTGAGTTTTCTGCCCTGAGCAGCTGGCAGGATGAAGTTGCCATTTTCTGGGGTGGGAAAGGCTGCTGGAGGAGCAGGATGGGGACAGATGAGGAGGATGTCACTCTCACAGGGTGAATGCACACAAGCCTGATGTAATCCTATGTCTGCCTGATTCAAGACCTTCCTTCCTTGGCTTCTTCAAGTTGCCTGCTCCAAGGAAAAGGCAGAGCAAGAGTGGTAGTCCTATTCCTGCATTCTCTGTCTTCAATGAGGTCAGCATATTTTGGGAAATTTACACATTCAAACACTGAATTATAGGTAGTTCTTTATTTATTTTCTTTATTTATTTTTTTTGAGACAGAGACAGAGTTTTGCTCTGTTGCCCAGGCTGGAATGCAGGGGCGCAATCTCTGCTCACTGCAGCCTCTGCCTCCCAGGTTCAATCGATTCTCCTGCCTCAGCTTCCCAAGTAGCTGGGATTACAGGCATATGCCACCACACCTGGCTAATTTTTGCATTTTTAGTAGAGATGGGGTTTCACCATGTTGGCCAGGCTGGTCTCAAACTCCTGACCTCAGGTGATCTGCCCACCTTGGCCTCCCAAAATGCTGGGATTATAGGTGTGAGCCACTGCGCCCAGCCAAATTATAGTTAGTTCTTGACTCTATTGCACTTTGTGGACTGTCTTCGTCTTCACAGATCCGGAGACTTAGTGAACAAGTATTATCGTTTACTAAGAGACTGGAATTTGGCCTATAGTTTGAGATTCCCAAGCCATTGACCTTCCAGGGCCTCTTCTCAGGGTTCTCCCATTCTATAAAAGTCATACCACCCAATTTGTTTTGGTTATCTACTGTTCTGTAAAAACCACTCCAAAGCTTTGTGGTTGAAAACAACTATTTTATTCACAATTCTGGGGGTCAGGAATTTGGGCGGGACTCAGCTGGGATGTTCTTCTGCTCCATGTGGTATCAGCTGGGATATCTTATAAGGCTGCAGTCAGGGCCAGCTTCACAGGCAAGCAACCTGTGTAGTTGTAGAGGGCCCCACACTCAGTGGGATCCTGAAGTTAGTTTAATGCTCTGCTGTTGCCATCTTAAATTTCTAAATAATTTTTGAACAATGGATCTTGCATTTCCATTGTGCATTGGGCTCTGCAAATTATGTAGCTGGTATTGGCTAGAATCAGATGGTGGCTGGGGCTGGAATATCCAGGATAGCTTCATTCACTAATCTAGGGTCTTAGTAGAGTTGGGTGGGAGGCTGGGACCTCTCTGTCTCTCTCTGCGTGACTAGCTTAGGTTTCTTCACATGGCAGCTGGATCTCAAGAGTGGAAATCCCAAGCAGTGAAGGAAAGCTTCAGGTCACAAGGGCCAGCCTCAGAAGTTACACTGCATCACTCTCTCCACATTCTATTAACCAAAACAAGCCACAGGGCTGGCCCAGATTCAAGAAAAGGGGTTGGGGAAATGGCAAGGTCATTTTGTAACAGAGCATGTGGAAAGGAAGATTTTATTGCAGCCATCTTTGGAAACACACCCTACCACACCATGTTTATGTCCTACTTGCCCTGCAGGCCTAAGTTCCCAAAAGGACTAGGGAAAGAAGTGCCTGCTACTTTTTATTATTATTATTTTATTTTTTAGAGTCAGGCTCTCGTTATGTTGCCCGGCTAGAGTGCAGTTGCTATTCACAGTACGATTTTAGCATACTGTGGCCTCGAACTCCTGGGCTCAAGAGATCTTCCCACCTCAGCCTCTCAAGTAGCTGGGACTATAGGCAGGTGCCACCATGCCCTGCCAAGCGCCTACTACTTTTGCTCCGCCCCCCCCTTTGCCCCATTCTGCCACACTCCCCAACTGGAGTTAGTTGAATTGGTTTGTTTCAAGGCAGGGTCAGGGATCTGTTTTGTCCACTTAGACCTGAAGTAGGCCTATAAGACCAGCCTTGGCCCAAGAGGCTAGTAGGTCTGTTGATCACTTTATCAAATAGGGTAGAGGGAAAGGGTGGGCTAGGTGAACAGGTGCAGGAAACTTGGAGAGATGGCTCTGTCCCTTTCCCTCTGTGCAGTGAGGACAAATGGAATGAGGAGTCCAAAGCAGGACAGAGTCTTGCTACCTGACAAGTGGTCCCTGGACCAGGAGCACAAGCATCCCCTGAGAGTGTTAGAATCCAGAACCTAACGCCCTACCACAGACCTCCCGGGTCAGCAGCTACAACTGAACTAGACCCTCTGGGGATCTGTGCTCACATTAAGGTTTGAGGAGCTGGCAGCCTCTAGAGCAGTGGTTCTCAGCCTTGGCTGCACAGTGGAATTACCTAGGAAGCTTTTCTAGCTCCCAACACCCAGCCACACCCCAGACCAACAAGTCAGAATCTCAGAGGTGGACACCAGCATTAGGATAATTTGCTCCTCACTAAGGAGTTCCCTTGGTGAGTGGGGAAGCCAAACTCAAACCCTTCCTGACTCAGGATTCCTCATGGGACTAGCCCCTACGTGGTTCCTCTCCAGAAAAGAGGAAGTCAGGTCTGATCCCCTTGCCATCTTATGCAGCTTCCAGTGGGGTCCAACCCTTTACTCTCCTCTTCAGGAGCTTGTATTCACAGGTTCTGAAAATGGGGTGGAGAGGAAAAAAAGGAGCTTATAGATGTTGACTTTCCCTGGATTATGGGGACTCTGAGTTCAGCCCATAATCCCCCTTCCCACACTAATGCCTATGTTTGAAGCCAGGACTCCAAGGGGCAGCTCTCCCTGCAAGTGTGAACAGCAAACAAATCCATCTGGACACAAACTTCCTAACAGGAACCTCAGTTTGGTGCTGAACAAACAGCCAGCCAGAGCCCCTGTCCCACTCTTAGACCCCCAGTGGTGGCAAGGTCCAGCCTCTGTTCTTGGCTGGAATAATCAGGTTTCCCAGGACTTCCAGTGCCCTCCCCCACCTATTTTCTCCGAACCTGCCCTCCTCCTGGACTCAACCTCTCTAGCCTTAGTAGTGAGTGGCAAAGGCTCAGTGACAACTCTAGAAACCCACTTGTGGAGGAGCTCTAAAAAGCTCACCAGGGGAGGAGGGAAGGTCTGAGCTGAGCTTATGGCAAGATTGTCCTCTTCCCCTGCCCAACACTACCTGCAAGACACACACGCACACCCACACACACACACACACACCACCACCACCACCACCACCACGACCACCACCGCCTGTTTTTCCTGAGCACAGAAACTTATTTCTAGGTGGTTCTTGCATCCTTTCCCCTCTCTGACTCCATCTATTTATGGCACTTGGAGAGGTCACACACACAACACAATCCAACTCTCTTTATGTCTGTCCATTTCAACAACGCCCCTCAGATCAGGTTCAAATGGTGAAAATGCTGAAAAAGGAGCTAAGGTCCAAGATAGGTGGTGATTTTTAAAGAAGAACTCATACCTTTGTTTGCCTCTCCTACGGGTATTGGAAGTTCGGTCAGTTATGAGTAGTTAAAACTAATTGGCCCCCACTGGGTGCAGTGGCTTATGCCTATAATCCCAGCACTTTGGGAGGCTGAGGAGAGCAGATCATTTGAGGTCCCGGGTTCAAGACCAGCCTGGCCAACATGGCGAAACTCCATCTCTACTAAAAATACAAAAATTAGCTGGGCTTGGTGGCAGGCACCTGTAATCCCAGCTACTCAGGAGGCTGAGGCAGGAGAATCGCTTGTACCTGGGAGGTGGAGGTTACAGCGAGCCAGGATGGCACCATTGCACTCCAGCCTGGGTGACAAAGCAAGACTCTGTTTCAAAAAAACAACAAAAAAAAAAAAAAGAAAAAAAAAGCGCCCTTAAAAGGATTCTGTCTCTCTCACTCACTCACTCTCCTTCTATAACTCCATCTCCTGCTTACCCACAAAAGAAAAAAAATCCTCCCTCCTCTCTAAGGGCTATGAGCACAGAAGAAAAATCAATTCAATTCCATTTCAACCATTAAATAAACACTCTTATAGTAGGATTTGAGTCAACAGAACTATTAGGTTGGTGCAAAAGTAACTGTGGATAGACCGGACGTGGTGGCTCATGTCCGTAATCCCAGGACTTTGGGAGGCCAAAGTAGGCAGATCACCTGAGGTCAGGAGTTGGAGACCAGTCTGGCAAACATGGTGAAACCATGTCTCTACTAAAAATACAAAAAAGCCAGGTGTGGTGGCAGGCGTCTGTAATCCCAGCTACTCAGGAGGCTGAGGCAGGAAAATTGCTTGCACTCAAGAGGCGGAGGTTGCAGTGAGCTGAGACTGGGCCACTGCACTCAAGCCTGAGTGACAGAGAGATACTCGGTCTCAAAAAACAAAAGTAATTGTGGTTTTTACCATTAGTTTCAATAGCAAAAACTGCAATTACTTTTGCACAAACCTAATGGGTTTGAATTCTGGCAGGTCACTAGTTGTAAAACAAATCACATTACTGTCCAAGATCCAGTCTCCTCATCTGTAAAATGGGGATAACAGTATGATTGTGGGGATCAGAAAGAATGCACAGGTGTGCCCCTTGCAATGTGCTTGTGGTATAATAGGGGTTCACTGGAGGACCATCCCTCTTTCTTGTCCCTTTTTTCAGAAACTAGAATGATAGGGGAGAGAGAGAATTCAACTCAACCAATATGTGCTAAGCATATGGAAGGTATGACTAGCAGATAAAAAGATGAATAAGGCACTGAAGTGGGTCTTGGGTTATCACAGGGGTGTGCAGAGTGAGCTGGAAGTTCACAGTCCTAAACTGAGTTTTCTCTTGGGCAAATCACTCCACACTTAGTGGGTCTTCAATGTCTTCACTTTTCAGTACAAGAAAGAGCTGTCAGGGCAGGCACACGGTGGCTCATACCAAAAATCCCAATACTTTGGGAGGCTAGGTAAGAAGATTGCTTGAGGCCAGGAATTCGTGACCAGCCTGAGCAACATAGCAAAAGCCCATCTCTGCAAAAAAACAAAAAACATAAAAAATGAGCCAGGGCTAGGCGCGGTTGCTCACACCTGTAATCTCAGCACTTTGGGAGGCTGAGGTGAGCGGATTACCTGAGGTCAGTAGTTCAAGGCCAGCTTGGCCAACATGGTGAAATCCCGTCTCTACTAAAAATACAAAAATTAGCCAGGCCTGGTGGCTGGTGCCTGTAGTCCCAGCTACTTGGGAGGCCAAGGCAGGAGAGTTGTTTGAACCTGGGAGGCAGAGGTTGCAGTGAGCCAAGATCGCACCACTGCACTTCAGCCTGGGTGATGGAGTGAGACTCCATCTCAAAAAAAAAAAAAAAAATGGCCGGGCACGGTGGCTCACGCCTGTAATCCCAGCACTTTGGGAGGCCCAGGTGGGCGGATCATGAGGTCTGGAGTTCAAGACCATTCTGGCCAACATGGTGAAACCCCGTCTCTACTAAAAATGCAAAAAAAGAGCCAGGTGTGGTGGCACACACCTGTAGTCCCAGCTACTCAGGAGGCTGAGGCAGGAGTATCGCTTGAACCTGGGAGGCAGAGGTTGCAGTGAGCCCAGATTGCACCACTATACTCCAGCCTGGCAACAGAGAGAGACTGAGAGAGAAAGAGAGAAACAGAGAAGGAGAGCAGGAGAGAAGGAAGGAAGGAAGGAAGGAAGGAAGGAAGGAAGGAAGGAAGGAAGGAAGGAAGAAGGAAGGAAGGAAGGAAGGAAGGAAGGAAGGAAGGAAGGAAGGAAAAAAAAGAAAGGAAGGAAGGAAGGAAAGAAAGAAAGGGCTTTGACTAGTTTGCTGCTAAGGTCCCAACCAGCTATATAAAGTGCTCCAAGTGAACAGAAAACATACTCATCTCACTGCACAAGGGTTAGTTGCCCTGGCTGTCAACCTTCCTCTCTGACTAATCCTTCTTCCTCTGTCCTTGCTGTCCCTAAACATAGCAGTCCCCAAGAGATCCATACAAGCCCCTTTCTCTTTTACTACAGCATTTTCTCTCTGTGTGATCTCACCCACTCTCATCCCTTGATAGGCCTCCCTCTCTTCAGATGCCTCTGCAGAGGAAAGTGTCCTCCACAGAGCCCTCCTGGACCTATGAAGTTATTACTTGATCTATTTATTTATTTATTTATTTTTGAGACAGAGTCTCACCTGTCGCCCAGGCTGGAGTGCAATGGCACGATCTCGGCTCACTGCAACCTCCGCCTCCTGGGTTCAAGCAATTCTCCTGCCTCAGCCTCTGAAGTAGCTGGAGTTACAGGCATGCACCACCATGCCTGGCTAATTTTGTATTTTTAGTAGAGACAGGGTTTCACTATGTTGGCCAGGCTGGTCTTGAACTCCAGACCTCAGGTGATCTGCCTGCCTCGGCCTCCCAAAGTGCGGGGATTACAGGCATAAATCACTGCACCTGGCCTATGAAATTATTACTAATCTCTCCATCCTTTGTACTCCCATAGAATCCATCCCTTTGCTTTGGCAGTTGCATTAGCTAGTCGTGGATGAGTCTCTCTGTCCCCTCCCTCCACCCTCACCATAAGACTCTGAGCCCCCATTGGGCAGGAATTGTATATTTCATTGCACTTTGTACCCCTCATAAAACCCAACACAGAATAGGCCTCAAACCAGTAAATGTTTGTCGACTTCAGTCTAATTGAAGGGCAGAGGATTTCAGAGAAAGTCTTAAAAGCAGCATACATAAGAAAAAGTTAGGAAACACTAGGTAACTGCAAAGTGCAATGTGTTAGCTGTGCATTCCGGGAAGGGAGGAACAAACAACCAACCTTGTTTGCTCTTGGCCTGTCAGGTGCAGGGGAAGCAGGAGGGGCAGGGGAGGGGAGAGCAGGTGTGGGCTGGAGCTGAGACAGCCCAGGCAGGGGGTAGGGGGAGGTGGTATGGGGCTTCCGCAAGGCAGCTCTGGGGTCCTCTGACCCTGCAGGCTGGGCTTGACTTAGGGCACATTGCATGGCAGCCCTCCATCCAGGTCCAACAAACTGCATCATCACCATTTAGCACCTTTCTTCTGCATGAAAAAGCTTCCCTTTGGAAAGACAAGAAAGAAGAAAAGAGAGAGAAAGAGAAAGGAAGGGATAGAGGGAGGGACAAAGAGAGGGGAGGGAAAAGAGAGAGAGAGAAAGAAAGAGAGATGAAGAAAGACCCTGCAAAAGGAGAGTGAAAAAGGAGAAAAGGGACAAGGATTCACAGGGTGTTGGGAAAGGGCAGCAAAGGGGCTTCCTAACACATCTTCCCCAGTGGCTCTGAGATCTCAACCAGCGCTCAAAACGTTCTTCTTCCCTCAATCCAGAGAAGGAAACTCATTCTCTACTTAAGTGAGATAACCCAAGTGCAAAGCTTAAGTGATCTGTAAATATTACCCATTATTATTATTACCATTTTTCCCTCCTTCTCCTCCTTGCTACCCAGCTCACTTGCATATCAATGGGTTTAGACAAAAAAAAAGAAGGAGAATCCTTTAATGGGGAAAGAGGGCTGGGAAGTGGGGAGGAATTTGGTTGGAGGACAGCTCGAGAGCTCCTGGACAAATTTATTTGTTCTTTTTAAATATTTTTATTTTAGTTTGGCCAACTGAGTCCCTGGCATGGACTAGGCCCTGAGGATACAGCAGGTCACAAGGGCCATGTGAATTTTTACAGTGTCTTAGAAATCAATATGGTAATATCAATTACAATTTAAAAATATAAACTCTTACAGGTTTCTGTCCATTAATACTATTCAGGGATCTTTTTGTATAGAAATAAAAGAGCCAGTACACAATATATATTTAAAATAATGTTTCTTACCAGTTCTGTTTGTAGGGCAGAAGCGGAAAACAACCTGAATGCCTTTCAACAGAAGAAAGGTTGAATAAATTGTGGCACACCCATACTGTGGAACATTATGCAGACACTAAAAAGAATGAGTTAGGTCTAAACTGGGTAGCTTGGAGGAATTTCCACAATTAAGTGAGAAAAAGAAAACTGATTGTTCAAGGTTGAGCGCCAAAATTAATTTCATCAGAAATTCCTGGATTGCTTCTAGGCACTGGAAATCTAGGGAATGCTTAAGTTGCCTCCAGGCTTTTGCTACTATAAGAGGTGCTACAATGCACATCCTTATACAGGGATCTTTGAAAAGGAATCTTTTGACATTTTAGTAGCTATTGCAAATTATTCTCCAGGCTGAGCTCAGTGGCTCACTCCTGTGATCCCAGCACTTTGGGAGGCTGAGGCAGGCGAATCGCTTGAGCCCAGGAGTTCAAGACTACCCTGGGTAACATAGTGAGGCCCCATCTCTATTTAAAAAACAAACAACAAAAAAAAAATCCCAGCACTTTGGGAGGCCAAGGCAGGCGAATCACTTGAGCTCAGGAGTTTGAGAACAGCCTGGGCAACATGGCAAGACCCCATCTCTACCAAAACTACAAAAAAATAACTGGGCATGGTGGCATGTGCCTGTGGTCCCAGCTACTCAGGAGGCAGAGGTAGGAGGATGGCTTGAGCCCGGGGGGTGGAGGTTGCAGTGAGCTGAGATCACCCCACTGCACTCCAGCCTGGGTGTCAGGGCAAGACCCTGTCTCCAACACAAAAAAAAAAAAAAAAAAGAAAGAATAGAAAAGAAAAAGGTTTTAAATTTTTAAAAATTCTCCAAAAAAATTGAACTAATTTACATGCTTGCCTATAATATATGAGAGGGCCTATTTCCCTGCATTTTCACCAACACTGGATATTGTTAATCTTTTTAATCTTGGGACTCAAATAGTCAAAAATATCATTTATTATATTTATATAAATTTAAGCATCTTAATGTGCTTATAATCTTTTAAACACTTTGAGCACCTTTTAATGTGCTTATAATCTATTTGTATGTCTTCTGTGACTTATGTTGCTCATTTTTCTTTGGGGCTATCTGCCTTTTCCTTATTGATTTGTAAGAACTTTTTTTTTTGAGATAGAGTCTCACTCTTGTTCCCCAGGCTGGAGTGCAGTGGCGCAATCTCGGCTCACTGCAACCTCCGCCTCCTGAGTTCAAGCAATTCTCCTGTACCAGCCTCCCGAGTAACTGGGATTACAGGCGCCCACCACAATGCCTGCCTAATTTTTATATTTTTAGTAGAGATGGGGTTTCGCCATGTTGGTCTGGCTGGTCTTGAACTCCTGACCTCAGGTGATCTGCCCACCTCAGCCTCCCAAAGTGCTGGTACTACAGGCATGAGCCACTGTGCCCGGCTGTTAAGAATTTTTTTATGTTAGGGAAATTTGTCTATCAACCGGCTCTTCTTTTGTGACATTTTCTCAAGTTGTATTTTGTCTTTTAAAAAACACAGCGGGGGCCGGGCGCGGTGGCTCATGCTTGTAATCTCAGCACTTTGGGAGGCCGAGGCGGGCAGATCACGAGGTCAGGAGATCGAGACCACGGTGAAACCCCGTCTCTACTAGAAATACAAAAAAATTAGCCGGGCGTGGTGGCGGGCGCCTGTAGTCCCAGCTACTCGGAGAGGCTGAGGCAGGAGAATGGCGTGAACCCGGGAGGCGGAGCTTGCAGTGAGCCGAGATTGCGCCACTGCACTCCAGCCTGGGCGACAGAGCGAGACTCCGTCTCAAAAAAAAAAAAAACACAGCGGGAAGGAGGCAAGGGGGCAAGATAGAGGGGGCAGCCGGGCTAGGTGGCTCAAGCCTATAATCCCAGCCCTTTGAGGCTGAGGCAAGAGGATTGCCTGAGGCCAGACTTCCTTGCATGTCACCTGCATTAACAAAATGAGAGGCTTGGAGGTGGTGTGAGACTGAGGCAGGTTTTAGCTCATTTTTGCCCTTCTTCCTGGGTTCCAGTTTGTCCTAATTTTCCCACTTCACATCCATCTTTCCCTCCGCAATGTCTGCCTGTGAACTTTAGTCCCAGACCCAGACAAAGAAGTAACATCCTCACAGAGACTTATTACCAGTTCCCACAGTTGTGTAAGGTCAAATTCCCATAATAAAATCCTTTATTCTTTGGGGTTGAGTATGATGAAAAAAATAAAAATAAATCCTTTATTCTGTTAGGCACAGTGGTGTGCACCTGTAATCTCAGCTACTCAGGAGGCTGAGGCAAGAGAATCATTGAGTCCAGGGGTTCAAGATGTGCCTGGGCAACAGAGCAAGATCCTCATCTCAAAAAAAAAAAATCCTTTATTCTTTGTCACTCCTAGGGGTCCTGCTTCTCTGATTGGATCATGACTAATAGAGAATCTGCTACTGGACATTGTTCCAAGAATAACAGAACCTTAGTGGGTGATGGGTTCAGTCTGGGTCATCTAGAATTGATTCTGTGACCTAAATAGATTTAAAGGCATAAATAACCCTTACCAGAGGTTGTCAAGGGCAAAGAGATCACTGGTTCTTCGTGGTATGCCATAGGAAAAAAAGTTATTTATTTATTTATTTTTAATTTTAATTTTTATTTATTTATTTTTGAGACAGAGTCTGACACTCTTGTTGCCTAGGCTGTAGTGCAATGGCAAGATCTTGGCTCAGTGCAACCTTTGCCTCCTGGGTTCAAGCGATTCTCCTCCCTCAGCCTCTCAAGTAGCTGAGAATACTGGCACCCAGCCCCACGACCGGCTAATTTTTGTATTTTTAGTAGAGATGAGGTTTCACCATGTTGGCCAGGCTGGTCTCGAACTGACCTCAGGTGATCTGCCCACCTCGGCCTCCCAAAGTGCTGGGATTTTTACAGGTGTGAGCCACTGCACCCAGCCAAAAAAGTTATTTAAATGATCACTTGCAGACACCGTAATCAGGTGTCTATAGAAGTCAAATCTATTTATTTATTTATTTATTTATTTATTTATTTAATTTTTGAGACAGAGTCTTGCTCTGTCACCCAGGCTGGAGTGCAGTGGCATGGTCTCGGCTCACTGCAAGCTCCACCTCCCAGGTTCACGCGATTCTCCTGCCTCAGCCTCCCGTGTAGCTGGGACTACAGGCGCCCACCACCATGCCTGGCTAATTTTGTTTTGTATTTTGAGGGAGACGGGGTTTCACCGTCTTAGTCAAGATGGTCTCAATCTCCTGACCTGGTGATCCGCCCGCCTCAGCCTCCCAAATTGCTGGGATTACAGGCGTCAGCCACCGCGCCCGGCAGAAGTCAAATCTTTGATTGACCAAATATTTGCTTGAATATAACAATTATGATGACATTGGTGAGTTGTTTCTAAGTGCCCTGAAGAATTTAGGAAAAGAATATGAGGAGTCGGGATTTTGAATTCCCATCTCAAGGTCCATGGAAAGGACCTGAAAGTTTTGTGGCTGTCCTATGATGTAAATTATGTTCCCAACCTCTCAGGTCTCTTCTGCTAAAAATTGTGTCATTGATTGGGAAGAAGAGAGACTGTGAAAATTGTGATGAAGATATATATGGCCAGGTTCCAACAAATCTGAGCCCCTAAATTCTGCTGAACCTCTTTTCACAGTAGAAGTAACTTTCCACTCTGATCTGAAGAAGTGAATCTCAGCTAGGCACAGTGGCTCGTGCCTGTAATCCCAGTATTTTGGGAGGCTGAGGCAGGAGGATTGCTTAAGCCCACGAGCTCAAGACCTGCCTGTGCAACTCTATCTCTACAAAAAATTTAAAAAATTAGCTGATGGCTTCTTTGGTTTCAAAAAGAACTAAAAATAACAAAACCAAAAAAAAAAAAAAAAAAGGAAAGAAAAAGAAAAATTAGCTGGGCATGAGGCAGGAGGATCCATTTAGCCCAGGCGTTCAAGGTTACAATGAGATATGATCATGTCACTTCACTCCAGCCTGGGTGACAGAGTGAGACCCTGCCTCAAAAAAAAAGAAGTGAATCTCCCCTTGCCTGAAGGTCTTGTAATGGCCTTCCCTGAAGTGGTGGCCCTCTGGATTTACCTCCACTGCCTCTCATTGCTGGTAGACTCAAGTTCAAACAGGCTGCAGAGAATGAAGTACAAAGCCTTTCCCATGAGACGATGGTATGATACACACCAAAACAATTTCATGATGTTGCCAATTTACATATCCAGAAACCTGGGGAAATATGTGGACATGGATCCCAAAGGTGTGAGATGAGGATAGAAGAAATATAAAGTCATATTAGGCTGAATCCATCTATAAGGGCCAACTAAGCAGAGATTCCTGATTCAATGTGCTAGCTTGAGTGAGTCTAACAGTTTGTTCAGTTGGTTGATATCAACTTCTAGATGAAGTTGGCACACTGTAGAAGAGGTATCAAATGGCTAAGGAAGGCTGGAATGCTAGGGTAGACTTGCCATGGAAGACCTATTTACCTGCCCCTGTAATATGTGCCCAGGTTAGTTCTAGAAGACGCTTCCTTCATCAAGCCTATGAGAAATGCATTCAAGAGGAAAGCCCTGATATCCCTGAAGAACTCTATGGTGGCTATTCTCTGTAGGCCAGAAATGATGGAGGGAACTTATGCTATCGAGCTGGGCTCCCAAAATTCAATGGGGATGATGTGACAAAGTAGGTGTGGTTACCATAATGGCTCATGAAAAATGTGAACATGGCAGGAGGGATGGAGTTGGACAGGGGCTTAGTAACATGGATTTCCATTCCCTAAAACCAATCTGACTACAGCTATTGCTGAGTGCCCAACCTGCCAACAGCAGAGACCAACACTGAGCCCCCAATATGAAAACCAACCAGCTACTTAGTGCCAGGGTAATCACATAGGGGCATTACTTTGTTCTTACTGGAATATCCATTTACTGTGACATAGATTTGCTTTCTCTGCCCACAGTGCTTCTGCCAAAATCAACATCTGTGAACTTATAGAATGCTTTGGCATTCCATATAACATTGCTTCTGACAAAAGAATTATTTCACAGCAAGTGAAGAACAGCAATGGGCTCAGGCTCCTGGAATTCACTGGTCTTACCATTACCCTGAAGCAGCTGGCTTGAAAGAACAGTAGGATGACCTTTTGAAGACTTAATTATGGCACTAGCTGGATGGTAACATGTTGCAGGGCATGGGTAATGTCCTTCGGATGCAAGATGTGCTCTAAACCGGCAACCAACATATGGTGCTGGGAGAAATCCCAAACCAGGATTTGTGAGTCAGAGGGTAGAAATGAGAACAGATCTCCTCAATATAACACATTGTGTTTCTCTAGCAAAATTTTTGCTTCCTATCTCAGTAACTTTGTGCTCTGCTGATCTAGAGATACTAGAGTTCCCGAGAGTGAACTATTTCCACAGGAGACACAGCAGTGGTTTCACTGAACTGGCAGTTAAGACTGTCGCTGGCTACTTGGGCTTCTCTCACCAGTGAATCAATAGGCACTGAAGAGTATTATCAGACTCCCTGGGTGACTGATCCTGACTATCAAGGGGATAATGGGAACAACATGGTATTTCCATATCCTGTGATTAAAATCAATAGCAAAACTACGACTAAATAAAGGAAGGAATGCTAATGGTCCAGACCAGGAACAAGTGGTCACTGAATTTTCACAAAGTATAAAGATCTGTGTAACCAGCTTCCAGATTAAGAAATAGAACACTGGCCGGGCACGGTGGCTCACATCTGTAATTCCAGCACTTTGGGAGGCTGAGGTGGGTGGATCACCCAAGGTCAGGAGTTCGAGACCAGCCAGCCTGACCAACATGGCGAAACCCTGTCTCTACTAAAAATACAAAATTAGCTGGGCATGGTGGCACATGCCTGTAATCCCAGCTACTTGGGAGGCTGAGGCAGGAGAATCATTTGAACCTGGGAGGCAGAGGTTGCAATGAGCCGAGATCACACCACTGTACTCCAGTCCGGGCAACAACAGTGAAATTCTATCTCAAAAAAAAAGAAAATAAATAGAACACTGCTACCACCCCAGAAGTTCCCGTCATGCCCTTTGCCGCTCATTAACCACCCCCAACCATTCTCCTGACTTCTAGCAGCATAGATAAGTTTGCCTTGATTTTTTTTTTTTTTTTGAGACGGAGTCTCGCTCTGTTGCCCAGGCTGGAGTGCAGTGGCGCAATCTCGGCTCACTGCAAGCTCCGCCTCCCGGGTTCACGCCATTCTCCTGCCTCAGCCTCTCCGAGTAGCTGGGACTACAGGTGCCCGCCACCACGCCCGGCTAATTTTTTGTATTTTTAGTAGAGACGGGGTTTCACCCTGGTCTCGATCTCCTGACCTCGTGATCCGCCCGCTTCGGCCTCCCAAAGTGCTGGGATTACAAGCGTGAGCCACCGCGCCCGGCCTTGATTTTAATTTTTTAATTTTTTTGAGACAGAGTCTCACTCTGTCACCCACGCTGGAGTGCAGTGGCGCAACTTTATTCTACTGTTGGTAGACATTCTAGTAGTTTCTGATTTGGGGCTACTGCAAATAATACTGCTGTGAACATTCTGAAACATGTCTCTTGTTAAACACATATGCATATTTGTGTTGGGTATACACTGTACCTAGGATAGGAACTGCTGGGTCAGAGGGTTAAGCTTAAGTAAATACTGCTCATCCATTTTTCGAAAGCGTTTGTACCAATTTATATGCCCACAGTCAGTGGATAAGAGTTCCAGATGCTTCATATTATCATCAACCCTTGGTATTTTCTTTTTCTTTTCTTTTTTTTTTTGAGACAGAGTTTTGCTCTTGTTGCCCAGGCTGGAGTGCAATGGCTCACTACAATCTCTGCCTCCCAGGTTCAAGCAATTCTCCTGATTCAGCCTCCCAAGTAGCTGGGATTACAGGTGTGTGCCACCACACCTGGCTAATTTTGTATTTTTAGGAGAGATGGGGTTTCACAATGTTGGTCAGGCTGGTCTCGAACTCCTGACCTCAAGTGATCCACCCACCTCAGCCTCACACCTGCCTTGGCCTCCTAAAGTGCTGGGATTTACAGGTGTGAGCCACCGTGCCCAGCCAACCCTTGGTATTTTCCATCTTCTGGTGTGTGTATAGTGGATCACGATGTGATTTGAATTTGCATTTCCCTGATGACCCATAGAGTTCAGTATGTTTCATACTTTTTTTTTTTTTTGAGACAGAGTCTTGCTCTTTCACCCAGGCTGGAGTGCAGTGGTGCAGTCTTAGCTCACTGCAACCTCTGCCTCCCGGGTTCAAGCAATTCTCCTGCCTCAGCCTCCGAGTAGCTGAGACTACAGGCACCCACCACAATGCCCAGTTAGTTTTTGTATTTTTAGTAGAGATGGGGTTTCACCATGTTGGCCAGGCTGGTCTCAAACTCCTGACCTCAAGTGATCTGCCTGCCTCGGCCTCCCAAAGTGTTGGGATTACAGGCATGGGCCACCGTGCCCAGCCACATATGGTTTTAAGCTATTCAGATATTTCCTTTTATAAAGTGCCTAGTTCATGTACTAACCCATCTCAGTGGTCTTTTTAAAGTCTGTTATAGGGCTGGGTGCAGTGGCTTACGCCTGTAATCCCAGCACTTTGGGAGGCGGAGGTGGGCGGATCACCTGAGGTCAGGAGTTCAAGACCAGCCTGGACAACATGATGAAACCCCATCTCTACTAAAAATACAAAAAATTAGCTGGGTGTGGTGGCAGGCGCCTGTAATCCCAGCTACTCAGGAGGTTGGGGCAGGAGAATTGCTTGAACCCAGGAGGCAGAGGTTGCAGTGAGCCGAGTGCCATTGCACTCTAGCCTGGGCAACAAGAGTGAAACTCCATCTCTAAATAAATTAATAAATAAATAAAAATACAGTCTGTTATTCGTTTGGCTTTATTTTTGGTATACTTAACAAAAATTAGCTGGGCATGGTGGCGCATGCCTGTAATCCCAGCTATTGAAGCAGGAAAATCCCTGGAGCCTGGGAGGCAAAGGTTGCAGTGAGCCAAGATTGTGCCACTGCACTCTAGCCTGGGCAACTCCATCTCAAAAAAAAAAAAAAAAAAAAAAAAAAGGACTACTAAAAGAATGAAAAGGCAGGCCACAGAGTGACAGAGGTTATCTGCTTCTATAAAATTATCTATACATAAAACTCTTACAATAAGAAAAAGATAGTAATCCAATACAAAAATAAGCAAACCAGTTGAACAGGCACTTCACACAAAAGAGGATATCCAAGTGGCTGATAAGCATGTAAAAAGATGCTCACAATGAATGGTCTTCAGGGAAATAAATACAAATTAAAACCACATACCTAGGGGATTTGAAACAAGGCAGTTCTGTTAACCTCTCTTGCTGTATTTACTAATATGTAAATTGGAGATATTAATGCTTATGCTCAGGAATTTACAGTCTGAAGAAGGAATAAATGACACAACAGGAAACTGATAATTATGTATGGAAACACAGAGAATTACATACTAAAAGGCCAAGGTTAGAGACATAGTGGCCATATCTTTTACCCCTAAATCAAATCACATCAAATCAAATCAAATCCTGAGCTCAAGCGACCTCCCGCCTTGGCCTCCCACACAAGTACTGGGATGCCAGGCATGAGCCACTGCACCTGGCCAAAAAAAAATATTAAAGAAAGAACGAAATTGGTAATCACAGGGCATCTCAAGGCAGGGAAACTAAAGGGCTGAGGCCAGATGGGAAATTTACTTATCACTGTGCTTATAAATAAAATATTTACATTTAAAAACAAACAAACAAAAAGTCCGCACGGTCCTAGGTGAATCTGGCCGAGGCTTCTGCGTCGAGGATGACGCGGGTCAGCTGAGGCCAAGACCGCAGGCACTGCCCTACCGCTCTCCAGATCACAGCTCCGCCTCTGCAAGGCCCCGGGGGAAACGGGCATCCCTTCTCCAGTGACCAAAGGACAAAGACGGAGCCCTGTGGCTGGGTGTTTCGCCCAGGATCACCAGCGAGCTCAGAGTCCTCCCCATGACCGCCCCAGGGTGGACATTTTTAAAAGCGGAGGAAGGGAGGGAACACACTCTTTGTTGCTGTGCCCACCTTGCCTCGCCCAGGGCGGGCGTTCACAGGCTTTGGGGGCCCCGCCCGGACCGCAGTGGGGAGAGGCCGCCCCATGCCCCGCCCCGCCAAATTTAAGAGCCTTCGCCGAGCGCCAGGAGGTTCCCAGACAACTAGTCTTGCTCGCTGCCTTTTGCAGAATCTTCTCACTCCTCCCGAGCTCCCTTCCTTGCGTCCGTCCGGGCAACAGCCGCGTCATGCCTAGCCCCAGGCCGCGAGGCAGCCCGCCGCCCGCTCCCTCGGGCTCTCGGGTCCGGCCTCCGCGCTCTGGCCGCTCTCCGGCGCCCAGGTCCCCTACCGGCCCGAACACGCCCCGCGCTCCCGGACGCTTCGAGTCCCCCTTCTCGGTCGAGGCCATCCTGGCGAGGACCGACCCCTGCGCGCCGGCGGCCTCCCAGCCGTCGGGCTCCGCCTGCGTCCACCCGGCCTTCTGGACCGCTGCTTCCCTGTGCGCCACCGGGGGTCTGCCCTGGGCGTGCCCGACATCGTGGCTGCCCGCCTACCTGAGCGTGGGTCTTTACCCTGTGCCAGGGCCGCGCGTGGCTCCCGTCTGCGGCCTGCTGGGCTTCGGCGTCACAGGTACTGCGCTCCCGGCGCCCGCACGCGGGGGACTGGGGGAGGCTGGAGAGCCTAGGCCGCCACCGCCGGCGCCCCAGTGCAGGAGAGGGCACTGAGTGTGAGAATCACACACGGCTGGAGTGGGAAGGGGCTCTGTCACTGTTTACCTTGCGGTTGAAGCCGAGGACCGCGACAGTCTTGCTGAAAAAGACCCCGGCGCGAGGCTTCCCCCGCACGCTGCTGAGGTGGGAGAGGGTGGGTGTGAGGGCGGCGCAGCGCCTGAATGCGGTGGGCAGGAGGCCAGCGCTGGGGCTGCAAGGGGACCCAGCCCTGCTCCCGGTCTCCGCGTCCCTTGACTCCCTCGCACACCCCGGGGGTAGCGCTTGGTGACAGAGACGCTTCCCAAAGCGGCTCTCGACCCGAACCGATAGCCCTGTTTTTTTGCGGGGGGAGAGGCGGGAAGTGGACGCTCCGGGAGGTGTTGTTGAGCGAGGAGCTGTTAGGAGCTGGTCAAGGCTCACACCCCACTACCGCCTCCACTGCTCACGTCTGTGACTTTGGGCTCCACACTTCGCTCTAAGCCTGCGTGCATGCAATGCTCTTAAGTAGTGCTTAAGGGCCAGGCACTTAAATCTCATGAGAAAGTAACTGTAACGTTGGGCGCGGTGGCTCACGCCTGTAATTTCAGCACTTTGGGAGACCAAGGCGGGTGGATCACCTGAAGTGAGGAGTTCAAGACCAGCCTGGCCAACATGGTGAAACCCCATCTCTACTAAAAATACAAAAAATTAGGAGGGCCTGGTGGCGCGCGCTTGTAATCCTAGCTACTCAGGAGGCTAAAGCAGGAGAATCACTTGAACTCGGGAGGTGGAGGTTGCATTGAGCCAAGATTGCGCCACTGCACTCCAGCCTAGGCAACAGAGTGAGACTCCGTCTCAAACAAACAAACCAACAAAAAAAAGTAAGTATAGAGGGAACTTTGTCCTCTAGCATTAAACATCCACCTACACGTGCTTTTGCCATTTTTGGTTGCCAGGTTCATGCTTCCCCAAGTCCCCACGAAGAAAACAGGAGCAAAGTTAGTCCAAGCCTTATCAACCCATACAAAGATAGTTGTAACACAATCTTGCCGGGTTCCTACTCCGTGGCACCCACCCCAATCCTGCATTTCCTCACCTTTGGACTCGCAGCCCCATCTAAATTCAATACCACTGGATCTGGGAGCTGTGCCCATCACTCCAATCCATCTTTCTCTGAGCTCTTCACACACCTGAGGTCTGAATTACAGTTTACTACCTCATGTTACAGTTGTCTCATTTTCAAGTTAGTTTGTTTTGTTTTGTTTTGTTTTGAGATGGAGTCTCGCTCTGTCTCCCAGGCTGCAGTGCAGTGGCGCTATCTCTGCTCACTACAACCTTCCTCCGGGCTCAAGTGATTCTCCTGCCTTAGCCTCTGGAGTGGCTGGAATTACAAGCCCCAGCACCATGCCCGGCTAATTTTTTTTATTTTATTTATTTATTTTTTTTTTAGGCAGAGTCTCGCTCTGTGGCTTAGGCTGGAGTGCCATGGCACAATCTCAGCTCACTGCAAGCTCCGCCTTCCGGGTTCACGCCATTCTCCTGCCTCAGCCTCCGGAGTAGCTGGGACTACAGGCACATGCCACCACATCTGGCTAATTTTTTGTATTTTTAGTAGAGACAGGGTTTCACCATGTTAGCCAGGATGGTCTTGATCTCCTGACCTCATGATGTATTTCTTTTTCTGTGAACTACTGTTCTTGCATTTTGCCCATATGTATAGTTGGTTATTTAAAGCAATCTATTTGTAGATGCTCTTTTCTATTGAGGAAATTAGCCCTGGCCGGGTGCAGTGGCTCACCCCTGTAACCCCAGCACTTTGGGAGGCCAAGGCAGGTGGATCACTTCAGCTCAGGAGTTGAGACCAGCCTGGGCAACATGGCAAAACCCCATCTCTATTAAAAACACAAAAACTAGCTGGGCATGGTGGTGCGCACCTTGGCGGGGGCTGAAGTGGGAGGACTGCTTGTGCCTGGGAGGCAGAGGTTGCAGTGAGCCGAGGTCAAGCCACTGAACTCCAGCCTGGGCAACAGAACAAGACACTGTCTCAAAAAATTAAAAAAGAAATTACCCCTTTAACTGTAATGAACTACAATTTTTTTTTCTGTTTATTGGCTTTTGACTTTGATTATGGTGGTATTCTTTTGTTACATAGAAAAAATTTTAATTTTTATATGTTTGATGTGTTTTTACAAATCATTTCTTTTTTGAGACAGGTTCTCTGTCACTCATGCTGGAGTGCAGTGGTGTGATCATGGCTCACTGCAGCCTCAACCTTCCAGGCTTAAGCACTCCTCCTTAGCTTCCTGAGTAGCAGGGACCACAGGCATGCGCTACCACACTCGACTAATTTAAAACATTTATTTTGTAGAGATGGAATCTCACAGTGTTACCCAGGCTGATTTTGAACTCCTGGGCTCAAGTGATCCTCCTGCCTCAGTCTCCCAAACTGCTGGGATTACAGGCATGAGCCACTGTGCCTGGCCTCACATCTTATATGATACTTGGAAAGAACTTCCTCACTGTGAAGTCATACAATAACTTCCCCATTTTTTCTAAATTTTTGTGGGTTTACCTTTTTACATTTAAATATTTCCTCCATTTGGATTTTTTTTAGTGCAAGGTATTGGGTATGGATCCAGCTTAATTTTTCCCAGATCTGGAAATAATCCCTCTCTTCCCCATTGGATTATCACTTCTGTTTTAATTTTTATAACCATTGACTTTCTTCTTGCTCTGTGCCTGGCACAGTGCTAAGCACCCTGTAAGCATCATGTTTTTGTTTTTGTTGTTGTGGTAGTTGTTGTTGTTGAGACAGGGTCTTACTCTATTGGCAAGGAGTGATCTCGGCTTGGCTCACTACAACCTCTGCCTCCCGAGCTCAAGTGATCCTCCTGCTTCAGCCTCCCAAGCAGCTGGGTCTACAGTTGTGCACCACCACACCTGACTAATTTTTGTATTTTTTGTAGAGATAGGGTTTTGCCATGTTGCCCAGGGTGGTCTCGAACTCCTGGGCTCAAGCGATGGGCCCATCTCAGCCTCTCAAAGTGCTGGGATTATAGGCATGAGCCATTGCACCTAGACAGCACCATGTTAAAATCCTGACATCTCTGGAAGTAGGGATTATTATCACCATTTTACATATGAGGAAATCAAGGCTCACAGAAGTACACTGACTTGCCCAAGGTCCTCTGGCTGGTAATTGGTGGCAGAGCTAGGATTCCAACTAGAGCTTTGTTTTTTTTGTGTTTTTTTTTTTTTTTTTTTTTTTTAAGACAGAGTCTCACTCTGTCGCCCAGGCTGGAGTACAGTGGCACAATCTTGGCACACTGCAACTTCCGCTTTCCAGGTTCAAGTGATTCTCCTGCCTCAGCCTCCTGAGTAGCTGGGATTACAGGTGCCCACCACCACATCTGGCTCATTTTTGTATTTTTAGTAGAGACGGGGTTTCACCAAGTTGGCCAGGCTGGTCTTGAATTCCTGACCTCAGGCTATCCGCCCGCCTCAGCCTCCCAAAGTGCTGGGATTACAGGTATGAGCCACCATGCCCGGCCTCAACTAGAGCTCTTAAGGAACACACAATACAGCCTACTTTCTTCTCCAAAGGTCAACTTCTGATTCTGAAACAAGGCTGACTAGGTACACCAGGCTGTATGTCTGATGGGCTTTTCCTGATCTTTTGGTCTACCTTGGCAGGCACAGAGTAAGCCTAGTGGGCCCAGTGGTTGGAGTCCTAAGCAGCTGGGGCCCCAGACACACTCCCTTTGTTGGGGAAGTCTGTCTGCCAGCCCTGAGGACTCCCCAAGACTAGTGGAGGCTGAGTGGCCTTAGCATTACGCTTGCCATTCTTCTGTCTAGAATACTATACTCCCAGAGAGCCCAATGGCTCACTCCCTCATCCCCATCAAGATTTGACTTAGGAACTGCTCCTGGTTGATGCATCTCCACTGGCCCACAGCTTGGTCTCATCTATTCCCATGGCTTAACATACCATCTATTTAAGCTGATGACTCCCAATTTTTTTTTTTAATTGAGACAGAGTCTTGCACTGGCACCCAGGCTGGAGTGGAGTGGGCTCTATCTTGGCTCACTGCAACCTCTGCTTCCCGGACTCAAGCAGTTCTCCTGCCTCAGCCTCCTGAGTAGCTGGGATTACAGGCATGTGCCACCATGCCCGGCTAATTTTTGTATTTTTAGTAGAGACGGAGTTTCACCATGTTGGCCAAGCTGGTCTCGAACTCCTGATCTCAAGCAATCTGCCCCCTTCAGCCTCCCAAAGTGCTGGAATTACAGGCATGAGCCACCGTGCTCAGCGATGACTCCCAAATTTGTATCCTCAGCTCAACCCTCTCTTCTGACTTGTAATTCTTCTGACTTCACTTCTAAGATATAAGCTCCATAACGACAGAGATTTTCTGTTTTGTCCTGAAACCATGCATGACACACAGTAGACATTCAAAAAGTATTATATTTGTTCAGTGAATTAAAAGGGTGAACCCCTGGGGGTCTCTTCGCTGCCCATTCCGTGGTGTTGCCAGAAGCAGTCAAGGAAAGGAGAGGAAGGCAAAGAGAGGGGAGGTTTGGCAACTTCTTTTAGGGGCCAGAAGTGAAGCCACTTGGCTAGAGAGTAGTGGTGGCAGACAGTCTCACTGCATTGTCCCTTCTTTCCCATTTGTTTGTTTCCTGTTATTTCTGCACAGTCTCTTTCCACTGTCTTCTTGCACTGTTACCTGGCCAAGTGGAAGGCAAGGTAGCGGAGCTGTGTGTGCCTTCTCATTTTGCCAAGATGGGAGTGCAGGGGGCTTCTGGCTAACCTCTCCTGCTGCTGGCTAACCTCCCCTGCTGCTGGTTGCTCTTTAGGGTTGGAGCTGGCTCATTGCCCGGGACTCTGGGCCTTCCCAGACTGGGCCCCAATGGAGGACCTACAGGACACTGAGAGACAGCAAAAGAGAGTCCGAACTATGTTTAACTTGGAGCAGCTGGAAGAGCTGGAGAAAGTGTTTGCAAAACAGCACAATCTGGTGGGGAAGAAGAGAGCCCAGCTGGCAGCTCGGCTCAAACTTACAGAGAACCAGGTGGGAGTAGGGACTCCTATTGGGCCTGGGCTGCACCTAGGGACAAACACTACCTTGGCAAGGCCCTAAAGGGAGGGTGGGAGGAAGACATGGGCCCTCTTCCCTGTGCCAC
Organism: Hylobates moloch; assembly: GCF_009828535.3. Classification (NCBI taxonomy): domain Eukaryota; kingdom Metazoa; phylum Chordata; class Mammalia; order Primates; family Hylobatidae; genus Hylobates; species Hylobates moloch. Next base: position 51,367,975 of record NW_026652290.1, on the reverse strand, counting down.
GCTGTTGAAGGGACAGGCCCTGACTTTTTGCACGCTCTATATAATGAAAAAAAAAAAGCCCCGTTTGAAGTCACATTATGTGAACAACTTGGAATGTTAACTTAGATTATTAGTCTAAAAATTGATAATAAAGGATTTCCATGCTAAATAAGGACCTGCTAGTAAAATTAAGTAGATGTGGCCAGGTGCAGTGGCGCATGCCTGTAATCCCAGAACTTTGGGAGGCCAAGGTGGGCAGATCACAAGGTCAGGAGTTCAAGACCAGCCCAGCCAACATAGTGAAACCCTGTCTCTACTAAAAATACAAAAAATCAGCTGGGTGGCTATAATCCCAGCTACTTAGGAGGTCGAGGCAGGAGAATCACTTGAGCCTGGGAGTCAGAGGTTGCAGTGAGCAGAGATCACGCCACTGCACTCCAGCCTGGGCAACAGTGCGAGACTCCGTCTCAAAAAAAAAAAAATTAAGTAGATATTGAAGAGAGTCAATATAATCAATATTTCTTTGACCCCTATATTCCTCTCCAGCTATTATATCATTTCTCTGCTCCTTTCACAGGCAAACTTCTCAACAACTTGCCATGTTCACTTTGTCCGTGTCCTCGCCTCCCACTCACTGCTTCACACATTCCAACATGACTTTTCCCTACCATTCCATCAAAACTTCTCAGCAGGGTCTCTAATAACCTCCATGTTGCCACAGCCAACAATATGACACTTTCCTTTTTTCAACTCAGTCCACCACTCAGCAGCTCTTAGTACTGGACAGTCAGCCACCGCATCCCTTATTGAAACATGTTCCTCATAGCCTCCAGACACCATGCTGTCCGGTTTTCCTCCTAGCTCTGTCTCCTTGGCAGGCTACTCTTCCCTTGGGGACCTCGAAATTTCTTCCCAGCTGGTCTCATCTATTCCCATGGCTTAAAATACCATCTATAAGCCAGTGACTCCCAAATTTGTATCCTCAGCACAACCATCTTGTCTGACTTATACCTCTAACTACCTTCTTGGTGATTCCAGTTAGATGTCTCATGGGCACGTATCTCAAACCCAAGAACCCAAGTCTAAACCTCAATTCCTGACTTTTTTCCTGCCCAAATCTGTTCCTTTCCCATACATGACCCCACCATCCACCTGGTTACTCAAAAACCCAATCATCCTAGATTCCTCCTTCTCCTCTGCTTCCAACCATCATTGAGCCTTGTCATCTCTACCTCCAAAATACAGCTGGAGTGGCTTCACTTCTCTCCATCACCCCTAATGTACACCCCAGATCTCCTGGGGCCGCTGCAGTGGCCTCCCTCCTATCTTCCTGCTTCTGCTGCCGCTGCCATCCATGCTTCACACAGCAGCCAGGTGCACAATGCACTTCAGATGTAAATAGGATTATGTGGGCCCACATAAAAGCCTCATGGGTGACATTCCTTATCTATGGCCTTCCAGGTCCTGGGTGATCTGGCACCCGCTGACCTCTTCCATTTCCCTCCCTTGACTTTCTCCTCTCACTCTCATCCATGCTCTCCTCCTTCCTGGTCCTCAAACACTCCAAGCTTGGTTCCATTTCAGAGCCTTCCTACAGGTTGTTCCCTGCCCTGCGGGCCTGCTCTTCTCTGTCCCCATCAGGTGGGCCTCTCTCTCTTTGAGCCTCAGCTTTAATGCTGGTTCCTCGGGGAGGCCTCCTCTACCCATACCCGTTTGTACCCCCTTTTGTGTTTACATAGCTCTTTGTTTCTTTACATGTTTCTTGCCAATGTTTCTTCACTAGCTCGTGAGCTCCACGAGGGCAGGCAGCTTGCCTCTGTTGCTCACCACTGTATCAGCATCACCTAGGATGGTGCTTAGCACATACTGGAAGCTCAGTAAATACTCGGATGAATGAATGGTGTCTGGAATTATAGAAAGGGGTGTTTTGGAGGAGTTACCTCCCTGAGAAGGGAGAGCAAATATTGGCCAGGCAGAGAGGGGTGTTCACTCTAGGAATTGGGAAGCAGTGGGACCTGATGGTCACATTCTGATCTCTGCCCACTGTCTCCAATTATAGGTGAGAGTCTGGTTCCAGAACCGCAGGGTCAAGTATCAGAAACAGCAAAAGCTGAGGGCAGCAGTTACATCTGCCGAGGCTGCCTCCCTGGATGAGCCTTCCAGCAGCTCCAACGCCAGTATCCAGAGTGATGATGCCGAGTCAGGAGTGGACAGCTGAGGACTGGGACAGAGCCCCTAGCCAGGCTGCCTGGGCTAGTTCTTCCTGGGGGTACCCACTGGAGCTCCTTGCCTCACACCTCAACGAAAAGCCTCCCCAACCAGAGGAATCTGAGCTGTCAAGCAGGGACCCCCTTTTCTATACCGGTTCCTGGAAACTGGAATAATGTAATGATTGGAGGCACAGACTCTGGCCTTCAGCAATGTCCTTGGCCAAACTATGGAACTTCCGAGCCTTTTTTCTTTATCTGTATAATGGGTGCATTCATAACTCAGATCACCCAGGGGTGAGAAGATGTCTGTAAAGCAATAATGTGCCATGCACAGTGCAAAGTGTGTGGTTACTGTTAAGGCTTGTAGGCCCCCGAATAGAGAAGACCAACTGGAAAAAAAAACTTTTTTTCATCTGCTGTCACCCCACAACAATCAACACAGAACACTTCTGTGACCAAACATATAGGGGTGTACCCCACATTCCAACCTCCAATTCAGTAAATTCTGATATGATCTACCTGCAGGTAGTGTCTGACCCCACAGATTGAGGGCTCATTCCACATGGCAGCCCTTCCTTTTTTTTTTTTTTTTTTTTTTTTTTTTGAGACAGAGTGCAGTGGTGCAATCTTGGCTCACCGCAACTTACGCCTCCCGGGTTCAAGCGATTCTCCTGCCTCAGCCTCCAGGGTAGCTGGGACTATAGGCACACGCCACCATGCCTGGCTAATTTTTATATTTTTAGTAGAGATGGGGTTTCACCACGTGGTCAGGCTGGTCTTGAACTGCTGACCTTGTGATCCTCCCAAAGTGCTGGGATTACATGGGTGAGCCACCGCCCGGCCCAACCCTGCCCTTTTTGTTTTTTATGGAGTCTTAAGGTCTACCAGTCATCAGTCAACTCATTAGCATATGAAAAGACATCACTTCAGAGATTCTAGGGATTTTAGGAGTTCTATGCCAGGAAATCGAGATGAAGACCAAATATATATTTCATAATATCACAGCTCCCCTCACCTGGGGGAGTGATACCTGTACCAGCAATTAATATTTTCCTGGCCTGGCTGTGGAGAAGGAACCTCTTTGAATAAGCATCTGGGCATAGAAGACTCTTCCCCATCAGAAGGAGTTGAGAGCAAAGAGGAGAAGGTAGACTTTAGCCCATTCACAAAGTTTCCCAACGTTTTCTTGTTTTGTCTGAACTGTTACCATTCTCAGAAGAAGCTCAGGCCCAGCAGCAAAGACAAGGTCTCGCTCTGTCACCCAGACTGGAGTGCAGTGCTGCAATCATAGCTCACGGCAGCCTCAACCTCCTGGGCTCAAGTGATCCTCCCACCTTAGCCTCCTGAGCAGCTGGGACTACAGGCACGTGACACTACACCTGGCTAATTTTTAACATTTTTTGTAGAGAGAACGTCCCTTTGTTGCCCAGGCTGGTCTTGAACTCCAGGCTTCAAGTGGTTCTCCTGCGTTGGCCTCGCAAAGCCCCATCTTTTTATAGAATAATTTGTGTATGCCAAGGCTGGCATTTTGTCATAAACTCTGCTGTGTTTTCACAGGACAGTTATAATCTCCCCCTTTCATGACTCTGACTCATGGCTCCTTTTTCTTCTCAAGAATGTGCTCGATTTCTCTGAAAGAATCCTGCTGCCAGGATTTTCAGAGCTGATTTCTGTAGCACAGACCATTCAGGTTCTAGAATGGCTCTTGGGGAACTGAGCTGAGGGGTGGAAGGAAGCCTGTCCTGCCACCTGGTGGTGAGTGAGGGCACGGCCCCCAGCTGCTCTTGGGGTAGGTTTGCCCCCAAGTCCGTGGACTATTCGCTCCCTGACACGGGGCTGCAGGCTTGAGGAGACCCAGGGTCGGTTTCAATAACCTTTTCTCTGGCCCTGCCAACTATCTGTCTCCCCCAAGTCCGTGGACTATTCGCTCCTTGACACCAGGCAGCAGGCTTGAGGAGAGGCAGGGTCAGTTTCAAGAACCCTTCTCTGTCCCTGCCAACTATCTATCTATCTATAATTATTTGATAGATAATTGTGGCTTGATCACGGTTCATTGCAGTCTCGACCTCCCCAGGTTCAGGTGATCCTCCCACGCACCACCACGCCCGGCAAATTTTTCTATTTTTTGGAGGGACAAGGTCTCACTACGTTGCCCAGTCTGTTCTTGAGCCTGGGAGCTGAAGGCTGCAGTGAGCCGAGATCGCCCCATGCCAGTATGGGCGACAAAGCGAGACCCTGTCTCAAACAAAACACACAAAATCAGGGGACAAGGAAACAAAACAAGGCTTGATAGTCAGGCCTAGTTGTGGGGACAAATGCCATAGGTCTGGTTTGCAGCTTTTTGGGGTCCTGAATGAGAGAACAGGCCCCTCCCCCTTTTCACGACGGTGTGTGCATACGCACACTCACTTCTGTATCCAGTTTCAGAGGTTCTCAGACCTGAGGTCCACTATGGACTCCTCCGCTACCCCCGGGTTGCAAGGTCCCTAAGCCATTGAAGAATCTGAGAGAGGCACAAGTCCACCCTAACCTTTGGCAGGACTGTCTGTCCTGCTGCCAGAGCGATTACCGAGAAAGGAAATCTTGTCCTGGACTCTTCAAGTGGGGTGAGTGAGCTCCGGGGTATAAGCTAGTCCTTCCCTTCAGGCTGAGAGCTAGAGAGGATAGTAGTAAGTTGGCCTTCTGCTGTCCTACTCTAGGGCTGGGTCCAAAGAGCGCTTTACTCCGTGAAGACAGGCCACTGTGTGGATAGAGACAACATACATAGAAACATGCATCGGAGGCCGGGTGAGGTGGCTCATGCCTGTAATTCCAACACTTTGGGAGATCGAGGCGGACGGATCACTTGAGGTCAGGAGTTCGAGACCAGCCTGGCCAACATAGTGAAACCCGCTAAAAATACAAAAATTAGCTGGGCTTAGTGGCTCACGCCTGTACGCCCAGCTACTCGGGAGGCTGAGGCAGGAGAATCAATCACTTGAACCTGGGAGGCAGAGGTTGCAGTGAGCCGAGATCGCGCCACTGCACACCAGCCTGGGCGACAGAGTGAGACTGTCTCAAAAAAAAACAAAAAAACATGCAACGGACTCAAAGATGCACACATCAAAACTATGTACGCGCACACAGACTCTGATACAGAGGTACAGACACAAAAAGGTACCGATGTAAAAGCACAAAGGCAGGCCCAGCTACACTCCCGTCAACAAACCACGGAACCTAAATTCAGACTTGGTGGAGCGCAAAACCTCGCAGCCTCAGGGGCACTCTCGCCGGGGGCGGGACCAGAAGGGGGTGGGGCCTCTCAGGTCGAGGCGGGGTTAAGGGTCATAAGGCGGAGGCGCGCCCAAGATGGCGGCCTCCACGTGTGACATGTTCTCCTTCTGCGTGGGCGTGGCGGGCCGCGCCCGGGTCTCCGTGGAAGTCCGTTTCGTGAGCAGCGCCAAGGTGAGGTCGGGGCTGGTCCTGCCGGGAGCCTCAGCCCAGTCCGGCCATGGAGACAGCCCCGCAGGACTCCATACCCGGAGCCCAGAGAGTTCTGTGCCGCTCGGACGCTACGGCCCGGCCCTTGCTCGCGGCCCGGGGGCTCCCAGTCTGTCCCCGCGCGCAGGCTCGTGGCGCGGTCACGCGATACACTCGGGTCTCCGGAGTCTCCGTGCGCATTTCCTCCCAGAGGAATCCGGCCAGCCGGCCGGACGCCCTGCTGTGGCTGCTCGGGGCGGGGCTAGGGGGCTTTGCTGCTGGGTCCCTGGAACGGTGGGCGGGGACGTGCTGGGCAGAGAGAACTGAGGTATAAAAGAGTGGGTCCTCGCGAACTTAATGTGTGAGATTTGGGTGAGGGGATGAGGAGAGAGGCCAAGACCCTTTACGAAGGTCCTTGGAATGCTGAGGAATTTGGACCAGAGTCCAAAGGCCGTGGGGGCATTGGGAGAGTTTTTAGCAGGAAGGTGACATGACTTTGTCGTTTTTATTGTGTTCCAAAAGTTCATTGTAGAAAAAATAGAAAATGCACGTAAGAAAATATAAGAAAGAAAATATAAAAATCACTCATACTTCTATACTTGTGTAAACATGTGTACGTTAAAATTACATTTTTAGAAACTGCTTTTTGATGCAGCAGTGAATCTTTTGATATCAAGCCTATTTCTACATATTAATTTTTTTTTTTTTTTTTTTGAGACGGAGTCTCGCTCTGTCGCCCAGGCTGGAGTGCAGTGGCGCAATCTCGGCTCACTGCAAGCTCCGCCTCCCGGGTTCACGCCATTCTCCTGCCTCAGCCTCTCCGAGTAGCTGGGACTACAGGCGCCCGCCACCACGCCCTGCTAATTTTTTGTATTTTTAGTAGAGACGGGGTTTCACCGTGGTCTCGATCTCCTGACCTCGTGATCCGCCCGCCTCGGTCTCCCAAAGTGCTGGGATTACAAGCGTGAGCCACCGCGCCCGGCCTCTACATATTAATTTTTAAGAGCTGAGTGGTAGCTTCTTCCGTGAGAGGGCCACAGTTCACTCAACCAACCCGTTATTAATGGACCCTTTATTGTTGTATGGTATTTTTCATCCCCGGAGTCAAAAGTCTTAGAGCTCATTTTCTCTGCAAACATCCTTTTGTTTTGTCCAGCAGTGTTTTTTTCCTAGTTATCTTTGCCTGCTGATATGTGCAAAATTATATTTGTTCTCATTTACGTTTCTCTGGTTACTAGTGAGGTTGAATAATTTATCCTGTGTAGTGGCTGTGTGTATCGTTGGTTCTTGCCCAAGATGTAAGACCTCTAGTTGTCTGTCATCCGCTCTCAGCGTCATCATATTGATCTAGTTTCCCAGCTCAGCCTTCCTTGCCCCCTTTCTGCTTCAGAGGTATCTGGAGCACTCTGCTCCTTCCCTGGTAACTCAGCTTCCCCACATCCTTGGTCTCCTTACCTGTTCGTATGTCCATCTCCGTAGTCTCTAGTGCTCCTGGGTGGCCACAGTTTGAAGGTGTCTCAGTTCCATCATTCTTGGTTTGCAGTGATATTCTTCACCTTTTTCTTCATTAGCCCCCAGTCTCTCAACCCCTTCCTTTCTTCATTTCTTCCCTCTCACTTCATCACTTCAGCCACTCTCCTTGCACAGTTTTCCTGTCCCAGGCTTCTATCAAGGCCCCAGCCGATCGCCCTCTCCTTGCCTACATCTGATCTGCTGCTGGAGAAAATAACATACCTGCCTGGACTTGGTAACAGCATGGATTATCCTGGGCTTTTTGCTTCTCTATTCAAATGAGATTGGTTTGTGATTTTTTTCTCTGTGTTATTTTCCTCAAGTTACCACATGAGGGTTATACGTGGGTTTTTTTTTGTAAAACAGAAAAGCTTTCTGTGTTTTTTGTCATTACATTGTTTAAATAGCATGAACATTATTTATTCTTTAAAGGTTTGAGAGAATTGGGTCATGAAACTATATAGACCAGGGGCCTCAAGTGGGAATAGTTTTTGACTACTTTTTATTGCTTCTGTGGATAGGAATGACTTTTCAAAAATTTATCAACTTTTATGCCACAGACATGACCAATCAGAACAGAAACCTCACCAGGTCCAGTGGAAGCCAGCTGGATTACCATACTGGTGCACTAGCTGGGTAGCAGCATGGCTTATTGTGGGCTTTCTTATTTTAATCAAGATTTTAAAATCTACTACATAGTCTGCCCGGGCATGGTGGCTCATTCCTGTAATTCCAGCGCTTTCGGAGGCCGAGGTGGGCTGATAACTTGAGGTCAGGAGTTCAAGACCAGTCTGGCCAACATGGTGAAACCCTGTCTCTACTAAAAATACAAAAATTAGGCCGGGCGCGGTGCCTCACGCCTGTAATCCCAGCACTTTGGGAGGCCGAGGCGGGCAGATCACTTGAACCTGATGTCAGGAGTTCGAGACCAGCCTGACCAACATGGTGAAACCCCATCTCTACTAAAAATACAAAAATTAGCCGGGCGTGGTGGTGCACGCCTGTAATCCCAGCTACCTGAGGCCAAGGCACGAGAATTGCTTGAACCCGGGAGGCAGAGGTTGCAGTGAGCTGAGGTTGTGCTACTGCACTCCAGCCTGGGCAACAGAGAGAGACTCTGTCTCAAAAAAAAAAAAAAAAAAAAAAGTCTATTACATAGTCTTAGAGTTTTGCACCTTTTTTTTTTTTTATAGAGATGGGGTCTTGCTATGTTGCCCAGGCTGGTCTCGAACTCCGGGGCTCAAGCGATCCTTCATCCTCGCGTCCCAAAGTGCTAGATTTACAGGCCTGAGCCACCATACCCAGCCTGCACGATTTTTTCTTAAAACTTTTTTTTCAAATTGGAAGTATGTATGGTTTGTCCCCTTTCCATTCAGGTTCAGTGCTCTCCAACCTTCTTTTTTTTTTTTTTTTTTTTTTTTTTTTGAGATGGAGTCTCACTCTGTCGCCCAGGCTGTAGTGCAGTAGTGCAATCTTGGCTCACTGCAACCTCTGCCTCCTGGGTTCAAGTGATTCTCCTGCCTCAGCCTTCCGAGTAGCTGGGACTACAGGCGAACACCACCATGTACAGCTAATTTTTGTATTTTTAGTAGAGACAGGGTTTCACCATATTGGTCAGGCTGATCTTGAACTCTTGACCTCATGATCCGTCTGCTTTAGCCTCCCAAAGTGCTGGGATTACAAGCGTAAGCCACTGCGCCCAGCCCAACCTTAATATTATGAGTTAGAGCTCTGTTTTCCTTGAAATATGCTCATCAGTTTTGGGAATGACTTTATAAAGGGACAACTCTTGATTCTTTTCTCTTTGTTTTGATTACTAAATATTTTCTGCATTTAGACCTTCACAAAGAGGGAGATCCATGTTTGTACAATATTGAAATTTGAGATTGTCAGAAATAATGTGAGTCCCTGTTCATATTGTCCCATAGAGGAAGGCCAAATTTTCAGTTTGCTAGATTGGGACGGGATACAAGGCATGGGGGGAAGGGCTTCCAGGAAGCCAGGCAAGGGTGTGCCCAGGGCTTTGCCTCCTGGTTTTGTTTCACCTGTCCCATTCTACTGTGTGATAGAGCTTCCAGAGTTGTTCACAAGGTTGAGATTTTTCGCTCTGAGTTTGAGAGGCAACCCTATCTGGCCTTCTAAGCAGGCAGGGAGCTACCTGGGAGGCAACACTGACAGGTCATTTTACTTTGGTGTCAAGCATTTTTTTCCTCTCCTTTTGTTGTGGCAGCTCAGTGTTGACAGGGCTCCACACGTCTTCTTTGAGTAGTGGGAGTATGTGCCCAGTAAGGCCAGTAACTGCCTGGGTTCTGAAGCCATGTGCTGAGTCCTTTTGCACATTTGAGAGATGGCAGTTCAGAGGTTGTTTTCTCATCCTTCATCCTTTACATGATGTATGTAGTGTTTCAGACCAGTGCTTCTCAAACTAACATGCATATGAATCACCTGGGCATCTTGTTACGATGCAGATTCTGATTCAGCAGGTCTGGGCTGGGGCCCAAGAGTCTGCATTTCTAACAGAGTCCTAGGTGATGCCCATGTTGCCAGCCCCTGTACCTCTCATTGAGTAGGAAGAAGCTAGAGCTCATAAGGTCCATTCATCTGTGCTATATCGTTACACCCTGGAAACTACCTTGTAGGTATTATTATAATGCTCACTTTTCAAACGGGAAACAGATGTAAAGTGAAGCAGTTGGCTCAAAGCTTCACAGCAAGTTAATGTTAGGACTGGTACTAGTATTAGCTCCTTTCTTTCAGTGCAACCCCCAAGGACTTGTTGGATGCCAGGCACTGTGCTAGGTGCTGTGGGTATTCAGCTGACCAAGGAAGAGGGCACATTCTCCCCCAAACAAGGCTTCCCTGTCCCATGGTGTAGGATTTCTCTGCAACCCTGTGTAGCAACACCACTGCCAGGATCCTGGAGTGGCATGTGGCTGACTCAGAGATGAGTGCCCTGCCTTTACCAGCTCCTGGTACTGGAGGCCCCAGCCTGCTATAAGCCTTGGCCCTGCTCTGGCCATACTCAGAAAAATTCTCTGAGTAATCTGAGATGGCTGCCATGGTGGCTCCCTCCCTGTTCCAGGCCTTCTGCTCTGAATGGACTGAAAGGGATGCAACTGAAAATAACTTAGAGCTGTATTTCTAGAGGAGAAAGTTATGGAGGGTGCTGACCACTCTCCATGGACTCACAGAGGCAGAGGCCTCTCCTAAGAGTGAGGCATATGGGAGTGAGGCTGGATGGCCTCCTGGAAGCTCTTGGAGCTATGTCTTCTGTTCCTTCTTACGGCCATCCTATTCCTCTGCCCTCTTAGGGAAAGGGGCTGTTTGCCACCCAGCTGATCCGGAAGGGGGAGACCATCTTCGTAGAACGGCCCCTGGTGGCTGCCCAGTTTCTCTGGAATGCACTTTATCGCTACCGAGGTGAGTACATCTCTCCTACTCCTCATGGCCCAGTCACCTTTGTGCATGGAAGTGAGCTGCAAAAATCCCTACTGGCGGACGTCTCTGGAACTCTGGGTGTTGGGAGGAAATGCTGTCTTCCATTGAAGGACTGTGCCTGAGAACCACGCCTCTGTCCAGTCTCAGGTGTTTGAGGCTTATTCCTGTGGTGGGAGGCTCTTCAGATGTGCTCCCTGAGGGAGCGCAGCAGGACTCAGGCGAGTTTGATTCCATGGTATGAGGGACGTCATGCTGAAGGCCCGGTGCCAAAGTGGAGTCCTCCACCAAGAGGAGGCTACATGGCCCTTGTTCAAAGAAGGCTGAGTTAGGGGTGAGCACAAGTAGGATGCCCTTAGCTTTGCTGGCCACATGCTTTTTTCACATTTTTCTTTTTTTGGGGTTGGGGGGAGGGGGACGGAGTTTCGCTCTTGTCACCCAGGCTAAAGTGCAGTGGTGTGATCTCGGCTCTCTGCAACCTCTGCCTCCTAGGTTCAAGCAATTCTCCTGCCTCAGCCTCCCGAGTAGCTGGGATTACAGGCACGCACAACCATGTCCGGCTAATTTTTGCATTTTTAGTAGAAACGGGGTTTCAACATGTTGGCTAGGCTGGTTTTGAACTCCTAACCTCAGGTCCTTCACTTGCCTTGGCCTCCCAAAGTGCTGGGACTACAGGCATGAGCCACCGTGCCCGACCTACACATTTCTTAAGCTAGAGACACACAATGAAAGGAGGGTCAGTTGGCCCCAGAGTATGGGAAAAGCCCAGTTTCGGGATGGTAGGGGAGCCCCACAGAGTGAGTCTGATTAAGAAGCAGGGAGAGTTAGACAATAAGGGCCAGGAGGTCCTTGAGAGGGAGGAAGGGATCATCTACCTTGGGATGCACATGAAATAAATTCATTCATTCATTCATGCATGCATGTAATTATTCATTGACTCACTTCCCAAACTTTTATGAAACACTAGAATGGTGCCTGGCATATAGCAGGTGCTCCATAGGGCTGTGAAAGGGATAGATGTGGCCTCTGCTCTCAAGACATTGTTGTGTCTGGCTCTCACCCTCAGCCTGTGACCACTGCCTTCGGGCACTGGAGAAGGCAGAAGAGAATGCCCAGAGGCTGACCGGGAAACCAGGCCAGGTTCTGCCTCACCCAGAGCTGTGCACTGTGCGCAAGGACCTCCACCAGAACTGTCCCCATTGCCGAGTGAGTATTCTTGGGGAGTGTACCTGGAAGGGGGTGGGTGAGGGAGGCCTTAGCTGGAGTCCTCTGTGGGGAGACGAGCAACGACAGACCTGGTCATGGCCCTTGAAAACTACAATGTAGGATAAGATGTTGAAAAGGCTTGGTTATTGTTCCAGTTTCATCCTCCCTGGCACAGTTACATTGTCTGGAAAATGGGCTTGGTGGGAGCCTAGGTGTGCCTTTCACATGTCCCCAGAGCACCCTGTGTTTTCTCTTCTCATAATACATCTGAGCTACAGCTCAGGGGCTATTTGTGGAAGGAATGCAGTTAGAGGAGGTGATCCTAGGGCCAGATCCTAGGGTACTGACCTCTATCCCACCTAACAGGTGATGTACTGCAGTGCAGAATGTCGGCTGGCAGCCACTGAGCAATACCACCAGGTCCTGTGCCCAGGCCCCTCCCAGGATGACCCCTTGCATCCTCTCAATAAGCTTCAGGAGGCATGGAGGTAGGTCTCTTTTCCTCTCTTCTTTCTTTATCCTTTCCTCCCTGGTTGCCTGCCTGGGCTCATCAGGTGTTGCCGTCTTTCTTAAGTTACAATTCCCTGGATTTTTCTTCCTTTCTTAGGGTTAAACAGAAGTCACATAACCCTATCCCCTGCTTTTAATCTGGGCTGTCAGTCCTTCTGTCCTTAGCATTTAACACTCTCCCAGAAAGAGCCCCATTAAGCCAATAGGGATGCAAAGTCTTGCCTAAGTCCTTGTCTATGACTTTCTTGGTAATTGACGGAATTGGTAGGAAGTTTTCTCTGTACCAGTCAGACTCGGCTTTTCTGAGCTCAGCTACTAGGGAGAGAATTTCTAGGCCAATCTTTTTTCTCTTTCCCCAGGAGTATTCACTACCCACCTGAGACTGCAAGCATCATGTTGATGGCCAGGATGGTGGCCACCGTGAAGCAGGTGAGCCCACCCAACCCTCTCAGGGAAGCTGACTTTGGTCCCATTCAACCTTTGGTCTCAGTCTTTTCCTCCCCTCAAAGCCCTAGCTTGGATGCAGAGTTCTTCCTGGCCTTCCCAAAGGAGAGTTCCTTGCTATGTAAAACCTTAGGAATGCGCTAAACATAAAACAGGCATAGGGAGTGGAGAGCTCATTTTGCCTGTAGTCTTTTTTTTTTTTTTTTAAACTTAAAGACCAGTGTGATAGTATGCCTGTAGTTTCTGATATAGAAGATGCCTTGTGCAGCAGCAATTCATGCATTTGATTTATAAGCACCACTTTTTCAGGATTGTGTCTTACATAAAGCGAGAGAAGCCACTCTAACTGCCCTTCTATTAATATTGTTCCTCAGCCTCTTTCTCCTGTTTTCCAAGTGTTGTTGAATTGGCTGTCTTGGCTCCAACTGGGGAAATGGTTGGGGGTGGGCAGCATTGGGAGGAAGCCTCAGGCAGAGGAAGGGCCCCTATAAGTTCCTGTGTGGTGGTATTTCCCAAGTGGGCGGGAGTGTCAGTGAGAAGGTGGGTGTCTGTGACCCTTAAGTATGTTTGTTCACTGCAGGCGAAGGACAAGGACTGTTGGATCAGACTCTTTTCCCAGTTCTGTAACAAAACAGCCAATGAAGAGGAGGAAATTGTCCACAAACTTCTGGGAGACAAATTCAAGGTTATTATTCTCCCGTGGCCTGTCTCCTTCCCTCCCCAAATATCCTAGGATGTCTCTGGCCATCTGTGGGGAGCACCATATTCGATCACTTCTGAGCTACAGGAAGGAGTTAGAACTTGGGTCCAGAAATCGATTCAGAGGACTTACGTTCCTGCCACTGTTTACTTCATGACCTCATGTGGACCTACAGTTGGGAAGTGGGGTGACAACAGAGGAAGGGCGTGTCGGATGCCCTGCCCTGAAAGTGCTCCCTAACTGGTGTTAGAAGGCAGGACTTGTCATAGGATAGCAGTGGGCAAATCAGGTAGAATGGAGACTGGAGGGTTGTGGGGCCACAGAATCAGAGAGCAGTGTGAAACTGCCCATGTCCTGAGTGCCCATTCCCAATCAAAGAGTATGGATCCTCACTGAGGACAGCAGACTTCCCTGCAGGAGCTACCTGAGGGTGGAGGCAGGTGTGTACAAGGTTTGCATCTGGGTTGGGCCCTGTTGCACTGAACTTACAGGAAGGGAGTGGGACAGCCCAGCTGGTCTGGAGGCCAGGTCAAGGGACATTTGATGGTGGTGTGGATAGACATTTCAGGCTGCCTCAGCCTTGCTGGTACAAGTGCTGGAAAATGGAGAGAAATTTGGGTTTGCCACCCCGGGTTGGAACAGGCCGGCAGACTGCCAAAGCTCTTTGGAGGTAAACTCTGTGGCCTTCCTTTGCCCCTACGGAAAGCTCAGTCTACAGAGCTGGCCCTTTTTCCTTCCCTCCCCTAGTTGCCTGGGCCCTGCCTGGGTGCTAATGGGAAATCCTCAGGGATACAAGTCTCTCCCTGCTTCCCCTAAACCAGGGCCAACTGGAACTTCTGCGGAGACTCTTCACAGAGGCCCTCTATGAGGAAGCAGTCAGCCAGGTGAGTGAGGAGAGGGTGGGACCAGTGGCCTCCTTGTTACTCCAGCTCTCCAGGAGCAACCAGGTCATCATCTCCTACAGGGACAGCTGAGCCAAAGCCGACTTGGTCTTCTGGAGTTGGGACGAGCCTGACTCACAGAAGGCTTCCCGAACAGGGAGTCCAATTGGAAGAAAAGCCAGTGGCTGTAATGAGCGCTCATCTCTTTTTTCCCCCAACAGTGGTTCACTCCAGATGGATTCCGGTCTCTCTTTGCTCTTGTTGGGACCAATGGCCAAGGAATCGGGACCAGGTTAGAATGTTCCAGAGCTGTTGAAGTTACTCTCAGGGGTGGGAAACTGATTGAGGAAGGTAGCCACAGTTCCTTTCAAGACTGGGATGGGGTAGGGTGGGACTCTGGACAGATCACTGAACTGGATATAGTGGTGGGAATCAGAATGAGGCATTGGAATCTGTTTTGGGGAGCCTCTGTTGGGGAAGATGGGCCCCCACCTGGAGAATGAAATGGGGTGGGGATGGGAGACCCTTCTTCCTGGGCTTAACTTGCCTGGATGTGGAGAGCCCTGTGACCTGGGCTTCCACCTCCCCAACCATGGGCTGCCTGGGACTCCCAGCTCCCTAAGCCAGTGGGTCCATGCCTGTGACGCTCTGGAGTTGAAGCCTCAGGACCGTGAGCAGCTTGACACCTTCATTGACCAGCTGTACAAGGACATCGAGGCAGGTTGGTGAGATAGGGCGTTGGCCTCACCCAACCATGGCGACATCCCCAGTCAGATGGTGGACACAAAGTCTTTCCCCAGGGTGCTCTGAATTAATGGTAGGGGAAGGTAATCCCTTTGTGCCCGTGGGGAGCTTCAGATCTGTCCACAGGGCACACAGGTGAGAAACAGCCCCAAGATGTATCCAGAGGCTTGATGCTGGGAGGAGGGGGTGCTGGATAAATAGGATGTCTTGTAGACAGAAAAGCAAGGCTTCTGTCTTGGAGAGGCAAGTTTAGGTAAGATGGTAGGGACTGATGCCTTAGTGTGGTGGGGTTGCAGGACTGTGGAGACAGTGCCTGTCCTTGTAAGCCTCATTTCCTTTTCCTGCCTTTAAAAATGGGTAGAATAATGTCTGTGTATTACTGTCTTACAGCAACTGGAGAGTTTCTTAACTGTGAAGGATCTGGCCTCTTTGTGCTTCAGAGCTGCTGTGAGTCATGGCGTTGAGGAGGGATGGTCCCAGGCGCTTCTGCCTTTGCCAGGTGGCCTTGCAGCCACAGTTTATCTTTCTCAGTTGGCCCTTTCTAGGCTGGTAGGGTTGAGTCTGGGAGCCCCATTAGGTCTGAGCTCCCACAGGAATTCCCCTGGGCCTTTTTGTTCTATCATTTTTTTCATTTGTTCATCCAACTGTTTGTGCTATAATACCTGCTTATACATAAAACCTTACAGTAGGCCAGGCCCTGTACTAAGGCAGGCACAGAGCTCTGATTCTTGCAAAGGGATGCATGGGCTTTGCACCATTACTGCCTTGTGAGATTTGGGAGTACTGGGAGCCCAGGCTAGAGGGCGAGTCTCATCAGCACCTGATGAGGAGGGGCAGATTCAGCTCAGACAACTGCCTTTTCCAGACCTCAGCTTCCCACCCCCGGTTTACTCACTGCAAACTCCTCCTCCCAGGCTACAGAGCCACTCTACCCTCCCAAACTGGATTCTCAGAGGGCCTGTGTCAGCTGTTACTAGATGTCCAATAGCAGGCAGAACTGACTTAAGTGGTCTGGGGTGGGCATTCCTTCAGAGCCCTGTCCCTCCCTTTGTGAGACAGTGGGAACAAGACTGAGAATGAAGTTGGCCAGTCACAGCGGGTTGGAGTGGGAGTGCTGTGGAGTTCATTTGTGCTGTGCTATTTGGTCTTCAGGAAAGAACACTGGATGCAGAGTCTGGAAACTTGGGTTCTAAAACGTGCTCAGCCTTCGCAGGGATGAACAAGCAAGAAAGGACCCAGTGCTCTGCAGAATTGAGGCTATTATTTTTTTTAGTCAATAATCCTCATTATCTGCCTCTTATGATCCAGGCAACCACAGTTGTGTGCCCAATGCAGAGACCTCCTTTCCAGAAAACAACTTCCTTTTGCATGTCACTGCTCTGGAGGATATTAAGCCAGGAGAGGTGAGGGGGACCAGGAACAGTCAGGATGGGTGGGCAGTGGGCCCTGGAAGTTCTCTGCAGGGATCAGGAGCAACAGTGGCTAGAGTACCTTGAAATTCAGGCTGTTGGGTGGAATCCCCACATACCTTAGGGTCTGAGTCTTTCAGCTCATGGTTATGTTCTAACCCTACCTCGCTTTTTCGAAATATGACTCCAGAAAGCCTCAGGACAGTGTTTAGCCTCAGGACCTATGTGCTCAGATTCTTGTTCCCAGCTATCTTTTGGTCAAATGCAGATATGTAGTTTCTAAGAAAGCAGGAGATAGCTCTTTGTGGGTTTAGGGTCTTGTCTGTTAGTGCAGGCACAGTGGCTGGTTGAATCTTCTTCAGGGCAAGTAGCATCATACCAAGACCTCTGATCCCAGCTGCAGACCTTGGCCATTGACCGGCTTTCACCACGGCCCGAGGCTAACCACAGTCTCCTCTGTCTCAGGCACAGGCTGTTGGAGTCTTATAGTGGCCTGCCTACTGAAGGCACTGGGAACTGGATGATGGCAGCCAGCCCCTTCACTGAAGGGCAACGCAAGCCTGGCTCCTAGAGATGGGGCAGTGGTTGGAGATAGGATAGGTGTTGGGGAGGCCCTTATGCCGTTTAAAAGAGCACAGACCATCAGACTGCACTTCTCTGCCCTACAGGAGATTTGTATCAGCTACTTGGACTGCTGTCAGCGGGAGCGCAGCCGCCACAGCCGCCACAAGATCCTCAGGTGCCAGCTGGGGACATGGTTGTGCAGCTGGGCTCTGGGGTCCTCTATCCCATAGCTCCCTGACTTTTTCCCCTCACCATCCCCCACCGCTGCAGGGAGAACTATTTGTTTGTCTGTTCCTGTCCCAAATGCCTGGCAGAGGCTGATGAACCCAATGTGACCTCAGAAGAGGAAGAGGAAGAAGAGGAGGAGGAGGAGGAAGGAGAGCCAGAAGATGCAGAGCTGGGGGATGAGATGACTGATGTGTGATGTTGCCCTGCCCAGAAAGGGCCCTGCCCTAGACCCTGCCAGAAGAGGGGGCTCTTCCCCCAGAGAAGTGGCTCGGAGGGAACTTCCCACTCCCATTGCCTGCTTTCCCCATTCCAGCCCTCTCTGCTAGAGGGTAGGACAGAGCCTGGATCTCTGGCCCCAACCCCCACCAGACCTCATGCCCTGGACACTGCTGCTGAGTTGGCTCAGACTCTGCACTGGCACTGAGCCTTTCACAACTGGCCTCCCCTTGAGGTTCCTCCACTCTAGGGTTTGAGGGGCTGGAATCAGGGCCAGGGCCTAACAGTGTTTTTTCCCCTTGGCCCCACAGCCCATACTCACCCCTTCACCTGAGGCTCCTCCCCTTTCAACTTGCTGTTGATTTCTTTTGAGGGGTAAATCTGAGACCGAGTTCATTGAAGCAGAGACTCGAGGTGGTGAGGCGTCCTCACCTCCCCCTACCACAGCTGTGGCTAGTAAGGCAACTGCTTGACCACTGGCCCAGCAAGGAGAGGCGAGCAGGAGGATCTGGGCCTCCTGAGCCCCTTCCCTGAGGCTGTCTCCTGGGAATGCTGGACAGGGGGATTACTCCCCCCACCCACACCCCCATTTGGACATCTGGGGAAGTGGAGATTAACCCCTCCCCCAGACTCCAGAATCTTTGTAACTCGTGCCTTGCCTCTCAGGACCTGGCACAGTGGCTGGCCTTATGGAGTATGGAAAAGGCCTCTGCCTTCCTCAGGAGAGACACGTAGGGGGTCATCACCCTTTCTCACACCTGCTTCCCAATGAGCACTCAGCAGCATGGCTGAGACCTGGGGCTTGACAGGCCTGTGCTCCTTAGATTAGGATGCTCTGGTATTCCTGGGGCCAGTTAAAATGGGTCAGTGAGGGGCTCTCCTGGCCTCAATCTCCATCTTTAGGGTCTCCACAGAGGAACACTGAAGTCTTCCAGAAACCTCGAGGAGCTGGGCTAGATACTTGGAGAGTAGCCCTGTCTTGTCCCCTCCTACGCCCAGATTAGTACCACCCCTCTCACTCTTGGGTTGGATGCTATGGGAATTACAACCCATCACTCCCAATGCCTCCCTTTCCTGGAGGAGCCTGCTGCATTCTGCTGAGGGATCCCAGAGAGGGCAGGTGCCCACCCCACAGGCCCTTTCCTGGACCATGGAGCCACGTGGAACCTGTCTGGCCCCTTACCCATTGGGTTCTTACTCCTTCACAACGGTCAGCACTCCTCTCCCAACCCCCCTGCCCACTGTTCTCAATAAAATGTGAGTGGTGACAGGCCTCTGCAGGAATGCTTTGTGGCGAGTGGCTGGGCAGGCTGCCCCGGGCGTGCAGCAGTCACAGGTGGGTGCAAAGGGGTACCGATTAGACCAGGTAATGGTAGGAGATGGGAGCTCCAGGCTTACCAGCTTGGGCTCACCTCTGCTCTTATTTACACTCTGCTATGCAAATGTTCTAATGCCCAAGAGCGAGGGTCCTCTGAGGTCCAGTTTGGGTGGTTTTTAAATTTTGAGACAGGGTCTCACCTTGTCACCCAGGCTGGCGTGCAGCAATGCAATCATAGCTCACTACACCCTTGAACTCCTGGGCCCAAGTGATCCTCCCACCTCCGCCTCCTGAGCAGCTGGGACTATAAGCTCACGCCACCACACCCAGCTAATTTTTAATTTTTCTGTAGAAATTGGGTCTTGCTATGTTGTTGCCGAGGCTGGTCTTGAATTCTTGGCCTCAAGTGATCCTCCCACCTCAGCCTCCCAAAGTGCTGGGATTACAGGCATGGGCCACCATGCCTAGCCCTGAGGTCCAGTTTGGACCCCCAGTTCCAGGCTCTAAGATGAGTCTTCTGAGGGGCTGAACTCTGGCTTCCCAGGGCTTCCTTGGCTCCTAGCAGGAAGCTGTGCTGGGATCTAAGACTAGCAGTCTGAGCACTGGTCCCAAATGACCTGGGCCAGTCACTGTCCTCTGTGGGTGTTTCCTTTCCTCAGAACGACAGTATGGGACGAGATGAGTGAGTTTGAAAGTCCTGCCCACCTGTGTGCTCTTATTCTAGGACACAGTTGCAACCCTGATGAGAAGCTTTATTGCTAAAAAGTCAGTGAAGGTTTATTGAGTCCTCAAACACCAGCTCTTTAAACCACTCCAACAACTGCTGTGAAGGTCACTGTGCAGAGACCCTGGGTAGGGGAGGCTGGAGCCAGGTGAGTGTGACAGGTCACAGATGGCTCTCAGGCCACCTGCCTTCAGCTCCTTTTCTTTCAGGTTCTAGCCAGAAGCCCTGGGGCCTGTCTCTTGCCTCTTCTTGTAGCATGAGATACCCTTGGGGGCCCTGGGGAAGGGAAGGCCGGTGGTGTGGCTTCCCTTTCAGCCTAGCAATGCCCAAACCCTTCTCCTCTACCTGGCTCCACTTGTCCCCAAATGCTATTCCCAAATTCCAAGTAGCAAAATTCCTGGGTTTCCCCTTCCCAGCTCAGAGTCACTTATGGCTGGAATGTGGGACAAACTCTTCTACCAGAAGGTCCAGGGCGGTTGCAGCAGCTCAAAGGTGGGGATGCTGGTGACATTGACTGGGATGGAAATGATGGCCCATGGCAGCCCATGTTGTTCCAGAGAGCGGCGGATCATGTAGCTGGGAGGGCATGAAGAGAGGTGGTGATGGTCACTTTCTTGGTACCCCATCATGCCCCACTGTCCCCATCAACCTGGGAGTTCCAAAGCCCAAGAACTTTTTTTGCCCTCTAACCGAAGCACCCCAAGTTTGAGGCCTGCAAGAAGGGACTGGTGATTATCCCTGACCCAGTCATGGCGCCCAGCCTGGTGCTGATAAAGCCAGAGGCAAGAAGCCCTCACCCATCTCGGCCGAGCAGGAAGAGGGCGGGGATGTCAGCTGTACGCTGGGTACTGTCCTGGATCATCTCCACGTAGAAGCTGTCATTGTCAACCGCGTTGTCAGAGATGATCACTGCCCGCCCGCCGTGCTCCTGGACCACCCGAGTCTTGGAGAGGAAGGAGCAGCCCCTGGAAGAAGTGGTGATAAGACCAAAGGAAAGACAGGTCCTAGCTCCGCCTTCCCCAGACCATCACCCTGGGAGTATAGAAGGCAGACTATGAAGAATTTGTTATAAAGGCTCATAAGTAAATAGCTAAAAGCATGGATAATTTAAATACATTTCTTTTTTTTTTTTGGAGACAGGGTTTTGCTCTGTTGCCCAGGCTGTAGTGCAGTGATGCAGTGATGTGATCTCGGCTCACTACAGCCTTAACGTGGGGTCAAGCAATCCTCTCACTTCAGCCTCCTGAGTAGCTGGGACCACAGGTGTGCACCACTGCGCCCAGCTAATTTTTGTATTTTTTGTACAGACAGGATTTCTCCATATTGCCCAGGCTAGACATTTCTTAAAGACCCTTAAAAAGATGAAATTTTCAAAAACAGCTCTTTCAAAGCACTACCACCAATAATCCCAGAATCTGCCCTATGCCTGCCCACTCCTTACCCCCTCTCCACCAGAGCAATCTGGTCCTGGATGAAGAAACCGTTGCTGAGTTCCCCGCAGGCCTCTGGAGGTTCAGCGGGGACAAGGTGAATCTGCTCATACCTTGTGTGCTGAAAAACATTTAACATTTGGACAGGTGAGAGTGTAATGAGACACACCTGCTTTAGGACTGGGCTGACAATCCCATCTTATTGGCACCTTATAAAGTGTGAAGGAAACATGGAGTGGTTTCTGTATTGCCAGACACTTAAACATTTTTACTTAATTCTCGCAAAGGCCTATCTGGTTGTCCTACACCACCCTACCCTTCCATGAGATAGGCAGGGGAGTTGGTTGTAGATCCAGAGAGAAGAAATGACGTGCCTTAAGTCACACAGTTCGGAGGTAGAGCTGGCAGAGGAAGCTGGTGCTCTTGGCTTTTCACTTCATGTCCCCTAAAAAGACAACTTGTCCCTCCATGGTGCCTAGGTTTATATTATACTTGGGAGTAGCTGGAAGAGCTTCCTTTCTGTGCTGCAGCTCATGGAAGGCAGAGCTGATTCTGCATCCTTCCCTGTCCCAGCACTCAGGTGGGATGAGAGGGTCACTGCAGCTCAGTGAGGGGAAGGGGGAGGTTGAGGATCAGAGATCAGGGGCCTCCCTTAACTTACAAAGATACCACCAAAGTCCTTGGCAGGTGTGGCTGTGAAGATGTATCGAATGTCCCCAGGACTCAGCACTTGAAAGTACAAATAATCATGGATACGGAAGCCTGAAGGATAAAGAGTACAGGTAAGAAGCCTCCCAGGAACAAGCTGGTTCAGGTTCAGATCCCAGACCCTGTGTCTTCAGCTGGGCTGGCTATAGTCTGGGCTCAGGGTCCTGGCTTCAGCCAACGGGGTCCACTAGTGGCGGGGTTGGGGGCTAGATGATCTCTGTCCTGGGGAGGATAGAGTTGATGCAGAGTCAGTAACCCCAGAGGTTTATATCAGCTGCTGCTGCTTACACAGTAAGCCAGGAAAACTGAGAGCTCCAGGGTTAGTATTTTTGCTCTGAAGACCTGGGAGTTTCAGGGTAGAGATGTAGTGGCCTGCGTACAAAGCAATTCTCACTAAAATTTAAAAATTGACTTTCTGGTCCCACTGCCATCCCCTTAAGTCCAGTCACTATCATCTCTTGTCCTGACAGCTCAGCTTCTTACCTGGCCTCCCTGCCTCCATTCTTGCTCCCAAGCAACAACCAGAAATTGAAAACAGCAATTACGAGCACATCACCATACCTAGGGTTTCAATACCTTTCCATAATTGCCCTTTGCATTTAAAATTTAAACTCTTTTTAAACCGTGGCCTACAAGACCCTGTTTGCTGTGGCCCCTGGCTACTCTTCCAACCTCATCTCCTCCATCCTGTGTTCAAGCTACACTGGCCTTTCAGTTTCTTCACTTCTCTGGGTCTTTCTGCAGGCTGTTCCCTGAGCCTGGAAGGCCCCCTACTCCCACCCCACCCTACTTCCACCCCTTTACCTGACTCTTTCCTAGTCATCCTTCAGGTCATACCTTAAATGTCACTTCCTCAGAGAAAGTTTCTGCCTCGTGATTGCCTTCCCATACCTATTCAAATGTACTTTTTAATAAATGGGGACTTTCAACATAATTTGTAATTATACAGCTTTCATAACTTTTTCTTTTTTTGAGACAGGGTCTCACTTTATCACCCAGGCTGGAGTGCAGTGGCGCGATCTCGCCTCACAGCAACCACCACCTCCCAGGCTCAAGCGATTCTCATGCCTCAGCCTCCCAAATAGCTGGGACTACAGGTGTGCGCCACCATGCCTGGCTAATTGTTTTTGTATTTTTTAGTAGAGACAGGGTTTCGCCATGTTGCCCAGGCTGACTTTTTTTTCATTTTTTAAATAGGAATGGGGTCTCGCCTTGGTGCCAGGGCTTGTGATCCTCCCACCTTGGCTTACCAAAGTCCTGGGATTACAGGCGTGAGCTACCGCACCTGCCCTGGATTCATAATTTTTAAATATCTCCCTCTTCCACTTTGTAACTTCATTCAATGAAGAATCCCCAGTGTCTTGCATAGTGGCTACAATATAGGAATAGCCCTATAAAATTTCCTGAATGAATGAACAACTATATCTAGCTCCATAGCACCGAGGAAGATAATTTCCAGACAACTAGATTTTTCTGGGGCATAGGATCTTCTCCTCAGCATAAGTTTAATGTTGTATCTGGACTTGAGTCCCTGGTTTCCTTAAACCAGAGAGACTGCGGAATGTTGAAGGATGAAAACTGCTGTCATGGGCGGGCGCGGTGGTTCACGCCTGTAATCCCAGCACTTTGGGAGGCCAAGGCGGGCAGATCACGAGGTCAGGAGATCGAGACCATCCTGGCTAACACGGTGAAACCCCCGTCTCTACTAAAAATACAAAAAAAGTAGTTGGGCGTGGTGGTGGGTGCCTGTAGTCCCAGCTACTCGGGAGGCTGAGGCAGGAGAACGGCGTGAATCCAGGAGGTGGAGCTTGCAGTGAGCCGAGATCGCGCAACTGCACTCCAGCCTGGGCAACAGAGCAAGACTCTGTCTCAAAAAAAAAAAAAAAAGAAAAAAAAGAAAAGAAAAAAAAGAAAACTGCTGTCAACAAGTCCATTGGTCTATCAACAAACTACCAAGTCACTACTGTGTACCAAGGATGGGCAAGGATGGGATTGATTAAGGCTTTAGCTGTCTTTGTTTACTGCCCAAATCACAGCCATCAGTTAGAGCTCCCATGGCTTGGCACTGGGCTATACAGTTCTGGGAGTGGGGACTCCCACTCAGATACAAATACACCCCCAGAAAGCCTTCCTGGACTAGCGTCAAACTCACTCCCTCCTCCCCAACCCTTGCTTGCCTTTGGGTGTGCCTATTTGTGTAAGTTGTGGGTATACGTATGTGCTCACTTATGTGCATAGATGTATACATTTATGTGCTTGTGTAGGTGTAAACGGTTTGTGTGTGCCCACGTGTAGGAACGTGTGCTCCTGTACATGTGGATGCTCACATACATATCTCCAGCCTGTAGTATCTTTCCTTAGCTGTCCCTTCTGGTCGCACCCTAAGTCACCTGGGTCGGCGCTAGTGGGCGGGGAGGGGCGAGTGGGGAGATCTGCTTTGTCGTGGGAAGCTGAAGACTCTGAGCTTCAGCCTCAGGCTGCGCCCACTTTATGTCCCTGGACCACCACCCACTTATTCCGGCCGCCCGCTCCCAGACCTGTCCTGCTCTGAACTCGTAGGGTCCCCAAGGTGACCCTTGGCCCCCAACCCGAGACGCGCAAGCTGGACAGCCAGCCCCGCCCTGCAACGCAGTCCCACCCGTTGCCGCTCACCGTGGGCCGCGACGCACGCGGGGAGCCAGAGCACGAGACAACACCAGCCCGCGGCGCCGGGGACCATCTCCAGGGCCCGGCCCGGCGCCGCGTTTCCTCCAGCCGCGCGTCGCTCGCCGGACTTCAGCCTGACAGCTACTCCGGCCTCCCGCCCACATACCCGCTCTCGCCGCGGGCTGGACAACAGGAACGAGGCTCACGGCTGATTGGCTCTGACGCCTGCTCATGTAGCCACACTTTCCGCCTTTGCGCCTTAGCCTACTTCCTATTGGTCGAGAGAAGTGGAGCCGGGGGCTGATTGGCTTAAATTCTTAACAGCTACAGCCGGCCCTCGCGTCAGCCCCGCCCCAGCATTTCTCAGTTTGGACTCTACTCTCCCGGTCCTCGCTGGCGGTGGGTGGGCCGGAGAGGACAAGCACTGGAGGTATACCCGCAGCCGGACTTGCTTCAGCTGCCGATAGTCGAGGCCGTCAGGCCTTGCGGTCTCGGTCCTGTCCACTCCAAGGCCGCCTCGCTTGACGACGATTAGCCTTCTCCCAGCTGCGCTTCCCTCCTCCCCACGCCTTCACGGGAAGGCACTCGTCTTGCGCCAGGGTGTCCTCTGCCCAGTGCCACCAACGCTTCCGTGCTCACCGTGGATAGGCGCTGGGGCCACGGCCTGGCGCACGCCATCCACGAGGAGCCTCTGGCCAGTGCAAAGCCAGAAAACGGGCATTGGGGCCAGCTTCCCACGCTCGCCCCGTTGACACTGACTGTGTAACTGTGACACTGGACACCTTGACCTCTCAGTCTCCTTTTTCTCATCAGTAAAATGGCCTTAATAATAGGACCAACGCAATAGGGTTGTGAAGATTAAATGAGATCGCTCACGTAAAGTGCTTTGGCACCAGCCTATCCCACACTTTGCGTCCCACACTGTTGCCTTTATTGGATTCCTTGGTCTGGCGTCCGGGGATGGAGGAGGGTGGAATTAAGTTAGTAGGTGATGCGTGCCGAGCAAAGACCCTCCGTGCTCAAAGAAGCACGACCGAAATGCGGCGACCTCTCTTTAATGAACGCCCCTCACTAGAGAGCCCCCGAAGCCCAGCCTCAGGTCCTTCTAGCCGCACCGAGTCGGTGGTAACGAACCATAGAGTAGCGGAAGTGGTCCGTTCTCTTCCTCTCCCGGCCCAAGCTTCTGGGTATTTCTATTGCGCGAGGCATTGTGGGTTGCTGGGTGGCCCGGTCTCGGAGAAGAGGGGAGAGTGGCGGGCCGCTGAATAAGCTTCCAAAATGATGGTGAGTGGCGTCTCGCGCATCCGTCGCCATCAGCTGCCATCTGGCCGGTGGCCGGCGCCGCTCGGCCTGGGCTTGCTCTGTAGGACCCTCTTTTGCTTGCTGCCTCTGTCCTCGCCCAGATCCCCAGCTTAGGGGCGACCCCGGCCAGCCGCGGCCTGGCTCGGCCCGAGCACGGCGCTGGAGCTGTTGGCGAGGGCTGCGTGGAGCTTTAGGGTAGTCTCTGGGCGGGCCGGTTGGGGACTACAAGTCCCAGGGTGCTTCGGGCCCGCGAACCCACGTCCGGGACCTCTTTTTTAGCCTCGCATGACCGGGACTTGCGTGAAACGAGTGCAGGTCGGCCGTGGTTACGCGGTCGGCAGCTAGACTTGGAAGCTGGGGCTGCCCTGAGATTTGTGGGCTGTAAAGACGTGCTTCCTAGAACCGGCAGAGGCACGTTGGGGACCTCATATTGTGCCCGCCTAGGGACTCACTATGGTCACTCGCTGACCCTCACCGCAGCGTGCAGAGAAGCAGACGCCTTCCCTAGTACTTTTAATTCATTCACTTACTCGCTCAGTCATTAAATAAACGCGTTTTTAGTGCCTACTGAATGTACCAGGCCCTGGTGGTTGCTGGGGGGTGCAGCCTCTCAGCCAGGAGAACGGGAAAGGTAGATGGAGACACTGTATCGGAGGTGGGAAGACCCAGGCTTGGACTCTGACATAAGAAAGGCTTTTCTAGTTGGCTACCTAACTCTGGGTCTCGTTTTCTTAAAATTTGGGGCGACGGAGTTGCTGTGAGTCCTGGAGCCACCCAAAGTGCTCCTCGTAGCCCTACTCCCCACACTTCTTTTCTCTCTCTCTCGGAGCTTCAGATACTTTCCGTGGGTCCCAAGCCTCGATGCTGTCTCCTGGGTTGTTATTGAGTAGGGCCAGCTTCCGAGGTGGTGTTTGACCCTGACTGAGATACTGCTTTCTGTGCACTTGGCAGTTCACTTACTCATTTTGGCCTGTCCGACTCAATCTTCTGTTCTTTTCCTGCTTCCTGCAGCTTTCCCTGTCCTGTTAGGGAGGCAGACACCTTTTAGGTGTTCTACCGAATGCCCTGTGAATCCCGCTTGTACCCAAGGTAGAAGGAAATTCGCATTTAACAGTGCTTCCTCTCCCCTTTATGTCTCTAGCATTGCTCATTCTTGAAGTCGTTTTCATCTTCTGTGCAGAGGCAGCATAGTATAGTAGTTGAGAGTAAGGCCTCTGGAGCTACACCGAATGCCTAGGTTTGTAACCTAGCTCTGCCACTTACTAGCTGTGTGACTTTGAGCATGTTATTTAATTTCTGGTTCTCAGTTTGTCAGTGTGCCTAGCAGATAGTAAGCACTCAGCAATGTTAGCTCTTACTTGGCGAGGTGGTTGTTTGCTTCCTTTCATCTCTGGAATCAGTCCATCCCGCTGCCAGGGCTTCCATAAGAGCTTTGGTTCACATTCACACAGCTGGGGATCAGAACCGCCATTCTCTGCCGTGATAAAACTTCACCAGTGGGCTCTAGATCACCACACTTGTGTTTTCCCTGAACTGACCCCTCCTCTGTCAGATTGACTGTTTCCCTGCTCTATTGGCTCTTGATATCTCCTCCCCATTTTTGGAATGTAAAACTTCTATCTCCAAGAGTCTTCCTGTCTTCAAATTGGCCCCTGATATTCTAGAATACTTCTGTAATCGAAAGAGAGGTGAAAAGGTCCCCTGAAACCTCAGTCCTGTGATGTTGGTACAGCTTGTATAAAATGTATGTCCTTGCCTTTGTGGTGTTGAGCGCCATGTGCCTTGGCATATACACACTTGTTCTTGTTTTGTAAACCATTAAGCTTAATGATGCTTAGTGAAAGTTTTAAAGTAGGATGAAGAGGAAGATCAGTAAGCTGAAATTCCAAAACCTTCCTTGATACCTGTGGCCAATTACTGGAGTCTGCTTTTGTTTCTTTTTCTTTTTTTTTTTTTTTTCCCCGAGATGGAGTCTTGCTCTGTTGCCCAGGCTGGAGTGCAGAGGTGCGATCTTGGCTCACTGCAACCTCCACTCCCAGGTTCAAGTAATTCTCCTGCCTCAGCCTCCCAAGTAGCTGGGATTACAGGCGTATGCCACCGTGCCTGGCTAGTTTTTGTATTTTTAGTAGAGACGGGGTTTCACTGTGTTGACCAGGCTGGTCTCGAACACCTGACCTTGTGATTCACCCACCTTGGACTCCCAAAGTGCTGGGATTACAGGCGTGAGCCACTGCACCCGACCTTGTTTCTTATTTATTAGAGGAATAAAAAAAAGGAGCGAGGTTGAAAATAACTAAGGGACAGAAGCTGGAGTTTCCATACAGTGCCTGCTGCTGGGGAACTGTTAGAAGAGAACCTATCCTGCTTGGCTTGGCTTGACTCAGTCCAGCTCTGCCACCTTTTCCACCCCATAGATGCTCTCTACCCAGCCTGCCATTTCTTCAGGGCCTACAAAGCAATAGGGAACCTGGGGAATCTGTGGTTAGCTGCTTCCAAGCTCTTCCTGCATTGTGCTTAAGAACTCTCAGTAAATTTAGTGTTACTGTACTGCCAGTGCTTTTCTCCCCAAAAGTCAAGAAGCCAGTGCTGTCAGGCACTTACAGGTAGCAGTTGGATTTTCAGCCCCAAAAGCTGCTGAATATTGCTTCATGTGTGGCCAAATCTTGGCACTCTTCAAATTAAGGTTATTCTGGTCCTTGTCTTTGGAAAGCTTATACTTAAGATGGATGGTGATACAAAAGTTGTGAGCAAGGGCAAGTGAAGAGAAAGTTATGGGATCCCCTGTTCAGATGCCCTTGTTTATTACTATAGAGAAAACTTCTTGGAAGAATTGGAGCTTTGAGGAATTGGTGGCCTGGTGGTAAGAAAGTGGTTTTGGTAGAAGATGGCAGAGTGACTATTTTAGATGGGGGTACACTTTGCAGGTTGAGGTGAGAAAAAGTATACACAAGCATTGGATAAGTTAACCTGTTAAGGAGGTGAAAGAACCTGCCGAAGGTGATAGGAAGTGATTGAGACTCATGTTAGTTTTTGATTTAAAGTGTAAGACTCCATCCGTGGCAGGGGTGGACCAGAGAAGACTTGGGGCTGCCATAAGGAATGATTTAGCAAGACTGGGAGATGGTGGGGCCTTTCAGGACACACATCTTTCCCTTGCAGAAGGTGCCAGGGACGGGGCCAGCTGAAGGGCCAGAAAGAATGCTGGGAGTATAGAGAAGCCACTTCTTGCCACCAGACCTGGGACACTCCAGCAAAAGGAAGGAATTTTCCCTTCAGTTGATGCCTGACCCCAAATGTAGGGGTTTACATGACAAGCATTCTTTTTAAAATAAAAAATAAAATGAGTAATGTATGATTGACAAGCATTTAAAAAAATTTAATGAGGGCCTGGCATGGTGCCTTATGCCTGTAATCCTAGCACTTTAGAAGGCTGATGCAGGAGGATTGTTTGAAGCCAGGAGTTGGAGACCAGCCTGGGCAACATTTCTTAAATACAAATTTAAAAAATTAGCCAGGTGTGGTACCACATGCCTTGAGGCCCAGCTACTCAGGAGGCTTGAGCTTATAGTAAGCTATAATCTCACCACTGCACTCCAGCATGGGTGGTGGAGCAAGACCCTGTCTCTTAGAAATATTAAAAAAAAAAAAGAATAATATATTAAATTACTCCCACTCTCTTATTCCCTAGAGTTTATTGGGTATCTTTCGTTTTCTTTTTGTAGAGACAGGGTTTTGCCATGTTCCCCAGGCTGGTCTTGAACCCCGTGAGCTCAAGTGATCCTGTTTTTTCTACAGTGGTTTTTGTTTTTTATGTAAATCACAGTATGCCATTCCTCTGCTGAAAGCTTCCCAGGGCTTTCCTTTTTAGGAATGAAATCTGAACTCCTCACCATAGTGTGTCTACAAGTGTGTATGTGATCTGGTTCCTGCCTGCCTCTTCAGCTTTATTCCAGTCTTCCTCTTGCTTACTACCCTCCAGCTGCGCTGGCCAAAAGAGTTGAGCTTTTTAAGGAATTGACCAGTTAATAAGGAATCAGCCTCATGGGTGGCTAGACTCTGGGTTTGGCAGGAATTTCTCACTCCTCATTGTTAGGTTGGGAAAGCCCTGTGCTTTCCTGTGCCTTTCTTGCTCAGACATCTATGTACCTCTAAGGACTAGGTGATGGCTTTCAAACTTTTTATTGCATTCCACAGTAAGAAATACATTTTTAATCATAGCCTAGTAACAAATTTAACACAATAAAAGTTTTGAAATACTATTTATCCTTATTACATTCTGTGTCACACACAAAATTAGCCAGAAACACTTGAGAAGACTGGATCTAGTTCGTGGACTTATCTCTGAAGGCTCAGATTTGAATGCGGAGAGAAAGTACTCTGGTTTGCTAAGCTGAGAAATTACTCTCTGTGCTAATAATGGTGGTCACTGGAGCAAAGATATCTGAGCGGGCCCTTTAAAACAAGCAAGTATCCCTGTTTCTCAGAGTTTCTAAAGCAGGTCTGCAAATGAAGCCCTTACAGGGATAGAGAATGTTTTGGAGACCAATGCAATATAGAAAGAGAAAAACTTCTTTGGGGTATCTGATTGGAAATTAGTCACACGGAAGCTTTATTGAGCCAGTATGAGAGATGGAAACATTACTGTATGAATTAGATTTGCCATCATTTTTCAAAACAGGGCAAAGGTGCTATTTGTTTCTCTGCCTGTTCTCCTACACTGCAGCTGAACATCACTGTTATATAAAGCTGACTGCCTAGGCATCTCCAGGACAATACCTCAAGCTGTTGGCATCTTGCATTTTGCATCAGTGTCCCATCTGCTTCTCTAAGATTGAGCTGTAACACAGACAAGTGGATGTTTTGCTGCGGGATGAACACT
This sequence comes from Hylobates moloch, assembly GCF_009828535.3. NCBI lineage: Eukaryota > Metazoa > Chordata > Mammalia > Primates > Hylobatidae > Hylobates > Hylobates moloch. The sequence goes on along the minus strand of NW_026652290.1, from coordinate 51,337,471 downwards.
TAGCAGGGTCTGCCTCTTCCTCCTGTGTTGTGACCCAATTCCTCAGCACAGGGAGTAAGGTCAGAAGTTGAAAAGGCAATGGTCATTCAGCTGGGTACTGGAGAACTCATGATTTTTTCTTTTAGACTAGGTCAGTGCTTCTCAAACCATTTTCCTGTCTAGCATACCTGCAGGGTAGGCTAAATTTGATAGCGTCTCTGGAGGTAGAGGCTGGTTGGGGAATGGATGTGGTAGACAGTTGGGGGAATGTGGTTTAAGAAGACCTCTAGATAATTCTGTTAAGGGAGAGATGGCAGCATTTTCCCCTTTGCCCTCCAGTCTCATTATAATAGATGATTATTAAAAGCAGTTAATTTCTCTTTCTTTTCTAGCCCACACCAGTTATCCTATTGAAAGAGGGGACTGATAGCTCCCAAGGCATCCCCCAGCTTGTGAGTAACATCAGTGCTTGCCAGGTGATTGCTGAGGCTGTAAGAACTACCCTGGGTCCCCGTGGCATGGACAAGCTTATTGTAGATGGCAGAGGTAAGTCTACAGAGTTCCTCAGGCCTGTGTGCAGGAGAGGAGGCTCCTTGGGGGGGTGTTTGGGACTAGCATAGGTTGGTATCAGAAATCCCACTGCTTTTAAGATTGTTGAGGCCGGGTGTGGTGGTTCACGCTTGTAATCCCAGCACTTTGGGAGGCTGAGGCGGGCGGATCACGAGGTCAGGAGATCAACACCACGGTGAAACCCCGTCTCTACTAAAAATACAAAAAATTAGCCGGGCGTGGTGGCGGGCGCCTGTAGTCCCAGCTACTCGGAGAGGCTGAGGCAGGAGAATGGCGTGAACCCGGGAGGCGGAGCTTGCAGTGAGCCGAGATTGCGCCACTGCACTCCAGCCTGGGCGACAGAGCGAGACTCTGTCTCAAAAAAAAAAGAAAAAAAAAAAAATTGTTGAAAGATGACTCACTCTGAAGCTTCTTATATTGTCCTGACTGCTGAGCCCGTGTGGGAATATAGGAGAGAACCTAGCCTCAGGAGCCTGTTGCCTCATAGGGAGACGTGGCCTAGAAACATGAAACAGAACCATCTGGAGTTTCCTGTGGTCACTTCCATTGTTATCAAGACGAGAAAATTCCTGTTTATATCTTGGTATATTAATTGATGTGTGAGGGTATCAACTGTGGTAAGAATATCTAAGTGGCTACTTTTATTTAAAAAATCCTTTCTGTATCCAGTTGACCTGTATTAATTGTTCTTCAAGGAAAATTTGGAGTCTGTGGTCTTCAAAAGCTTGTGATTTTAGACCCTTTATGTACAGAGGTAATTCTGTATAGAAAGATCAGATAGGTATCCTTTCCCTTCAGCCTTGCCGTGATCCGCTCTGCCCCATCCCAGTAAAGTGTACATGGGCTCTAGGTCCAACTTGAAGACAGCATTTAAGAAAGGGGCTTTAAATTTTTGTTTGTTTCTTTTAAGGCAAAGCAACAATTTCTAATGATGGGGCCACAATTCTGAAACTTCTTGATGTTGTCCATCCTGCAGCAAAGACTTTGGTAGATATTGCCAAATCCCAAGATGCTGAGGTAGGAAAATAGTTGTGTGTTTAAGTGGAGGTTGAAACACATGCTTGCTTGCTCCTTAGTGCTCCTCTATTAAATTTTTTAAAGATTTTATATAATTATAATTGTACAAGTAATACATGCTTATAAAAGTATTTAGAATTAACAGCCTTTTAAAATTCATACTATTTCGTTACATGTAGCTTTTCACAGCCATTAATACATTGATGAATGACAACAGTCTTTAGATAGAAGTCTACTGCCTGAGATCTTAACAGGTTGTATGCTGTCATTTGTGTGAGTTGCCAGGTTAAATAATTTGACCTCTGATCTCTTATAAAATGGGACTGTAAACTAAGGCTTCCAATCTGCCTTTCTTTTTTTTTTTTAAGAGATAGGTTCTTACTGTGTTTCCCAGGTTGGCAGGTTGGCCTTGAACTCCTGGGCTCAAGCCACCTCTCACCTCAGCTTCCTTAGTCATTGGAACTACTGGCATTCCCCACTACACCAGGCTTTTTTTCTTTTTTAAACTGATGATGAAATAGACATAACATTTATTCTTATAACCATTTTTAAGTGTATAATTCATGGCATTAGCCAGTCTGTCTTTTAAAAATAAATTCTAACACTGGAGTATTAATAAACGTGTTGACAGATAGGTTTTATATTTTAGAGTACTGCAAAATATGTATACTACAGGTATGTCCTGAAGTTATATTAAAAGGTTTATTAGGAGCCACCAGCCTATAAAACAGGTATAGCATATATAAAATTAAAGAGAGAAGTGTCTGGATTTGATTTGTTTTTGTCTTCAACAAGGGAATAATGCCTTTTGGTCCAGAAATCTGGCCACTTAAACCTTCTCTATAGTAGCCCTTTTTTTTGGCCCCTTGAGAATTTCTTACCTTACACAGTGAACATACATGAAGTTAAAAATAAATTTCTGGGCTAAGCATGGTGGCTCATGCTTGTATCTCATTACTTTAGGAGGCCAAGGTGGGAGGATCCCTTCAGTCCAGGAGTTTGAGATCAGCCTGGGCAATACAGCACAACCCCATCTCTACCGAAATAAATTTCTTCCAGTTTAGAGTTTATCCAATTTTCTTGAAAGCTTTTTTTCTTTTTCACCCTCATTAAATAGGATTTAGATCCCATCACAGAAGAGCACCATCTAAAAAAGATTAGCAGACTAGTAATCTGCTTATTCCCAGTAGTTTTTTATTTTTCTTTTGAGAGGGTGTTTCATTCTTGTTGCCCAGGCTGGAGTGCAATGGTGTGATCTCAGCTCACTGCACCCTCCGCCTCCTGGGTTCAAGCAATTCTTCTGCCTCAGCCTCCCGAGTAGCTGAGATTACAGGCGCCCGTCACTATGCCCGGGTAATTTTTGTATTTTTGGTAGAGACGGGGTTTCACCATGTTGGCCAGGCTGGTCTCGAACTCCTGACCTCAGGTGATCCACCTGCCTCAGCCTCCCCAAGTGCTGGGATTATAGGCGTGAGCCACCGTGCCCGGCCTCCTCATAGTTTTTGAAATATAAAGAACTTTGGCTGGTCCTAGGAGATTTGTTTTAGTGGGATTTGGCTGAAAATTACCTTTTTTTTTTTTTTAACTCCTGGCCAGATGCAGTGGCTCATGCCTGTAATTCTAGCACTTTGGGAGGCCAAGGTGGGAGGATTGCTTGAGGCCAGGAGTTCAAGACCAGTCTAGACAACATAGTGAGACCTTTTCTCTATTAAAAAAAGAAAGGAACTCCTGCAGTACCTTTTGCTTCTTGAGACGGAGTCTCACTCTGTCGCCCAGGCTGGAGTGCTGTGGTGCGATCTTGGCTCACTGCAACCTCTGCCTCCAAGGTTCAAGCAGTTCTCCTGCCTCACCCTCCCAAGTAGCTGGGATTATAGGCGCCCACCACCACGCCCAGCTAATCTTTGTATATTTAGTAGAGACGGGGTTTCACCATGTTGTCCACGCTGGTCTTGAACTCCTGACCTCAGGTGATCCGCCTGCCTCGGCCTCCCAAAGTGCTGGGATTACAGGTGTGAGCCACCGTGCCCAGCCACCTTTTGCTTCTTAAACAATGTTTGTCTCTTGCTTCTTGGTACCATGATTATTGTAAGTATTGTATTATAATAAGCATGACAAGGACTGTCTTATTCATCACAATGCCTTGTACGTAACATAAGTTCTCAATTCATGTGTGTAATTTTATACCCTGAGAACATTTGATTGTCCACATCAGCCCTCTTTAGAGAATGGGGCTGTCTGGGAAATTAATTTTGTAGCCCCCAGGACTGTTTGACATGATGGATATGTAACTACCATTACCTTCTTTCTACTTGTTGCAAAAACCTGTGCTTCCAGAAAAAAGCTTGACATCCATTTAAATAATATTCAGTTTAAATGGGTAGCGTGCCTTAAAATGGAGTTTCAGGGCTTTATTCCCCAAACATCAGAAAACGTGTATTTCCTGTCATCATCTTCCAGGTGGGTGATGGCACCACCTCAGTGACCTTGCTGGCTGCAGAGTTTCTGAAGCAGGTGAAACCCTATGTGGAGGAAGGTTTACACCCCCAGATCATCATTCGAGCTTTCCGCACAGCCACCCAGCTGGTATGACAGTACTGATTAACCTTGTCTTGGGCCTGGACACGTTCACATTTCTCTTAGGAAGGGGAATTTCTTTTCAGGAGTGTGGAGGGACTGGGGAACAGGGTACTTTGGGCATTTTCTGACGTCTCCCTAGTAATCTCAGTTCTACTATTCTGTAGCCATTTGATGAGGTGTATTACTTAATCTCTTTAAGCCTCAGGTTAGTCAGCCTGGTAGACTCTGATGTAGGCATAGTCTCTGAGGGAAGGACTAAGAGATCATGGTACACTACTACTACATGCTACACTCAAGTACCTCATGGTGTATATTGAGACCTAGCGATTATTTGCCCTCTAACCTTCATTTGTGATCTGGGACAAGTCATTTAATCTTTCTAGGCCTTACTTTCTTTGCTATCTCTAATTTGAGTGGTGACATTAAAATGAAATAATATATGAGGAGTACTTTGGAAAAGATAAAAAGTTTATATATTTGTATGCATATTTTATATATAACTAATATATAAAGTGCTAGAAGTTGTCATAGGTGTTTTTAGTAAACCAGGAGGTTTGGCTTAATCTCATGTCACAGCTGTTTCCACTCATTTGTTGTAGTGTGTTACCTGCAGACCCAGAGCAAAATCTTGGAAGCACCCTGATTCTTCAGAACTGTATACCCACTTTGCATTTCTGACTTTTGGAATTTTCTGAACTATAGAGTTTTGCATTTTTCTGAGCAGTTACAAGACCTAGAAGTGTTGTTTCAGCTGTAGAGTAGAAATGCTTAGGATTTGGGAGTAAACAGACTCAGGACTAGTGAGAGATTGAGGTCCACTTAAGCAGTTTGTCTTTAGCATGATAGACTCACTCAACTTCTGTTCTTGGCAGGCAGTTAACAAGATCAAAGAGATTGCTGTGACCGTGAAGAAGGCAGATAAAGTGTAAGTCTGTAGTGGGCATTTTTTTTTTTTTTTAAAGAGACGGAGCCTTGCTGTATTGCCCAGGCTAGTCTTGAACTACGGGCTCAAGTGATCTCCCACCTGCGACTCCTAAAGTGCTGGGATTACAGGTGCAAGTCACCGCGTCAGGCCTTTGTCAGAACCTTGACTGACTTCCTGTGGCCAAATTGGATGCAGAAGCATGCTGCAATCCCTCTATGTGCCTGGGGCTGTTTGGCTCGTGCCAGACCCTTGGCTGTGTCCTAGCCCACAGAGCACAAAAGAAGCTGTTGACTGTAGTTTAAAAGCTGCCACATATGAGATCTTTGACTGCAGTCACCATCTGTCACTGATAATCTGCCCTAAAGATACAGAAGGTGAAGTTGGAGAGGGCTGAGTTTAGATACTGGAAGGGAACTACCTCCACATTGTAATAGAATCAGATAAGAGGGATTTGGTTTTCAAGACCTGATGCAGATTCTGCCCTTGTGTCCCAGGGAGCAGAGGAAGCTGCTGGAAAAGTGTGCCATGACCGCTCTGAGCTCCAAGCTGATCTCCCAGCAGAAAGCTTTCTTTGCTAAGATGGTGGTGGAAGCAGTGATGATGCTCGATGATTTGCTGCAGCTTAAAATGATTGGAATCAAGAAGGTGCAGGGCGGAGCCCTCGAGGTAAGCCTGCTGTGGCCTTCCTAGACAGCTTTTGCTTTCATATTGACCCTTCGGACAGCTTCATATGGCAGAAGCGTACTCATTACAGGAGTAAAGAGAATGCATGTTAGGCAGGAAGTCAGACTTACATTGTACTTCCCATACTGCCATTGGAGGCTGTGACTAGATAAACTTGGTAACCTCTGTGGATATTATTTGTCAGCAGAATAGAAAATTGGACTGGATGATTTTCAGAATCTCAGGTTCTCTGTGTGGGTGGTGGGGGGGTAGTAGCACTAGCTCAAATTATCAATGACCTCCCAATTAATACGTCTGAGAGGGATTTTTCAGTTCACTGCTTACTCCTAAGTGATACTGTTAAGCTCGCCCTTCTTTCATTTATCTTGAATAGATGATAAATATTTCAAACTGTGAAAGGGCCTCAAGTTAAAAGTGTTTCATGCACTACCCCTGCCCCATATACAGCCACTATTAGTTTGTGTGTATCCTTGCAGAATTACTTTGTGCATATATGAGCATGTATGTAAATACTGTTTTTTAAAGACAAAAGATTGCTTATATAGTGTTCTATAGCTTGCTTTTGTCCATTTAACAACATATTTTAGAAACTGATCCATATTAGCATGTGTAGCTCTTAGCACCCTCCAGTAGAGCTTTCTGTAGGGTGGTGGGACTGTTACATATCTGCACTGTCCAATATGATAGCCCCATCCACACTTGGCTACTGAGCACCTGAAATGCAACTAATGTAACTGAGGAACTGAATCTTAATTTTATTTCCATTTAAATGGCAACGTATAGCTAATGGCTACTATCTTGGACAGCGCAACTCCTTCTTTTTAACACAGTAGTATCTGTCTGGAAACGTCCTTGGGATCTCCATGCTGCTTTTGGCCTTTTCAGTCTATGGCCTGCTGTACTTATTACTCTTCGTCAGTGACCTCAACTGAAGCAATTTGGATAGAGGAAGACCAGCTTGAAAGATAGCCTGGTCCTTCTCTTTAAATTTTACCCTCCCAAATTGGATTCCCACTTTGCCATTTCCCCTCCTATTATGGCACATGTCAGACCAGTGGGCTGAGATTCTCTGTATGTAATAAAGCTGTGAGGAACCTGGAGGTCATCTGAGCCGTTTCCCTGTCTTCATCATGGCTTGCTGACTTTGTCTTTACTCACTTTTTTAGTAACAATTTTTCATCTTCTCTTGGGCCTTCCTACTTCCATAAATGCTTGAGATTAGATTGGCATCCACTAAACTAGAAATCAGGACTAATAATCTTACCTGGCAAGAAAGCCAGGGACTCTAAGCCTCACTTGTGTTTTTCCCAGACTGTCCTACATTCGTTAAGTACATACAAACCTGACCCAGAATTCATTAAATAGTGGTAGTAATTATTTACTTGTTACCAGGGTTAACTGAGAATTTCCTGATGTGCCTGGGGCACATCCATAAAGATATGGATCTTTAGTCCTTACCTCTCCTCTGAGCCTCATGCTCTTGTGTCTAACTGCTGTTAAACACTTTATTTTGTCCTCCAGTCCTGTGATAGCATTTTCTGTATTTCCAGTCATAGTTGGTATCACCACCGTTTATTCAATCACTCAAACCAGAAATCTGGGATCATCCTGGAAAACCCTTCTGATTCCAGCCTGTCAGTTACCATTGTTCCATTTTACCTCATGATTTCCTAATTATTTCTTGAGTCTGTCTCTTTTACTCTTTCCTGGGAGCATTGCCACCCCTCTTCCAGTCTTGGATCCCCTAAATCCATTGTACTTATTTACTATTTGCAGGGTGAAGTTTCCTACTTTATTCCTTTGCGTAAAGCCTTCTGACGTCTACATTCCCTATACGAAGCCAGGCATTAACAGCCTGTAAGATCCTTCTAAACTGATCCCTGCCTGCTTCCCCTCTCTCTTCCTCATTGGCTGGTTCTTACCCTCTAAATTCTATCAACTTCAAATGGCTTTTCATTCTCTGATTCCACAACACTGCCTCTCACCTCTTAGGAGAACCTTTTTTCCTTTTTTCTCTTTGACTAATTTCTGCTCATCCATCATTCAGCTCAGGCATCACTCCCTCTAGGAAGCTGTGGATTTGAATGATGCAGGAAGTGGGGACAGATACTCTTCACCCATGGGTTACAGTATTATAGATGAGAATTATAGATGAGCACTGGCAGAGAAACTAAAGGTTATTGAACTGAATACCCTTTTTCATGGTGTGGGAAATGACTCGGTCATTTAGTAAGGAAAAAATCTGAGATTGGAACCTAAGTCTCATGGTAGTGCTGAGTCAGCCCTGAGTGCAGTGTGCTTTCTATTATGCCCTGCTGTTAAATCCGACCCACAGAGAAGCTCTGTTGTAGAACAAGTGGTAGAAGATCCTACCTTGAGGGATTGAGGTCTAAGGAGCTGCAGTGATAGCTCAGAAATTACACAGGGGATTTCTGATTCTTATGACCTTTTGGCATCATCTTCTGGAGGGAGGAAGCGTCAAGGCTATGGTATCCACACTGTTGGGGGTGTGGGCGTGGAGGGTGCAGTGCAAATTACGGGTACATGGAGGTGTCCAGGAGGAGACTTGAGATTTGGGAGTTGGGGCATAGAAGGGGGTAGCATTGCACAGTTTTTGCCTTCTTTGTAAACACGTGGCTCCTCTTCTGGCATACTTTATGGAAGTTTGTACAGCATTATCCATTGGCCAGTGCTGCAGAGGCCAGTCTTAGAGGACAGCCCAGTAGGCCTTTACCATGCTTTGCCTCTGCTAACTAGATGATTTTCCTTATGCTAAAGGGATAACCGAAATAATATGTTGTGTTATTTAAAAAAAAAAAAAAAAAGGATTTGTCTCCGATTTTATGATAACAGAAAGGCTGTGTTACAACAGTGAAATAAAGACATGATTAGCTCAGGTTCACAGGAATGGATAAGCACTAGCCAGCAAACAACTAGCTTGATTTTGTTTCATGCTAGTACCAAACCGTTAAAGTGTTTGTTTTTTTAAAACAGGATTCTCAGCTGGTAGCTGGTGTTGCATTCAAGAAGACTTTCTCTTACGCTGGGTTTGAAATGCAACCCAAAAAGTACCACAATCCCAAGATTGCCCTTTTGAATGTCGAGCTCGAGTTGAAAGCTGAGAAAGACAATGCTGAGATAAGAGTCCACACAGTTGAGGTAGGTGGGTTCACCAGTTGCTGGGGGCATAGAAATGGGCAGCTTTCTGAGCCAGAGCCCTGGGTCTTCATGGCTGTTGTGGGCCCCTTTCTCTTCCTGCCCCCCGAATATTGACGTCTAAGTACTAGGTCCCCTTCTTTCCATACTCTATATTATCCCTGAGTGACCTTGACCTGAGGAAATTTGGATAGGGAAGACCTGTTGAAATATGCTCTGGTCCTGGGGAAGGGGTTGGGAGGGCCTCTGTGGCTACATAGCCTGCCCGGTATTTTGGTTCCTCTTGTTGGTGCAGGTGTGAGTTCCTCCACTTCTAGACTAGACCTAGTGCTGCAGAGACAGGTGTGCTCTCATTGTTGATGTTACCCAGGCTACCTCTGGAGGTAGCTGTGTCACCCACCTTTGAGCAGTTCTTGGGGAAGGAGTCTTTTTTTTTTTTCCTTTAAGACGGAGTCTCACTCTGTCACCCAGGCTGGAGTGCAGTGGTGCAATCTTGGCTCACTGTAACCTCTGCCTCCTGGGTTCAAGCGATTCCCCTGCCTCAGCCTTTTGAGTAGCTGGGATTACAGGTATGTGCCACCAGGCCCAGCTAATTTTTTGTGTGTTTTTAGTAGAGACAGGGTTTCACCATGTTGGCCAGGCTGGTCTTGAACTCCTGACCTCAGGTGATCCACCTGCCTTGGCCTCCCAAAGTTCTGTGATTATAGGCATGAGCCACTGTGCATGGCCAAAGGGGTCTTATTGGGAACTCCATGAATCCAGCACCTCAGAAGAGGGTAGACCTCAGCCAGGTTAAACGTATTTCTTACATCTTGACAGCACCAGCTCTGGTTCTCAGCCTTGGGGTTACTTTCTGCTTTTGTGTTGGGGAGTTTCAGGTGATTCCTAAGTCATCTCATGGGGTCCTTGTTTGCTTGGACCGAGGAGTGGCTGTTCTGTTTATCTCTGTTAATTCCCAGATAAATCAGCATGTTTTATTTGGTGGGGTCAGATGGGTATATTTTACCCTACCATATATGTCCACCTTCACCCCAAAGCATTCTCATCCTTTTCTGGGTCTCTCCAGGATTATCAGGCAATTGTTGATGCTGAGTGGAACATTCTCTATGACAAGTTAGAGAAGATCCATCATTCCGGAGCCAAAGTTGTCTTGTCCAAACTCCCCATTGGGGATGTGGCCACCCAGTACTTTGCTGACAGGGACATGTTCTGTGCTGGCCGAGTACCTGAGGAGGATCTGAAGAGGACAATGATGGTAACCAGATTTTCACAGGCTGCTTCTTGGCCTTTGTGGCCCTGAAAGGTTTTCACTGACCCCTGGTATAACAGAGTGTACTGTCAGGTTGGCGTGTGAATTGAGCCCTGTTTTTTTTTTTTTAACTCTCTTTTTTCCAGGAAGCACTCCATTTCCATGTGTGTGTGCCCAGTAGCACAAACTGCTTTAGTCTAACCAAAACAAGTCCAGAAATCTGGTTTGTGAGAGAACCTAGCAGTAATGCTATGATTAGCTGGACAAACTCAAATATTGATTCTTCCCAGCCAGATTTCTTCCCTTTCATGAGCATCCCACAAGAGATACTTTTAGGTTTAAAGTACTCCTGAGTTCAGTTGCTGGACCCAGTGCCACCCTAGTTTAGGGGAGGGAGTATAAGCTGAATCGAATGGGTCCCTATCTCCTTTTAACTTCTCTTGTTTGCCTTTGATGTGTTTTAGTTCTATTTTGTTTTTTTTTTTTGCTCTTTCAGAGAGGGGGAAGGGTCGCCTGGAAGTCAAGGGAAAGGGTGGGTAATGCAGAGGCTCTGGGGGCATGCATGGGAATTGGCTTTGAGATGAGGTGGCAGGAAGCTGCCTGGCCTTGGGAACCTTCACTGCTAGATCTTGCCTTCCTTACTTCCTAGGCCTGTGGAGGCTCAATCCAGACCAGTGTGAATGCTCTGTCAGCAGATGTGCTGGGTCGATGCCAGGTGTTTGAAGAGACCCAGATTGGAGGCGAGAGGTGGGTCGTGGGCCCAGGCCGAGCTCACAAACCTGCCTGGGTCTGGTCTTCTGCTATCTTTCGGCTGTGGTATACAGCTTTTACAAAGTCTCACCTTTGTGTACAAAGTGGTATACAGCTTTTACAAAGTCTCACCTTTGAGCCATAAAGAGCTCAGATAATATACAGCATTACAGAAAGATCTAAAAGCCTTGACTCCACAATCTTTTATGCCCTAGTGGTACAGCTGCAGACCTTTCCAAGAAAATGTCTATAAGGTTGGGATTGGGTAACCTGAGTGAAGAATGTAAGAGCAGCTGCTGAGTGTTGGGGGCGCTGGCAGTGAGGACAATACAGTAGGATGGTGGCAGACAAGAGTTCATGTGTGTACTATTTAATCTTGCGCATAGGTACAATTTTTTTACTGGCTGCCCCAAGGCTAAGACATGCACCTTCATCCTCCGTGGTGGTGCCGAGCAGTTTATGGAGGAGACAGAGCGGTCCCTGCATGATGCCATCATGATCGTCAGGAGGGCCATTAAGGTACTGGGCTGATGGCCTCCTGCCTGCACAGCCTACTCTCTCCTATCTCCCTAGCTGATCAGACCTTGGATTTGTGTGGTGATTCCTTCTCTATATAACGTGCCCTTTCCTGGGTGGTGTGGTGAGCCCTGATTTGCCCCACAAATGGTAGAGAAACTGAGCCTCAGTTTCTCAAAAATAGGTCATCCTGCCTTGAAAGCTAAGACTTGTTCTTTTAGCCTGGCGTGGTAGCTCACACCCATAATCCCAGCACTTTGGAAGGCCGAGGTGGGAGGGTTGCTTAAGACCAAGAGTTTGACACCAGCCTGGGCAACATAGCAAGACCCTGTCTCTACAAAAATAAAAAAATTAGCCAGGAATGGTGGCATGTGCCTGTAGTCAGTCCCAGCTACTTGAGAGGCTGAGGTGAAAAGATGCCTTGAGCCCAGGAGTTGGAGGCTATAGTGAGCTATGATCACACCACTGCACTCCAGCCTGGGCAACAGAGCAAACAGAAGAAAAAGACTTGGTTTTGTTAGCAAACTGGAGCTAATGTCAGATATTCCAGTAATTGTGCCAGTGTCCTTGAGCTGCAGGTGACCTTGAAAATAGTCAGAAACCATAAGGTTCACCAGGTTGAAGTTGGAATGTTCTAGATAGGGGCCGTGTCTGGGCATTTGGGGCTTGGGATGGAGGAAGGAACGAAGAACCACTCTTTCTGGGCTGAAGGGACCTACTGAGTGGCCCAGCATGGAAGCTTGGACCAGGGGCCCTCTTACATTGAGAGGTGGTCTGATCTCTGCAGAATGATTCAGTGGTGGCCGGTGGCGGGGCCATTGAGATGGAGCTCTCCAAGTACCTGCGGGATTACTCAAGGACTATTCCAGGAAAACAGCAGCTGTTGATTGGGGCATATGCCAAGGCCTTGGAGATTATCCCACGTCAGCTGTGTGACAATGCTGGCTTTGATGCCACAAACATTCTCAACAAGCTGCGGGCTCGGCATGCCCAGGTGGGTCCTTTCTCTCCCCAGGGTTCAGGGTTTGGGCGGGTGGGGCTAGATTCTGAACGTGAGCTGTGCTTACTCAAGCTGTGCACGCTTGGCCCAGGCGATAGGCTGCAACTCCACCCAGCCTGTCTGCCTGGCCAACTGCCTCCTCTGAGGGCAGAAGGAAAGCCAAGGTGCTAGCACAGGAGATCCAGGGTTTCTTCATTGCTTCTACCAAGAGTATGATTGTGGCTGGGCGTGGTGGCTCACGCCTGTAATCCCAGCACTTTGGGAGGCCGAGGTGGGCGGATCATGAAGTCAGGAGTTTGAGACCAGCCTGGCCAACATAGTGAAATCCTGTCTCTACTAAAAATACAAAAAATTAGCCAGGGGTGGTGGTGGGCACCTGTAATCCCAGCTACTCGGGAGGCTGAGGCAGGAGAATCCCTTGAACCCGGGAGGCAGAGGTTGCAGTGAGCAGAGATTGTGCCATTGCACTCCAGCCCGGGTGATAGTGCGAGACTCCGTCTCAAAAAAAAAAAAAAAAAAAAAAAAAGAGTATGATTGCTCCTCATGGTACCACAGGAGGAACCTTGCATCTACCTTCCTGGAAGCACACGCTGACCACATGTAGTGGGCTTACCGGTGTGGTGGTGAAGCTCTCCAGAGCCCTCCAAGTGTGACCCTGGGCTAGTTACTTCAATCTCTCTGAGAGTTTAATTCCTCCATTTGTTAAATAGATAGAGGTTTGTTAAGTGCCCAGCACCCAGTGAATGACCCTGCTTCTGGCTTGTATTAGGACTTTTGCTTAAAGTCACTTTACCTCTGTGTCTTACTTGCCTCATCTGTAAAATTGGGCTATTTGAAGCAATGAGATGAAAGATTGGATAGTATTTTTGTTATTCCTGTTTATCTTGAGAACTCATTGTTTGATATATATATAGTCCTCAGGTGACCTGAGGATGGGGCCACCCCAAAACACAACAGCTTGCCTGGGAGAAGATCCCAGAGGTCTTGTGTGGTATGTCCAGGGCTAAAGGGAGGAGTTGGCGGGAGTAGGGGTGTTTCTAGGTTCCTGGCATGCTCATAGGAAGATGCAGTATTCTTCAGCGAAATGCCACCAAGTTTAGAGAGTCTGCGGGTTCCTAGCAGTGTCTTTTGGAGTACCAGTTTACAAGAGGAAAGTTAAAAGCAGTTCCATATTACCTCCTTTCTTTTCCTACTCTTTTAGGGGGGTACATGGTATGGAGTGGACATCAACAACGAGGACATTGCTGACAACTTTGAAGCCTTCGTGTGGGAGCCAGCTATGGTGCGGATCAATGCGCTGACAGCAGCCTCTGAGGCTGCGTGCCTGATCGTGTCTGTAGATGAAACCATCAAGAACCCCCGCTCGACTGTGGATGCTCCCCCAGCAGCAGGCCGGGGCCGTGGTCGTGGCCGCCCCCACTGAGAGGCACCCCACCCATCACATGGCTGGCTGGCTGCTGGGTGCACTTACTCTCCTTGGCTTGGTTACTTCATTTTACAAGGAAGGGGTAGTAATTGGCCCACTCTCTTCTTACTGGAGGCTATTTAAATAAAATGTAAGACTTCGGATAACTTTGTAAATTATTTTGGCATGGTACTCATAAATGTCTGGCTGTAGCTCAGAATTTTAGCTTTATATGCGCTTGTCCAACAGGGAGACGAGCATCCTGGGGTGAGCTCCACTAGAGTGGCCCGTCTGGAAGTTTCACTGTGGTTGCATTCTTTGTTCCAGAAGTGGCTGGACAACACACAGTTGCTTTCTTCTGGCATCATCTTGTTTAGCCCTGGCCTAGCCAGACACTGCTCTCAGGGTTTCTCTGGTTTGAGTAAATGGGTTACATTACCTTGTCTGCCCCTTCTATCTCCATATTCTTTTGGTTTAGTCTTTTGTTCCCTCTTACTCAAAACTGTGAGAAGGTTGTTTTAGGGAGGCCTCATGCTCTCTAAACTCTAGTGATCCCTTGGAAGGCTACTAAAGAGACGGCTGAAAGCACCCACCTAGTCTTTCCAGTTCAGCCCCCCAGTGATCTTGGTCCTTCTGCTTTCTTGTGACCAATGGGAGTTTGGAATGGCTGTCACAAATGAGCTGGAAATCCAGCAGTGTCTAACATCTTCCTGATTTACACTGGTCCTGATAGCTGGACCCTGCTGTAGTTGGTCGTTGTTAAAAGCTGGAGGTAAATGATGATGTCATTGTCAGCCATTGAGACTTGCTAGCTAAAACTGGGAAGTGATTTTTAAAAAAAATTCTCGGAACCCAGCCACTCCTGGTTAGATGGACTCTAAAGCACAGGGGGTGGTAGGCAGGTCCAGGCTTTGGAGTCTGGCATTCCTCCTAACTTGATGGTCTTTAGGTAGACTAATTTTTCTGAGCCTCTGCTATTCTACCCGTATGACAGGGTAAGAGTAGCTGGCTCAAAGAGTAGTGAGACTTAAGTGTTTATTTTACTTTATGTTAGAGACACAGTTTAAGCCTAAAACACTTATTCTTTTTTCTGATTTTAAATATTTCAGGACCCTAGGAATCAAGTCAGGGGCACAAGGACATTTTGTAAAATGAGGAAGTCAAGGCCAGACCATGATGGCAACCTGGTCTCCCGCAGTCAAAGCCTGATTGGCTGGCCAGAGCCGCGTGAGGAGGCAGCCAAGCCAGGGAGGGGCTGGGCAGTGCCTGCTGCCCTATTGTACTGGTGCTGGGTTTGTACTTGAAGATAGTCTCTCCTAGCTGAGAGTCAGAAATGATGTATCTCAAGGCGTTTCCTCTGGATACACATACCGAAAGCAGGGTTGAGCAGTGGCAGGACAGTCACCCTAGGTGGCTTTTCTGCAGTCCTTAGGCAAGTTTTTGTTGTTTCTGAGACAGGGCCTCGCTTGCTTACCTAAGCTGGAGTGTGCAGTGGTGTGATCTCAGCTCACTTTAACCTCCGCTTCCCTGGCTCAATATCCTCCCACCTCAGCCTCTCAAGGAGCTGGCAATACAGGCACATGCCGAGCTAATTTTTCTATTTTTTTTTTGTAGAGACAGGGTTTCACTATGTTGCCCAGACTAGTCTCGAATTCCTGGGCTCAAGCGATTCTCCCGCAAGTGCTAGGATTACAGGTGTGAGCAACTGTGCCCGCTGGCAAGTCTTGCTAATACTTCGTTCCACTGGGTTACCTGCCTCTGTGCACTTGAGCTGCAGAAAGACCATCATAACACAGATGACAAGTGTGGCCACATACCATTTACTTCTCTGGGGCAGATATACCAGTTTCACCATCTTTTTTATTGGATACAGAGCCATAAATTCTCTGATGCCCATGTGAGTCCTTTTAAATACATATACACTCAGGTACATTCAGCAAAGGGCATCTTACGGGTGACATGGAGCAAAGTGCTGGGATGGCGATGCCTGGGTGGGGCAGAGAAGTGTGGCCAGGGAAGGCCCCCTGGGGGCTGGAGGTACAGGCACCACTTCAGAAACAAAAATAAAACCAAAAATTGCTCTCCACCCTTCTGCCTGTGCTTGGGGCTGGGGAAGCTACCCTCTCACGCTCAGGCCCATTATAGCCTAGCTGTGCAGGAAGGCAGGGCCTAAGGGCCAGTTATGGAGGTCGCCCACCAGTGGTGCCCACTAGACCCAAGCCTGCTGGCATCAGCCACAAAGCAAGGCTGGGTCACCTCAGGCCTCTGCCCTGGATACAAGACCCTTGACAGGGCAGAGCTGAAGCTGGCAAGCCCAAGGCCAAGCCCTCCCTTGGGCCATGCTGGCAGTGGCAGAGGAGGCTCGGCCTCATGGTGGGGAGCCTGCCTGATTGTCAGGGCAGCCTTGGGACTGGCTGAGGTCCCAAGGGGTTGGGGACGGAGTCGTTGCCTTAGCTGGCCCTGGTATTCTGATCTTTACCCAATCCTAAACCTTATCCTCAGGCAAGGGCTGCAGATGAACACACTTGTCCAGGAATACATACATACACACGATACACAGCAATATATACAGAAATGCAGGCCGGGCACAAGGCTGGGTGAGAAAGCATGGCCACTGGGGTAGAGAGAAGGGCCAGGCCCCCAGGGGAAGGAAGTTACACTCATCAGGGACTGACAGGCTGGGACAGGTCCCATGGGTTCGAGTTAACTTCTCTGGGCACTTGGGCCATACACCCACTCACCATCTCCTGTTTTTACCCCAAGTCCAACAGGAACTGGGACTTTGGCACCAATAGTCACTCTGGGAAGGCCTCCTTCTAGCGCCTTAGAGGGATTGGGGCCCAGGTGACTCCCCACCTGTGGCCCCAAAGATAAGAGACCAGGAGCAGGGAAATAGGCAGGACCCAAAGGCAAGGGATGGAGCCAAACCTTGGAGTAGCAGGCCTTGGGAAGGAGGCCTTTTTTTTTTGTTTTTCCCTTTTGAGGCAATTCCTGAGGGGCTGGCTCAGACTCTGTCACAGGACCAAGAAAACAGGAGCTGCCTTGATCCTTAGGTGGTCTCTCCTGGCTGGGGAAAGGCTGTGGTGCTGGGCAGGCCACCTACTCTTTATTCCCACACGGATGCATATAAGTGCATCTTCATTTCCTGCCGGTGCCGTGGGGAAGCAGCCTGGATAAAGCATGAAGTACTTAAGCCAAGTACACCAACCTCCCAGGTAGGCACTGGGGCCAGACTGGATGGCAGGGGGTGGTAGGAACATCAAGTGGCCACCCCCACTGGGCCTCTACACATACCTGGGGCCCCTGATGCAGGGCTGCTTGCTCTCAGATATTCCTTTCTTGCATCTTACTGGGTATGAAATGTGGAGGGATCCCCTTTGGGTGGGTAAAGATGGATGAAGTGCTTCTAGGGATAGCCAGGCCCTCTGTCCCTGTTCCCATCCTCAGCCCTAGCTGTATGGTCACCAAAAAAATCAATGCATAGAGCCTCCCAGCAAGCAAAAGCTCTCTACTCAGCAGCAGGGCTCATCCCCGAGGAGAGAACAAAAGAAGAGTATCAAGGGGCTGGTGGGGCAGGGGCTGCAAAGCTGCCAGTGCTTGGGCATGCATGAAGGCTAGGGGGCACAAGTCTGTCAGCCCCAGGGTGTGTGTGCAATGGGATACTCTCACCTCTCATTCTTGCTGCAAAGGATTGGGCCTGCTCACACACATCCTTCACACACACACCCAGAACAGGGTGGAGGACTGAGGGGCTTTCCTGGAAATAGCCAAACCCATGGGAAGTGGATGTCCCCCCAGGCAGAAGGGTATCTTGTTCACCCCTCTGCCTCTAGTGCTGGTGGTGCTCAGTACTGTTGCACTAATGAATGAATGAGTCAAACTACAACTAGCATCTGTCCTTTCAGCACCACCTTTCTCCCACCCTAGCTCACTACCCATACACCCCAACCTCCTTTCTAGGGCTAATGCCAGGCATTCTAGTGTGTACCACCCAGAGAGAAGTTGCCTAGAGCCTTGTATTCAGGGATGGAAGGTCCCTGGGGCAGAGAAAATCCCTCAGTTGGGCAGGCTCAAGCCAAGCAGGGCATCCCTTTGTGCTTTGTCCAGGAGACAGGGAAGGCAGCACCTCTGGTTCTCGGGTCAGAGGGAGCAGGAGCTACAGGGTGCAGTTGGCAAGGCAGGACCAAGAAATCCAAGGCAGCCAGGCCCTTAGTGGACCTCCACCTCCCTTCCAGGCCTCCGGAGGAGAGGAAAGAAAGCTGTGCTGCTTTTTCCTGACCCCTGAGGACAGGGTTGGTGCAGGGAGAAGCCAATGGAGCCAGCTGCTCTGGGGTAGGGGCAAGGGGTGCCACACACAGTCAAGGCTTTGTGCAGGACTGGGCAGGGAGTTGCCAGCATGACACCCTTGGTATTTTAGGCTTTCAAAGGGCAGGGACAGAACAAGCCACAGGAGGAAAAGTCAGCAATGATAGCAAGAGCTGGGACAGAGCTAGGGAGTGACGCCATGGGAGCTGGGTGTGCTGCTGCGCCTGTGGGGTCCCAGCTCTGGAGGACTCTTTACAAGGTAACCTAGGGCTGGGTCTTCATGTCTAAGCCAGGTTGTGTTAGGAAGTTGGGTCCCTGGGAAGGACTGGGTAACGAGGGGACCCCATCCCCAGCCAGGACCAGCAGCCTAATGGCTAGGGCTGGGAGCTGATCCTATCTAGGAGAGAAAGAAACCCTAAGATAGATCTAGTTTAGATGTTTGAAAGAACTTTCCAAATGAAAGTTGGCAGGACCCCCGGCCTCTGAGCCACTATGGGAGTTCTGAGAGGAGGAACTGGGGAGACCTCAGCCTTTGGAGCCTTGGTTCTGAGACCCAATCCTTCGGGGACTGCAAAGGCCAGTGAAAAGCGAATCCTGTGGCTTCTAAGCCAAGTGTCTCCAGCCCAGGTCCAGCACTTCCCCTAGGCAGAAGACCCCATGCAGCCCTCAGCCCACGGGGCCCACGGAGACCGAGGAAGGGGGAGTGAGTCTATTGAGGATGCTCTTCCTCTTCCTTGGCCCCACGGGTCTGGCTCCCTGCCAAGGCCACATCTTCAAGCAAGCTAATTAGACAAGAAGCAAAGCAAGCCATCCTCCTCCTGGCTTCCTCCACGGCCTCAGCACAGAGGGCGGCCCCGTGCCTCCCTCCCAGACAGCCTTGGTGACCTGAAGGCCATCGGGTTCCTGCCCAAGCACCTGGATTAGAAGGAAATTCCTTAAGGACAGGAACTACTTCTCACTGTGACAGGGCTGCCTGGGGCTGGGACCTTGACCCTCTGGAGGGTCCCTCAGGAATGAATGTAGGTATAGAAACGTGCGCCTTTCAGCTTTGAATTTAGCTCTGGTGTGCGGTGGGGTATGGGGTTTGGAGGAGGGGTCCTGTCTTATAGCAATAAATAAGTTTTCTCCCCCTGGCAATCCTCCACCTTGGAAGGGTGGTCTCATCCTGGGGAGAAGTTCTGGGTGACTGTTTCCTTTCCAAACCCACCCCCACTACCCCACTGTACTGCTGCCCCCAGCTTTTGGCTGACCACATGCCCAGGCCCCTAGGTCTGGCTGTGGTATCCCCAGGAAATGTGGATCCAGAGCCTAGGCAGGCTGTCTGAAGGGGTGCCCCCAGAAGGCTGCAGCAGGGTTGGGGAGAAGAGCCCTCCTTGCCAAGTCTGAGCTGCCTTGTGGAGCCCCCATTGGCCTGGGGCCCCAGATGCTCCTGACTAGGAGGCTGGGCCTCAGGAAGGAGAGGCCAGCCACAACAGCTGAGGAGCCACTGGGTGGTTATTGCAGATCCTCCAGGTGATGACACCAGGCGCTGGTGGTGACAGCTCCTCACTGGCTGTGCCAGAGGCTACTCCAGCCGGGGTAGGGTGGGGGTCGGAGGGTAGCTTCTGTCCAAGCCCCTGTACTGGGGAGGCAGTGCCCTGGGTCAGGCCTGTTGCTCTGCTGCTCCAGGAGGAGGACGGGAGACTTGTCAGTCCCCCTCCAGAAGCCAGGGATAACATTTGGCCTCCAAAGGACTAGTCCAAACCAGGGTACCTCTGAGGTCCAAAGGGAGTGCCCTGGTGTGGGGCTGGCAGGGGCCCTGCCGCCCCCTACCCGGGTTAGCAGCCGCCTTCCACCTTGATGTGCAGAATCTTAGAGAAGCCAGGCCTCCGTCGCAGAGCCTGTGGACCGAACCCTGGGTTAGTTCTCCCTCTGTACCAGGCAGGTGGGGCCCTCCTGCTACACTCACCCAGGTCACCAGCCCCAGTCTAGGGATGCCACTTGGGGTCTTGGACAGCCTCAGAGCTGACCCCTCACCTGGAGTTTTGTCACCATGTCCTCAAACAGCTTCTGGGCCTCAGGGCTGCTGGGCTCTTTGAAATAATCCGCAATCCCAATTTGGACCACAATGGACTTGAGGTTCCGGCAGATGCCTGAGAAAAGGTGAGCAAAGTAGGGGCGTGTTTGGCCTGGGCTGTGGAGCTGCCTCCTCTCCTCTCACTAATTAATGAAATCAGACAGTCAGGTGCCAGCTACCGGGAACACGACAGAGGAGGGCAGATCCATGCCACCTGGGGGCTGGCGACCGGATGCGGGGAGAGGTAGATGGGGCTGAGGCACAGGAGAGGCTGCAGTGGTTTCTGGGAGGATGAGTGGGCAGCCACCAGCTGTCCAAAGCCTCTAGGAACTTTCCTGACACAGGGGGCAGCTATACCATGGTCTGGACATTTGGGGATGAATGACAAGGAACAGAGTGGCTGAGGTGAGGCTCGTGGATCCAGGCTGAAGCACAAAGGAGGAGGAGATGGGGCAAATACTTGGGAACAGAGGGCTTAAGGGACTGGATATGGCGTGAAGTCGGGGGAGGTAGAGGAAGATCAGGCGACTGAGAAGGGCCTGGAGGTCATGATTCTGGAGGCTGAGCAGTTAGTTCTGGTGGTAAAGTCCAGGGCATCCCATCTGGCTGAAGGGGGAAGAAGGTCTTGGAAAGAGGGTCAAGGCACCTTGGTGCAGTTGGCATGGGGTCCTCTCAGGAGCCAAAGGGTCCTGGCTGGTGGTCTCCTTGGGCAGGAGCAGCCCACACTGGGTGCTAGGTCCTCAGTGCAGGTGGAGTAGTGACTGAGAGTGGAGTGGGTGGTTTGAGAAAGGTGTGGAAGCCAAGGAGGTATGATCTGGAGTCCAGGGAGAGAGGAGTCTTCACCCTGAGAACTGTCCTTGGGGGGCTTCCACATATCATCTCATTTAATCCTCTCACCCATCCTAGAAAGTCAGCTTAGAAGATGGGAATACAGGACTCAGAGAGGTATAGTAATTTGCCCAACATCACTCAGCTAATAAGTAGCAGAGCCAGACCTGGGACCTAGGTCAGTCAAGCTCTAGAACCAGTGCTCTTAACCTGTCCCCCTGCCTCTGCCCTTGGCTGGAGACCCTGATCCATCTGCCCCAGTGATAGGCTACCTGCTGACAGAGCCCCGTGGCAGGTGATAGTCGTACCCTGCCCCGCATTCCCCCATTGCTCACTGTTGAAGTGCAGTAGGGCCTTAGGGGTGACAGGAGTCGCCGTGAGCACCAGCATCTCCAGTCCCTTCAGGCCTTCCCGGCAGACCTCTGCTGCCACCTCCTGGGTGATCTCTGACACATGGTCAAGCTCCAGGACCTGCAGCCGCATGCAGTTTCTTGCTAGGAAGAGAAAGAAGAGGGATCCTGCTGACACACTCCCCGGTCACCCCTGCAGCCAGCACCCTGGCTACCACCCTGCCACCTGCCACCACCCAGGCTGCAGCCCCAAGCCCCTGTGGGATTTCACAGGGCAGCACTGCACCCATGCCTGCTTTCCACTACCCACCACCCCAGTCCAAGGAAAGACTCACCGAGTGATGCCAGGCCCTGCACCCCACAGCCGGCACCCCCGACCCCCAAGGCCCGCAGGTGGGGCCAACAGCGACCAATCATCTGCAGGCAGCGGTTACTGAAGCGCGTGGGCTGCTGGCTGGAGAATGGGAAGGGGGAGCCGTCAGGGAAGTCTCTGGATGCCTGAAACCCCAGCATGCTCCTCCTGTGGGACTCCTCCCTGATTCAGGCAAGCGTTTCTCCAACAACCCAGCTGGTCAAGTCAGAGAACCAGGATCATCCCTGACTCCTCTGCCCTCATCTCATCCACCAAGTCCTGCAGATTCTGATTCCCAAGCACTCTTTTTTTTTTTTTTTTTTTTTGAGACAGGGTCTCACTCTGTCACCCAGGCTGGAGTGCAGTGGTGCAATTTCGGCTCACTGCAACCTCTGCCTCCTGGGTTCAAGCAATTCTCCTGCCTCAGCCTCCTGAGTAGATGGGACTACAGGCATGTGCTACCATGCCCGGCTCATTTTTTTGTACTTTTAGTAGAGACAGGGTTTCACCATGTTGGCCAGGCTGGTCTCAAACTCCTGGCCTCAGGTGATCTGCTGCCTTGGCTTCCCAAAGTGCTGGGATTACAGGTGTGAGCCACTGCGCCCGGCCTTAAGTACTCTTGAACCCACAGTTCAGACCACCATTGGCATTCTCTGGGTTAGCACTAGTCTCCCTGCATCTCATCCTCTATACTGCAGATAGGGAGCCCCTCATTCCTACATCCACTCACTCCACCATTCAGCAAGTGGTTATCAAGTCAACAACAACTGAGCTAGGCCCTGGGGGTGCAGCGGTGACAACATAGACATGGTCCCTACCCTCAAAGAGTGGACAGTCTCTTTGGTGGCAGAAGTGGTGGGGGGCATAGAATATTACCAGTCTGATCTTAATCCCCTTCTTAAAATCTAAAATCCCACCAAATAGCTTCCAATACTTTCTAGATAAAATGCAAAAAAACTAAATTCCTTAGCAAGGCCCTTCCTGATTGCCCCAACTTTCCTTTCCATTCACACCAAATGCCATTTCCCTAAACACTTCATCCCCCAACATTTGCCCAGGCAACAAACATCTCTCTGGCATCTATTATGCATTTGGTACCAGGGATACAGAAATGGACATTCCTAGATTCTGCCTTGAAAACCACCCATCTAGTGGAGGAGATAGAAATATAAAGAAATTATTGCAAAGTAGGGCTGGGTGCAGTGGCTCATGCCTGTAATCCCAGCACTTTGGGAGGCCGAGGCAGGCAGATCACCTGAGGTCAGGAGTTCGAGATCAGCCTGGCCAACATGGTGAAAGCCCGTCTCTACTACAAATAGAAAAATTAGCTAGGCATGGTGGCCCATGCGTGTAGTCCCAGCTACTTGTGAGGCTGAGGTAGAAGGATCGCCTGAACCTGGGAGGTGGAGGTTGCAGTAAGCTGAGATTGCACCACTGCACTCCAGCCTGGGCAACAGAGCAAGACTCCGTCTCAAAAAAGAAAAAAAAAAAGAAATTATTGCAAAGTAGATGACAGAGGGGTCAGGGCAAAATGCAGTAGGGATTGAGGCAGGGAAGCAGTGACACGCTGTACCCAGGGTGTTACAGAAGGCACACTGGATGACTGGGAGGAGCTGTCACGTGAAGAGAGGCAAAATGTAGGGAGCAAAAGAGCCTGGTGTGTTAGAGGAACTCCAAACAGAGTGAGAAATGATTTTGTAACCTGGATTCTCCAATGACCAGCTCTTTCATACACTGACCTCCCTGAACCACCTTTCATATGTCAAACAAAGCTGGTGGTTTTTAGCTGGTGTTTACGGAACAATTACCGTGGACCCTGCAGGCTTTGTGTACCTAATCTCATTTGGGCGAGCAACAGCCCTAATAAGGTCCATAGTTCCTAATACCACCTTTACTTTGCAGTTTGAGAAACTAAGACATGATTGAGATTGCCAAGGTGGCACTGCCAGTAAGCCAGGACATGATCCGAGGTCTGATTTTATTTATTTATTTATTTATTTATTTATTTGACAGAGTTTCCGTCTTGTTGCCCAGGCTGGAGTGCAATGGCACGATCTCGGCTCACCGCAACCTCTGCCTCCCAGGTTCAAGCGATTCTCCTGCCTTAGCCTCCCAAGTAGCTGGGATTACAGGCGTGCACCACCACGCTCGGCTAATTTTGTATTTTTAGTAGAGACAGGGTGTCTCCATGTTGGTCAGGCTGGTCTCGAACTCCAGACCTCAGGTGATCCGCCCGACTCAGCCTGTCAAAGTACTGGGATTACAGGTGTGAGACACCGTGCTCGACCAACCAGGTCTGATTTTAAAGCCCCGCTCCTAATGCCTCAATGGACAGATTAATGTGTGTGAATCTGTCCTAATAGCTTGTGGAATGGGCTCAGATCTGCTCAGTCCTCAGCCCCAGACCAGGCCCAACCGTGTTCCCCCTCCCATCCCCCAAACCTGCCAGGGCTCACCAGGGGTGAAGTGGCGCCACTTGGAGGGAGACGATCTCTCTGCAGCCTGCGCCCAGGGCCCAAATGACCTCATGGCCCACAGGGTCTGTGGCACTCCTGTGAAAAGACAAAGCTGCTGGTCAGGCAGCAGGGTGGCTTATACTGGTAATCCCAACACTTTAGGAGGTCAAAGCCGAGGTTGGGGATCGCCTGAGCCCAGGAGTTCTAGACTAGCTTGGGCAATATGGCGAGACCCTGTCTCTATTTAAAAAAAAAAAAAAGAAAAAAGAAAATATACAAGACAAAGCTGGAGTTGCCCACTCTGGTGGCCTCTGCTCTTACCAAGGCTTCCTTCCCTTCAGCCATAGAGCTCTTGGATCCCTTTGCTTGAGAACCCTGGGGGAGGCTATGCAGCGCCTAGGGATCCCGTAGGACCCTGGGCCTAGAGGGAATAGGCCATGCTTCTAGTCGGTTGACCCACCTGTACGTGACAGCCTGCAGCGCACGGCAGTAGCAGCTGGCCAGCCAGAGCGAGCGGTCGGTGAGGATGTTTGGACAGTGGGAGATGCGCAGGATCAGTAGGTTCCCCCCAGCTGCCTTCAGCAGGGACTCCAGCCCAGCTTCCAGGCAGCCCCTGGGGATGACCAAGAGGTCAGAGAGCTGACCACCTCCTCCTCTGGGAAACAACCTTACTTAATTCCAGGTCTGTGGCCCAGCAGCGCCCCCCACCCACCCATCGCAGGCCTCACCGGGTGCTCCGGGCGTACTCCTCCTTGCTCTCCTTCTTTCCCCGCTGCCGGGGCTTCAAGTTCTGTAGCGTCAGAGAGTGGGCCTGGGTGCACCACTGAGCCAGCATTGCCAGGAACTGCGGGGGAGGGAAGGGTATTTGGAGATGAAGGGGTCTGAACTTGGTTGGCTGGAGGTGGAGAAGGCCCCATGAGAGCATTTCAGGGAAGCCAGCTTGGGGCTACGGTGTCGTAAGGGTTGCAAGGACCAGACCTCAAGGGGCCAGATTCTACCCAGGGGGAAAGGTGGGTTCACAGCAGGGCACAGAAGGCAGGCAGGGGCAGTTACCTTGGAGCAGACACGGGCATTCTCAAGCAGCACCCTTGTCCAGACTGCAGGGTGGCGGGCCACAAAGCGCCAGTCCCGGCAGACCTCGGCAGCATGCAGCAGTGTGCGCGTGTCCAGGTAGGTGAAGATGCAGAAGAGGGCAGCTCGCATCTTCAGGATCTCCGGGCTGATGACCTCATTGGAGCGTGAGGGGCTGCCCCTCTCTGCTCGCCGACCCCGCCCACTGCCTCCCTCGGGGCGGGCTGCAGAATACCACGGGTTCAAAAGTGAGTGTGGAGGGTCAAGGCTGGTGTGGGGATGTGTGTGGGGAGCTGGGGCAGGGTAGGAGCTGCAGAGGAATGGGCATGCTGTGGTACCAGGGCCTAGGGAAGAAGGAAAAGGGGCCTCTGCATCCCTGTCCTTTGCGGTACCCCATCTCCAGTTTTGCAAATTACAAAAAGGCATTCCTTGTGTAAACTTCCTTTTTAAGGTTATATATCATTCAAACTCACCCCCTACAAGAGGCAACACATCAGATTTGGAGAGTGAAAGAGGTTGGGGGTGGGTGGTGCTGGAGTATAAACCAGGCCTCTGGAAACAGAAGGCAGGCATGGGGCTGCCCAGAAGATGGGGTGTGGCTACACCCCTGACCCTAGCCCTCTCACCTCCCAAACCACCCACATATGTGCGGTGCCTTCTGTGAATATGGTGGGGGGCCTCTCCCCCACTGCACCAGGGGCGTCAGAGTTTGGAGGCAATACTCAACTGCTCTCCTGTAAATGTTGATGAGCCCACCATGTGACTGGACCCCCTGCCCCCCAGATGTGGCATCCTTGTGCAACAGACAATCTGAGCATACTTGTGCCACTGCAGCCCTGCCCTGTCACAAGAGTTCCTGCCCCAGGCTTGAAGGGTGCTATGTAGGAGGGGTGGGCAAGTCTGGGGAAAGGGGAGGGGGGTGCAGGAGCCCAGGAGGTTCACTGCCTCAGACCTGTGAACCCCAGCCCACTCTTCCGGGACCCACCTGAGAGCCGGCAGCTGCTCAGTGGCCCAGCCATAGCAGGCCCGGGGCGGGGCGCATCCAACGGGCCCTCAGCCTCTGACTCAGTGGTTCGGGAGCCGACGTCGGAGACATCACCCTCTTCCCCCTCAGTGCTGTGTCGGCGGGGTCTGCGCTGCCAGTTCTGGATGGCCTGGCGCCGCAGGCCTGAGCTGCGAGGGGGCTGGGACCGCTCTGAGCCCCCGTTGGCAGCCTGGGCCCGTGTGCCCAAGCCCCCAGGGCAACTGTCCTCAGGGGCCCCCTCCTCTGGCCTGGGCAGCTCCAGACTGTCACTGTCATAGCAGCCTGAGCTCTGGGATGCGGCTGGCACACGGCTGGAGGCCCTGGGGCAGGGTGGACCACACAGTAAGGGGTGACAGGCACCAGGCCTGCCCAAACTCCCCATCCTGCCCCTACCATCAGCCTAGGGCAACCCACCCGCCCTGCTTTCCAAAAGCCTCCTCTGGGTGTGGAAAGGCAGACACACGTGACCCAGGGAGGGTAGGGGCAGGAGGATGACACAAGCCCCAGACAGGCCAGCGGATCTTTCCAGGGTGAGGGTGGGCTGCATGGGGTGGGCTGGGCCCGAGGCTTACCCTGTGCTGGGAGAGGAGCCATGCCGTGACACTGCATATGTGTTAGGCACGGCCGGGCCCACGTGGTGTTCTCGCTGTGGGCCCCCAGAGCAGGAGGTAAAGGAGAGGGGCGGAGGAGGCAAGAGGATGAGCAGGAATAGCAGGGGAAACAGGGCAAAAGATGGAGAGGAGATGGGGGAGAGGAGAGAGAAGGGAAAATAGTTGGGAAAGATGGACAAATGGACAGACAGACAGCCCAGAGAGGCAGGCTCACCAGCCCCTCCCCACACCCACCCAACACCCTGGACCCCAGCTTGTGGCTCCTGGACTCTCATTTGCAGGGATGGGCAGAGATAGCCCCTGAGGGCTGGGGCCACTGAATTATATCTCACTACAGCCTCGGGGGCTGGCACTGGCACTCCTGCCCAATCAGAGGGGCTCCCCTGTTCCTGGCATCTGCTCGTGGGGGAAAAGCCAAAGAAGGGTCAAATGGGGCATCATGGGGAGATGTCCAGCCACGTGAAAGGTGAGGTTGTTGGGGCCAGGTGTGCAGGTAGAGGAGGGAAGGCAGGTAGGCACTCACCATTCTGCCTGGGCCCCGGGCATTGGGGCCAGCACCACCGCCCCCACCTCCACGGCCCAGGCTGGCGCTGGGCGTGCTGCCACAGCTGCTGCTGATGACCTGCAGCTGCCGCTCGGCACGGTCAGCCCGCTCAAGGAGCTCCTCAATGAACTGCTGCAGCCGCAGCTTGGCGCTGGCCTCCCGCGCCGCCGTCTCCTTCAGGAACTGGTCGATCTGCACCACCTCCCTGGGCCCAGAACAGTCTCTTACCCCAGAGCCTCAGCCTGCCTGCCCACCCACCCTCTGGAGGAGAGCCTGGCCAGTGCGGGGAGACACCAGCACAGCTGCCTGCGGTGTCTGCTTATGGTCACATGGGTTCCTGCAGAACAGGCCTAGCACATGGCCCCGCACGATGACACATACAGAAATGCATGCATGCACTCCAAGCCACAGACTCACACCCCACCCACCCGGCCTCAGACCCTGCTCTCCACAGAAATACTACACACCCTGCTCTCCACAGAAATAATCAGGCATACTCAGTCCCACACAACCCCAGGCACACATACATCCCCACACACGTACCCCATGTACATCCATATGCCATAATCAGACACATCTCTCTCATACAGAAACACAGACATGTTCAGTCACATGTGCATGTCCTTCAATACCCAGCATCCCAACACAACACTCCTAGGCACACACTTAGAGCCACCAGCCATGTCACATATCCCCACACAGAGCCCATTACACAGCCCCAGGCACAGCCCCACATATTCATGTTCATGTAGTCACATCATGTTCCAGCTTGGGCATGTGCTCACGTGTGAGACACGCAAAGAACCATGGAGACACAGTACCACCGACACAGTCAAACATACTTGCAGGAACCTTCAAAAATACACACTAAGTCACATCAACCCACAGAGGAATACACTCAAATGCGGAAGCATACTGATAGTTTGCACCAACTTGTAGGAGCTGCGTGAACACATGGCACACTTAGAATCACGTGCGTACTTCCTCCCAAATGCATTCCCGGTTGTTTGTGCATCCATTCAACATTTATTGAACACCTTCTAGGTGCCAGGCACTGTTCTAGGTATTGGGGAAATAGCAGTGAACAACTCCTGCCTTTATGGAGCTTATATCACAATGGGGACACATAAATAACATCTATATACAAATGCTCCTTGGCTTACAATGGGGATACATCCCCCTCAACCCATTGTAAGTTGAAAATATCATCAGTCAAAAATGCATTTAATGCACTTAACCTACTGAACATCAGTGCTTAGCCTGGCTTGCCTTAAATGTGCTCAGAGCACTTATATTAACCTATAGTTGGACAAAGTCACTGAACACAAAGTCTATTTTATAAAAAAAAGTGTTGATCTCATGTAATTTATTGAATACTGTACTGAAAAAAACAGTATGGTTGTACATACTGTTTTTCATTTTCATACAGTACAGTTTCTACTGACTGCATGATGCTTTTGTAGCATCGGAAAATCAAAAAATTGTGTCAAGCCATTGTAAGTCAGGGGCCATCTGTAGTTCATAATCCCACATTTAAAGACCAGAGAAATGAAGAAGATTGAGACAGATAGAAGGAAATCCCAAGAGTGTCCCGGAAGCCAAGTGAAGAAGGCATGTCAGGGATCAGCTATGTCAAATGCCACCAATGGGCCAAGTAAGACGATGGCTAGGCCTTAGCAACAGGAAGGTCGCTGGTGACATGGGGACCCTGGTAGAGGTGGAAACCCGATCAGCCTGGGTTCAAGAAAGAAAGTGAGGAAAGAAATTGGAGACAAGAATTATAAACAAATACAAGGAGTTTTCTGTAAGGAGGAGAGAAAAGGGGCAGTAGCTTAAGGGGAAGAGGGTTATGGCAGATGGGAGAAATTACATGTCTGTATGCTTTTAGAAATATGCAGAAACAGAAAATCTGATGATGGAAAAGGGAGAGGGGAGAGTTGAGCTGTATCTTTGGGTAGGCAAAAGAGAAGAGGATCTGGTGCCAAAATGCAGGGGTTGGCTTGTCTAGGACAGAGAACGAGAAAGGCAGACTTCACAAAGAGGCACAGGGTCACAGTGCCATGTCCTCACAGTACCAAACACACATCATCATGACACTCTTGGCCCCGCATGCATGCTCCTGGCCACAGATCCTCTATTACAAAGCCATGGCCACATACACACACACTCAGGCACGCCCACGGTGGTGGTGGTGGTGGTGGCACAGTGACCCGCACAGGCACAACCACCCACAGGGCCCCATGGGTCTACTCACTGCTGCTTCCGGCTCAGCTCCTGTTCCTTGTGCACCAGGTCCTGCTTGAGTGAGGCCAGCAGCTCTACGCTCACGTCTACCTGGCGGGAGAGCTCAGACGCGCGCTCCTCCAGTTCCTCCTTCTCGCGCCCGAGCCTCGCACTCTCCTGCCGCGCAGTCTCCAGTTCGGCCGCCTTGCGCTCCAGCTCGGCCTGCAGCCGGCCCACCTGGCCCGCTATCTTCTGCTCCACCTCCTCGCTCAGCCGCTCCAGCCGCCGGTCCACCTCCAGCTTCTCCAGCGCGCGGATCTTGAGGCGCGCCAGGCCTTCTTCGTAGGCCACATCAGCGGGTGAGGGGGACGCGGGCGAAGCGGAGGCAGGCCCGGGGCAAGGGCCGGGGCCGGGCCCAGGCGGCGGCGTCGAGCACGCCGAGGACGCCACGGACTTGCGGGCGAACAGCTCCCCCAGCGGGATCTCGATCTCGCGCAGCGCATAGCGCGCTGCGGCGGCGGGCACGAGGCCCGGCTCAGCCAACTCCTCACAAGGCAGGCTAGCGGGCACCAGGTCGCCGGGGAAGTGGGCGAGGGGCGCGTGGTGATGGTGGTGGTGAAGCAGGTGCGGCGCCGCGGGCGACGGCCCGGCCGCCTGCTCCTTGCCTTGGAAGGACGTGCTCTCGAAGACCTCTCGCCGGGCGCCGGGCACGGCCAGCAGGGCGGCGGGCTCGGGAGCTAGCGGGAAGCCCGAGGCGGCCGCCGCGGCAGCCGCGGCGGCGGCGGCGCCGTCGCAGATGCTGTTAGTCTTGGAGAGGATGTAGAGCGTCTCGTAGGTGTGGCTGTACTCCAGGTGCGCGCGCAGCGACGACAGGCTCCGGAAGCGCTTGTGCTCCCCGCAGCGGGGGCAGCGGTACGGCAGGTCCAGCGAGGCCATGGCCCCGCCGCCCCCGCGGCACGCGGGCTCCACCGCGGCCGCCCCGCCGGTCAGCCCGGCGCGCTCATGGGGGACTGCGGGCGAGGCCCCCTGCGGGGTCAGGAAGGCTCAGGGCGCCCGCGGCCTGGGGCGAGGAGGCTGGAAGAGACGCGATGAGTCTTAGGAAGAGGGTATCGCTGCTCCCACCCCGGCTCCCAGCCCGGAGCCCGCATCCCCCAGCCATGAGGAAATCAGCATTGAGGGGCAATGGGAGACCTCCCAGAGGAGGCTGGCCTGCTCTGGCACCTGTGCGAGGGCCTGTATATGTGCAAGAGACAGCGAGAGAATGAGATAATCTGTTTTTAAAGGGGCAGGCGCGTGATCACTTTTATTTATAATGGTTCCAACCTGGAAACGACCCAAGTGCCCAGCAATGGTAGAACGGTTAAACTGTAGCATATTCATGATGGAATCTACCCAGCAATAAGAAAAGAAACTATTGGTACACAGTGACATGGATGAGTCCATCCAATATTATGTTGCATGAAAGAAGCCAGACCAAAGAGTGCATGCTGTAGAATTCCAGAGAGATGGAGTTCAAGAACAGACACAATTGATGATGAAGTCGGCATAGAGGTCCCCAGCTGGGGGCTACATGGACTGGGAAGGGGCAGGAGGCAGCTTTATGTGATGCGGAGAATGTTCTCTATCTGCTCTGAGTGGTGGTTATACAGTTGTGTACATATTTAAATAATCATCAAGCTGTATACTTAAAATGAGTGTAAAAATCCTTGGAAAGAACATGTATGCTTATTTTCATTTTTTGCAGACTGCACCCCCACACAGGCTGGAACTATTGGTACCATGTTGCAGTGACCAAGACATCACTCTACGTAATGATATCACATGTGTCACTGTTTGTTCTGTCCCGACTTCTGCACCATATCCTCCTATCCCTACTACTACAGGCCCTTAGGTCTTTTTCTCAGACCTAGAAAAGGTGAGGAAGGCTTCCAGTAAGTGTCCCTGACCCGCCTTTACCCCAAGGGCTTTATTATCCATCCTCCCCACACCCCTTTTGGCACAAGGTCCTTCCATCCCCCCACCAATTCTGGCATCCCAACCCTGCTCACCGTCAACTCCTGCTGCCCCTCCATCTCTGGCTTCCTGTCACTCTTCTCCTACCTTGTGGGGTCTCCATCCCATTCCTCACTGCCATCCTCTTCCTAATTGCCTGCAATTGGGCTTCCACTGCCCTGTGATCAAGGTCACAGACCACCTGCTGATCAGACAAGCCAGTTGTCATCAAGGGTCTTCACCTACTTGGTCCCATGGCTGATACTGTTGACCCCTCCATCTTCACAGGCTGCCATGAGCTTTCCTGTCTGGATTTTCCCCTGGGTTCTGCAACTTCCTGTTCTTGCTGCCTTCCTAAACGTCCTCATTTCCTGAGGTCTGCCTCTGGAGCCCTCCATCTCTATCCTCCCCCTAGGAAGGCAGTCGGCTTCCCTCACACAGGTTTACTCGCACCTGTAAGCTCTACTTCTCCATCCTGACCTGCCGCATAGTTGTGTTGCCTTGTGGCATTTCCACAGGATGTATGGGTGGATGTCTGTTCCTTTTGCCAGCCCAGCATCCAGTCCTCCTCCTGGTAATAGCACCCTGCTTTGACCATAGGGAGCCATCCTTCCCCACTTTCTCAGTCCACATGGTCTTGGGGATGTGACATAGGCCTGGCAAATCAGTCGTGGGGTAAACACAGAGCACCAAAGTTGAGCCAGTGAGCCCCAGGACTCTTCTGGAATGACTGGGGGAAAGCATTGTCTTTGGGATCAGGTTTCTAAGCTGATGGAGAAGGCCAGAGCTGCTGGTGCCATCCTTTCTCCTTTTGGGAGGAGACACCTGGGAATGAAGCCAACCCAGAGAAGCAAAACTTAGATGGAGAAAGACATTCCTCACAGACACTGTTTGAGAGCCTGGCCTGTTCAGTTACACAAGCCAATCAATTCTGCACCCCCCCACTTCTTTTTTTTTTTTTGAGATGGAGTCTCACTCTTTCACCCGGGCTGGAGTGCAGTGGTGCAGTCTCGGCTCACTACAACCTCCCCTTCCAAAGTTCAAGCAATTCTCCTGCCTTAGCCTCCCGAGTAGCTGGGAGTACAGGCATGTGCCACCATGCCCAGCTAATTGTTGTATTTTTAGTAGAGACAGGATTTCACCATGGTGGCCAGGCTAGTCTTGAACTCCTGACCTCAAGTGATCCACCTGCCTCGGCCTTCGAAAGTGTTGGGATTATAGGTGTGAGCCACTGCACCTAGCCCCTATTTCCCTTTTTTGCTTAAGCTAGTTACAGTTGGGTCTGTGTTACTTGCACCCAGAAAATATCCTAACCAAGAAATTAGAATCAGAGATGCAAATTTTTAATAGACCCACAAAAGAAATTAGCTGAACTAAGGAGGGGGGCATAAGCTGGCACTACTTCCCCCATTCCCCACTCACAGGTTGGTGAACAGAGCAGCAGCAAAGCAGATGATTAAACTGTCTCCCACCATCCCTGGAGCTCAGGCCATGTACCTACCATGGCTGGAACATTAGGGGATTTGTAGAAAAATGTCAGGATGTTGGGAGTGTCTTTCCAATGGCCTCAGTAAGGTCCAACAAGCAAGAGACACACTCTGGCTGAAAGGAGCCCATCTGAAAGCAGAGAGGAAGAAAATTTGGGCTTGCCCAGAGAGGCCCTTTCTGCCTGCAGCCAGTAGTAATTCAATATGGCTGAGAGTCAGATAATTAAGAGCCAGTTCTTTGCTTCAAGCTAAAGTCAGCTCAAGCAAAAACAAAGAGGCTGGGAACTAAGAGGGAAATAAGCCTGGGGCCTGACAGGTACTCAACTCCTCGGGCCCTGCTGAACCCTTCCTGCTGTGCCCTCCCAGCTGGACAGAAGCTTCCATCATAAGCAGCCTTCCATTGGGATGCAGCTTCAGTGAGAAGGGGCAGATGACCTTCTGCCTCCCTCCCCAAACTAGGAGTTTGCATTGCCCTGTGGCAGAGGCCCAGCTAGAGGCTGCAGAACCAAGGGCTCCTGGGATGGGCAGAACATTGGGGCCTGTTGCTAAGAGATAACCCCTCCCCTCCTTCTACACCACCACCAGGGACTTCATTCAAGAATCATAACTTTCATAGAGGTCTCTAGCTTTGGTTAATAGCTCTAGGGATAACCAAATGCAAACGGACTGAAAAGCCTCCCAGGGATTAAGGGAATTGTATTGCCAGAAAGCCCCCACAAACCAAAGGATTGCTCAGCCCCTATGGTTGCCCTGAACCTCCCCAAACCTGCACCCCTCAGCCCCTCTCACAGAGACAGCAAAATCAGAGCAGTGAGACTGGTGTACCAGGGAACCTCTTCCTCACCATTCAGTCAAGCATGTGGACCATGGTCCAGGTTTTCTCCTCACCCCCCTCTTCAACTAGGAGGGTTTTTCTTCTTTCAGCTATACAATTTTCTCTCCCTCATTGTAGTTGGGCCTTAAATGGAAAGACCATGAGCTTAGTACCTAACCAAACAAACAGCCCCTTGCCATTGCCAAGATGTTGAATTGGGGATAGATGTGGTAACTGGCTGAAAACCTGGAATGTCTCCTCCCAAAAGTGGGATAACTGTGCTTTAAGTTTGGTGAGGGATAGTTGCATTATGATAAACAGGAAAATATTTTTTAAAATGACACAGTAAAGGGGGTCTGTGTCGATCTTGGACATCTAAGAAGTGAAATACAGTGGACTTTTATTGTTTTTGCTGCCCAGCTCTAGTCCCTCTTTATTGTGAATTGATCCCCAATTTTCCCTTTGAGAACCATCGCCTGCGCTTTGAATAGATTTGGGTAGGGCTCACAGCTTCCATTGGCTCCCAGGGAACACACATGACCTCAGTCTGTTCCATTAGAATCACAGTGGTCAGGTCAGTAATGGACTCATTTCTCAATCTGGGCCAATACAGTCACTTTGAGAGCTGTGCTCAGTTGGTAGGCTGTGAGCCTAGAGGCTCTTGTGGCCATTTTTGTCCTCTCTTTGAGACAAAAGAAGTAAAGGACCCCTGATGATATTTGAGCATCCACATCCAGATGTGCCTGAAGCTCTAACCCAGGACTTGACCATTGAGAAGGGTTGCAAATGTTTTTGAAGCTTTTATCATTTGGGTCGGTTGCCAGTCTCTAGTAATGAGACTCCAGACTAACACAATGGCCCACAGTGTCAAAAACAAATCCCAGACTTCTCCTCACCTACTACCCAGCACCCGTTTCCTTTGGTGTCACTGTCCTCCCAGCCACGCCACTGGCCATCTTGATTTTTCTCTCTGCTAACCATCAAGACCTACTGGTTTTTCCTTGCAAGTGCTTTCAACCCAACTGTTCTTTTCTCATGCTTTGTACTCTTCCAGGCCACAACCTCATCACATCTAGACTGCTGGCCCAGCCTTCAGTCCCACAGCTCTATTCCATCTGTAAAGGCATTGGATTCCTCTGCTCAGACTCCTTCAAGGGCACCCCCATCCACTACCAACTGCAGCCAAACTCCTCAGCTTCACGATCTGGCCCCTGTGCTCTTGCCAATTTGAAACTGGAAAGTGTCCTGGCTGTTTCACTTGCATGTCCTTGATTGTGATGGCTGGACAGTTTTTCACACATACACTGGCCATTTCTATCTTTTCAGTAACTTGCCTGTGCACTACTTCGCTCATTTTCATACTGAACATTCATATTTTCTTATCGATTTACAAAAGCTTTTAATATTATTGATCCTGTGTCATTTATATACCTCAAATATTTTTCTCAAGTGTGTTGATTGGCTTTTACTTTTGTTTATGGTCTTTATTGATATACTAGAGTTTTAAATTATGCCACAGTAAAATCGGATTTTGTTATTATGCTTAGGAAATCTCTCCCTACCCAAAGATTATAAACAGTTACATATGTTTTCTTTCGATACTTGTGATTTCCTTTTTTTAAAATTCCAGAATATTTTTTAGAATTAAGGGCTTTAAACAAATAGCCATAATACCATAAACTGACAATGACTTGGTGGTATATAAATACTTTAGGCTGTATGATTTCCTTTTGGATTTTTTTTTTTTTTAGAAACAGGGTCTCACTATGTTGCCCAGGCCCGTCAGAAAGTGATAGGCTCAAATGATCCACCCACCTTAACCTCCCAAAGTGCTGGGATTGTAGGCCTGAACCACTGCATCTGGCCTACATTTGGATTTTTTTTCTTTTCTTTTTTTTTTATTGGAGACGGAGTCTCGCTCTGTCGCCCAGGCTGCAGTGCAATGGCGTGATCTCAGCTCACTGCAATCACTGCCACCTCTGCCTCCCGGGTTCACGCCATTCTCCTGCCTCAGCCTCCCGAGTAGCTGGGACTACAGGCGCCCGCCACCACGCCCGGCTAATTTTTTGTATTTTTAGTAGAGACGGGGTTTCACCGTGTCAGCCAGGATAGTCTCGATCTCCTGACCTCGTGATCCGCCTGCCTCAGCCTCCCAAAGTGCTGGGATTACAGGCATCAGCCACCGCGCCCGGCCCTTTTTTTTTAGACAGAGTTTCACTTTGTCGCCCAGGTTGGAATACAGTGGTGTGGCGATGTTGGCTCACTGCAACCTCCACGTCCTGGGTTCAAGTGATTATCCTGCCTCAGCCTCCCAAGTAGCTGGGATTACAAGCACCCACCACCACACATGGCTAATTTTTCTATTTTTAATAGAGACAGCATTTCACCATGTTGTCCAGGCTGGTCTTGAACTCTTGACCTCAGGTGATCTGCCCACCTTGGCCTGCCAAAGTGCTGGGATTACAAGTGTGAGCCACCACACCTGGCCCATTTGCATTTTATAACCCAGCTAGAAATTTTTGGTGTGCATGGTGTGATAGGAATTTTTAAAAACCAACTTTCCATTATAGACATTTCCACACATGTTCAAAAATAGAGACAGTATTATGATGAACTCCTAGGTACCCATCATCTAGCTTCAAGAATTCTCAGCTCATGGCCAATTATTTTTCATCTGCACACTACTTCCCTGCTTCACACTTGCCCTGCCCCCACTATTGGATAATTTCCAGCAAATCCTAAATATCATATTATTTCATCCATAAATACCTTAGTATATATGAGACGAGCCTTAACTTTTTTTCTTTTTTTTTTTTTTTTGGACAGAGTTTCGCTCTGTCTCTCAGGCTGGAGTGAAGTGGCGCAATCTTGGCTCACTGCAACCTCCACCCCCTGGGTTCAAGTGATTCTCCCGCCTCAGTCTCCTGAGTAGCTGGGATTACAGGCGTGTGCCACCACGCCCAGCTAATTTTTGTATTTTTAGTAGAGAGGGGGTTTCACCATGTTGGCCAG
The DNA here is from genome assembly GCF_009828535.3 of Hylobates moloch. Taxonomy (NCBI): domain Eukaryota; kingdom Metazoa; phylum Chordata; class Mammalia; order Primates; family Hylobatidae; genus Hylobates; species Hylobates moloch. The sequence continues at coordinate 51,300,518 of NW_026652290.1, read as the reverse complement.
GCTGGTCTTGAACTCTTGACCTCAGGTGATCCTCTTGCCTCTGCCTCCCAAAGTGCTAGGATTACAGGTGTGAGCCACCACACCTGGCCAAGACTTAACTTTTTTTTTTTTTAAAAAAATGATATGTAGGCTGGGTGTGGTGGCTCACGTCTGTAATCCCAGCCCTTCGGGAGGCTGAGGCGGGTGGATCACCTGAGGTCAGGAGTTTGAGACCAGCCTGGCCAACAGGGTGAAACCCTGTCTCTACTAAAAATACAAAAATTAGACAGGCATGGTGGCAGGTGGCTGTAATCCCAGCTACTCAGGAGGCTGAGGCAGCATAATCACTTAAACCCAGGAGGTGGAGGTTGCAATGAGCCATTCCGCCATTGCACTCCAGCCTGGGCAACAAGAGCAAAACTCCATCTCAAAAAAAGAAAAAAAAATGGTGTGTAGTAATTGTTTCAACATTACCATCCTTTGGGTATATTAAAACCCAAAATGTAGCCTTGAGAAGTAAATCCAAAAGATGGTTCTTTGAAAAGACCAGCAAAATAAATAGCTCTCTGGCAAATCTATTCAGAGAGAGAGAGAGAGAGAGGGAGGGAGGGAGGGAGGAAGGGAGGGAGGGAGGGAGGGAGGGAGAGAGAATGCATTTATATATATAACACATGGGGAAAAAAAGATAACAGCTGGCACAGAGATTTTCTTAAATTACTACCAGGTACAACTCTTGGCCCAAATTTTTGAAAATCTGGGTGAACTGAATGCTTTTCTAGGAAAATATAAATTATCAAAATTGACTCAAGAATAGAAAACTTGAATAGACTAATAACTATAGACAAAACTGAAGAAGATGGCAAAGTGACCAGAGATATTCTAGAGTTCACACACATACGGAACTATTCAAGAACAAGGATATTCTATAATGTATGGTGAGCCTGGTGTCAGGTTATCTGTGTGTATCTGTTCATCTTAACTAAGTGCTGGTCCTTCCTGTGGGGGGCATCTTTCAGGGCCCCAGAAGTAGCCAGCCTTCTCCCCACCCTGCCCTCTCTCACCATACACTTTTGAAGTGCCCCTTTTTGCCTCACAGCATCCTGCTAGCCAGGCTGCCAGAGAGCAGGGGAAGGGGAAAGTCTGGGGGTATCAGCCTGTGGATGGATGTGTAAGGTGGAGGAGGAGAGGGACTTCTGGGGTCCAGGTGCCTCTTCACCCCAGGCCAGCCCTCCTCACAGTTGCCCTCCATCTGCTGGAGCTGAGGAATGACTACAAATCTTAGGAAAATTTTTGTCTAGATTTATGCACCTCCTAAGCGTGAGCCTGAAGCTTTGCTTGAATGCAGGCAAGAGGGCAATAAAGGCAGGGGGAGGTAGGACAGCAGGAAGAAGGAAAACAGAAGTGTTGTTCAAATTTCATCACAGGTCTGTACTATGAGCACCATGACAGAACAGCTGAAGATTTTCCTTTGCATTCTTGTCTTCCCAAATCAGCAACCTCTGCAGCCCTAAGACTTGCCTCCTTTTTTGGCCTGGCCCTGCCTCCAGACCTGTGATGCTCCTCGTATCTGAAATGCCTATCTCAAGCCTACTTTCTTTCAAGTCCCCATCAAGGTTTTCTTTGGATAGAAGGATTCTACAGGCTGAACTAATCAGAGGTACTTTTTTTTTTAAGGCTTATAGACATGTGAGTCTTATCTCTTCAAACAAGACCAACCATCTTAAGATGTGTGTCTTCTGTAGCTCCTGTTTCCTGTCACATTCTCACACATTGACTTTGCCAGCAACACAGATCATCTTGCATTTCTATGGCTTCCACCATCATGTGGTCACTGATAGTCCCTGCAGTGGGCATTATGATTTTCATCTGCTCAGCAAGTCTTCTTCACCTTCTGGTAATAGCAACATCTCATCCTTTCTTTAGTGAGCTGCCCTTCTGTACTTTATGTGGTTGTGGCCAGGTTGTCAATCCTAGTAGGTGGGCACATGACCCAGGCCTGGCCAGCCACAGTATTTCTATCATCTTGGCCACAGTGATTGACCCAGGGTTGAGCACATTCCTCAAGCTGAGCCGACAGAGTCCTCTATTGGGAGTTTATATGAACAATAAAGTAGTCCTCTTGTCCCTCTGGGACCCCATGCAAGGATGGTGAAGCTGTCTATGGCCTTGTGCAACCTCCACCCATCACATGGAGAAAGCCCATGCACGGTGGGGAACAAGGTGGCAATACTCAGAGGAAAGCTGAGCCAAGAGCTATAGAGTCCTCACCACATCTGTGAGGACCTGGGTGTCTAAGACTCATTCATTTCCCTTCTTTCCAGTTATATGAATTGGCAAATTTGATTAAAGTAGTTCAGGTTGAATTTCTGTCCCTTGCAATCAAGTGTCCTAACTAATAGTCTCCCAAATCTGCATTTCTAGCCTAGATGTCTCTCCTAAGCTCTATTCAAACACGAATTTATTCTATGTCTATTTACTGAGTACCTACCCTGTGCCATGAGCTATACCAGGTGCTGTGCTAGGTTTGTTGAGGACAAAGACAAACAAGATCCAGTCCTGGCCTGCAAACAGTTTGTTGTCTTCCAGGGCTGACTGAGGTGTTAGAGGATACAATTATGAAATAAACGTTATGCAAGAGGCAGGCACGGGATTCTACACTTAACCTAACTTGAGGAATTGGGGGACTGGGGAGCCCCCAGAGGTGGTAGCATCTAAGCTGACTCTTGAAGAGCAAAATACAATTGCCAGGTGAGGAAGAGCAATTATGAGGTTGGGGTAGGAGAAGAAAGACATTCGGAGCACATGAAACAGCATGTATAAGGGCAAGGAAGTGAGAAAGAGTATTCCTCCTTCAGGGAACTAAAATGTAAGCTCCTTGAAGATAGAGACATTGTATATCTCAATCACTGCTATTTCTCCAACACTTCTAACAGTGCCTGGCATGGGGCAGGTGCTCATGGGGTAGTGTTTGTGGAATGAATGAATGGCAAGGGCTTGCTCAGATTTACAGTTTAGAGAACAAAATACAGAGAGCTAAGGTCAGGAAGAAGGTTGTTGGAACACTGGAAGTGGAAACTATTAACCAAGGTAGCAGGAGTGTAAATGGGGAGAAGGATGGATATGGGAGCAATTAAGGAAGGAGAGTCAAGAAGGCCTGGTGACAGAATGACTGTGGCAGGTAAGAAAGGGAGGACTCAAGGATGAGGCTCGGGTTTGGGTTTTAAGCAACTGGGGAGATGAGGATGTGACTCAGTAAGGAGGAAAAATGGAGGAAGGCAAGTTTTGAAGGGAGATAATTTTGGCTGTGGATTCCATGAGTTTGAGGTTCCAGTGGGCCATGGAAGTAGAGATATTCAGTACATGGATTGCAACACGGAGCCAAAAATACAGTTTTGGCAACTTAAGGGTAAAAAGGAAAGTATTTAATCAATGAGCAAGTCCAAGGGAGAGGGTGCAGAGAGAGGGGAGCTGGGAGAAAAGATGGACCCTCAGAGAGGCAGAAGAACCAAGAGGTTCCTAAGAACCAGCAGCAGAAATGGGAGTTGTGGCAAGGAATCTTAGGGAGGACAGGATGTCCAGGAGAGGAGTGAGCAACGTAGAAATAATGTTTAAAACTCAAGTAAGAGCAGAAGAGGGAAGGGCCCACTGGGGACTTTCAATACTGCTGCTTTGATGGGCCTGGCTGATGTGGGCTGAGGAGTGAGTGAGGTAAGGATGTGAGGAGACAGTGAGTGAATACAGGAAGCTCAACTGTGAAGAGGAGGAGGCAGCATGGGAGAATCCAGAAGCAGTTTCTAAGATGGGAGTGACCTGAACATATTTAAATGCTTCTTAAGGCTAACCTAATTCTACTCTATATCTTCACTTCCGCAGGCCCAAGGCACGAATAATTCAATGGCTTAGACCTGAAATGTATAGCAATTCTTTTTTAAAAAATGCTTCTTAGAAGCAGCCAGTAGACAGGGAGAGGATGAAAAGGGTGCTATTTCAATGTTGGCAGCTCAAAGCTTAATGTGACTAATACTGAACTCACAATACCCCAATACCTGCCTTCAAACATTCTTTCTCATGGCTCCCATCTCAACCAATGCCTTTGTTATCTATTCAGCACCCTGGATAGCAAACCCCCCCCCCCCACCCAAGCCATCTCAGAATTCTCAGTCCCCCTCAGATCTCATCAATCACTGATTTTTGTCCACACTAACTTCTAAATATTTGATTCTGTCTACTTTTCCTAAAGCCACTTCCCCAGTTCAGACCTATATCCCCTTCTATCTGGACCACTGATATTGTCTAACTGGAGTCTATAAATCTCCCAGCTTTGAATTCTCACAGCTTCCAAAGTTTTCTGCATATATTGATCCAGTCATGTCACTTTTATTCTAAAAACATTTCAGAAGCCTGGCCATCTTCTGAGAGGTGACATCCACCCAGCCTTGCCCACCCTCAAGACTGGCTGGAATCTAACCATCCCTGAGCTCCGCCCGCTCTAGCTTTTGTCTCTGCTTCTCTCCCATGTGTGTTCTTAGGGTGCCCTACAAGATTTTGCTCCATGGGGAAATGCCATGTGCTGTCACATCCCCAAGTCTAGGCTCATACTGATCCCTCTTCCTGGGACTCTTGGGCCTAAATTCTGCAGGCCCAGCTCAAATGCTACCTTTTCCACCAAGCCTTCCTTGACCTCTCCCTCTACAGCTCAAATCACATCACTGCATGAGTCACTCCTTACTGCACCTCTTCAAGGATGTGGTAGCATCACATACTGATAATCATGGACATGTTTGCACATCAAATACCTCCTAACACATACACTGGAAGCAGAGACAATACAACTGATTCATCCTAACACACAGTAGATATCAGTATGTTGTTAGAAGAATCACACTGAATAATGGAGAAATTGATTGATTTCATGTAACCAAAGCAATTTCCACCACTTGTCATCATGGAACTGGATGAACTGGTTACAATTAAGTAAATCCAAGAATCACCTTGAATAACAGGTGGCTTCCTGGTTCTGCTGGTCACCTACTGGGAGGTAAGAGCTTGTTGTGTCTTCTCAATGCTGCAGCTTTGCTCTAGCTGAGCCCTAACGCTTAGGGCTTGTCTGCTTCATTCCATTTTATCCACCCAGCAAATGATGTCCAGCACAAGGCCCATGTTAGGCACTAGGTACACATAAATGAATGAGATTTGTGCCATTAGGGTGCCTGCAGTTTAACAATCAAAACAGTGAATACTTATCTACTAATGATTCTGGTCAGACATCATGCTATTCACTTGGTCCTCACAACAATGCTGCCAAGTAGGTGGTACTGCTTCCATACTAGGATGAGGAAACTGAGGCTCAGAGTGTCCAAATCACTTGCCCAAGGAAAGCCTGTAATGGACTGTTGCTTTGGTGGTTCCCAATGAGACATGCCTCCCAGTATTCCTGTCCTTATGTGCTCTCCTCCCACACTGACTCAGGGATTGGCCACATGACTTGCTTTGGCCAATTGGACATTTGCAAGCCTGGTGCAGGCAGAGGCTTGATCAGCAGTAACTTAGGACTTGTCCTCTTGGAATACTCCCTCTTGGGATCCAGCTGCCACATAAGAAACTTGGGCTAGACTAGCAAATGATTAGATGCCATGTGTATTAAGACCCTGAAGAATGAGAGGCTATTTTGATGTCCCTCTCCTGTTAGTCTCTCAACATAATGCAGCTATGTGAGAGTCCACGTGAGACCAGCAGGGCCCACAGCCACAGGCACAGTCACAGCTGACCCACAGACCATGAAGGAATAATAAATCACTGTTGTTTTAAATCCAGAAATTCTGGGGTGGTCTGTTACAACCTAATGAATAACTAAAACCATGATAAACTAGGATTTGAACCCAGTACTACCTGATTACTGACGCTCATGCCCTTGGTCTCCACATTGTGTTCCTTCTGATTGAGAGTGGAACATCATACTAACACTGTAATATACACAGGGTGGCCCATGGTAGCATGCAATAAATTTTTTTTTTTTTTGAGATGGAGTTTCGCTCTTGTTTTCCAGGCTGGAGTGCAGTGGCATGAGCTTGGCTCACCCCAACCTCTGCCTCCCAAGTTCAAGCGATTCTGCCTCAGTCTCCTGAGTAGCTGGGATTACAGGCATGCACCACCATACTGGCTAGTTTTTGTATTTTTAGTAGAGATGAGGTTTCTCCATGTTGGTCAGGCTGGTCTCGAACTCCTGACCTCAGGTGATCCATCCTCGTCAGCATCCCAAAGTGCTGGGATTACAGGTGTGAGCCACCGTGCCTGGCCTAATATTTGTTAAATGAATGGATAAAGGGTGTGATAGGCCACTAGAGAGGTAAAGAGATCTAGGGAATTCAAAGGCAGGATGGTAATTACTTTTCAACAACCATCACCCCCTTCCCATTACAAATATTCCAAAACAAGGCTGGGCACAGTGGCTATAATCCCAGCACTTCAGGAGGCTAAGGCAGGAAGACTTGAGCCCAGGAGTTTGAGACCAGACTGGGCAACATAGGGAGACCCTGTCTCTACCAAAAGAAAAAAAAAATTAGGCAGATGTGGTGGCATATGCCTGTGGTCCCAGCTACTTGGGAGACTGAGGTGGGAGGATCACTTGGGCCCGGGAGGTCAAGGCTGCAGTGAGCCATGATCACTCCACTGCACTCCAGCCTTCGTAACAGAGCAAGAGCCTGTTTAAAAGAAACAAATATTCCAAAACAAAAACAAAAATGAAGCCATTTAGGCATTCCTAAATCTACAAACCACAGTGTGGATATCACCAAACTCCCTCTCTGTGTCTGTCTCTTTCTCTGTTAAATTCAGATCAGGCAAAATTGAGAAGGTAATAGAGTTTGTTTTCTGGTGGCCCTGCCTCCCTGCCCCCAACTCCCCATCACATTCATGGCATCTTCTCTCTTCGTCCCACTTGGCCTTCAGGGCCCAACAGTTCTTTCCCTCTCTTTCCATATAAAATCCACATGCAGAAAAGGGGCTGAGAAGGTGGAAATTACAGAAATGGGGAAGGAAGGTTTGGATGTTAACAGATGGATTTACAAGCCAAAGAAATGAAGCTCTAAGCTCGGTACTTTTAGGAGGCATCTGCCAGCAGGTGGAGGTATCCTAAGGATGGGGGAGGCAGCTGGAGTTGTCCCCATCATACCTCTATTAGGCCCCTGTGGGTGGGGAGTAAAGGAATGTCCACTGCCTCTATAAATCCCTCTGAATCCCCCAAGAAGGCTGGGGCTCTGGCTCTCCACACCTGTGGCTGTGGCCCCAACATGTATACCTCCCAGAGTAGTCACTCCAGCCTGGTGAAGACCCTCAGGGGTCAATGCATCCAGTCCTCTGCCTTCTAGCAGCCCTGGCACTGCTTTTTCTCTTCTAAGCCCTCCCTTACTCTCCTGCTCCTGCAAACAGGCACACACCTCCCAAGGTCACACACAGGCTCCAGAACCTGGATCCCACACCCAGAAAACCATCTGGGCCCCTCGCCGCAGAGAGACCTAAGGAGAGAGCAGGCCCACACAGTACTCGCTGGCCGACTGTGGGCAGTGCACACAGGCCCCGTGTCACACACACACACATGCAAAGCAATGCGGAGGGGCGCACACATTCAGAGACACTGTGAGCACTGTCACCAGTACAGGCACTGGATGTGAAGAGACAGACACATGCGTGCACACACATGCACACCTCCAGACTATCACACGTGCACACCGGCACGCACAGACACCCGCACAGGTGCCCAGCCAGGCCTCAACACCAGGCCCCTCCCCCAGCCCCTCAGAAGCCGGTAGGGAGGGTTGGGGTTTCAGGGCGCTTCCCCTCCCCCCTCCCCCGGCCCCTGTTCTCCAAGGTCCAGAGTCCCAGTGGGGTTCTGGAGCCCGCCCCCGCCCCAAAACCTGGCTCAGGGAGCGACAGGCGAGAGGGGGGAGGGGAAGCCTGGTCTCGAAACGTTCTGATTTTAATTTCTTAAATTAACCCCTTCCCTGCCTCTGGTCTGGCCTGCCCAGAATCCCTCCCGGTTGGGCGGCCTCGCGGGCCTCCGGAGGGCTGTGAGGGAGAAGGAAGGGGAAGAAGGGACAGTGGCTGGGGTCCTCTCTCCTTCCCTCTCCGGGAGCAGTCCCGCAGCGTGCCCGCGACTCGCCCTTACCTCCTCCACCCCGCGGCGAGGCCAGGCCCAGCGGCCCAGGGCTGGGGACGCAGAAGAGCCCCCGCGTGCCCGGTCCAGACGCAGGGCCGCCTCGGGGCCTCGGATCTCGTTCCCCTCCGCAGCCTCGGGTGGCCGCCGCGGCTAGCGCCCCCGCCTCCCTCTCGGGGCGGGGGCGGCCGAGCCTCCCAGCCAGTCGCAGCGGGAGGGGCGCACGAACCCGGCGGGAGGAAGGATGGAGGAGGAGGAGGAGGGGGAGGAGGGGGCGCGCGGCCCGAGGAAAGCAAGGGAAGGGGGAGGGAGGCAGCACGGAGGTGGGGCGGAGCCGGCCCCTCCTCCGGGGCGGGCTCTCCAGCGAGCTGGGGAGCGGCAGATGCGCCCAGAAGCGGCTGCGCCGGGACCCCACGTTTTCCGCTCAAGGTGGTTTCGATGGGGGAGGGGTCTTCGGCGCCGCCCTGTGGGTGCAGGGATGGCTCGCGCCGGGCTCCTCCCGGGTCCCAGTCTTCCCGGCTCCTGGCACCGCCCAGTGCATTCCCCGCCCTGGGCACCTCCAGCTGTGGCTTCTGTTGCCCACCTTGAATCAGAGCCTCTCCGCCCTAACCCTAGCACTCTGGCTTGGGCCTGCTTCCACGCGGGGGCAAATCCGGGGGTGGGCGGTTCTGTGAATCCGGAAGGGGGCGGGCGCAGGCGCTACTCCTGAGACATGAGCCACGGTCCCTAAGCGGCCTCAGGGGCAGCGCGCCTGGGTCGTGCACTCGGCGACCTCGGGTCAGACGCTTGGTCTCCGCGGAGACCGCCTGGGATGATCCCCTCTGGGCATTCCTAGGGAACTGGCGGAGCTGCTGCCGGACCCCATCCGGAGACCCAATTCTGCTCTTAAAGAGCCGCCTAAGAACACGTGTACCCATCACAAATCCCATCCCGGACCTAGAGGAGGAGGAAAAGGCCTCCAGGTCCCTGGTTCCCTCCTATCCACTCGCACCACTTGGCTAAGATAGCAGCCAGGCTTCTTGGGAGTGGAGCTCCTAGAGGGCCCCGCCTTTGGCCTAAGGCCTACCATGCTGGTGAGGCAGAAACAGTCTGGCTGTCGTGCGCTTGGAGGAAGTCCACAGGGCTGCAGTGGGGCTGAGAAACCACACAGGGTTTGGAGGCTACCAAGGCCAGAGCAGAGCTGAGGCTTGGATGAGAAAAGGGGGAAGTGTTATTTCAGCCTGAGGGTGGTGCTTGGGAAGGGCTGTGCACATGTGCCTTGAGGGGCAGTCTGGTTGCAGGAGGGCAGAAACCCAACTTAGTCCCAGGATTCTAGTAACTCTGGGGCTCATGGGAACTCTCTTTGATCCCCATCCCATTCCTGTGAAGGCAGAAGCATTGCGACATTCAGTATCAGGAAGGATAATCTGTAAACTTGTCAGTGGCTTTGGGGGAATGGCAAATTTAATAAGGACAGAGGCTGCACAGTGGCCAATCAGGTCGAATTCCCCCTCTCTCGATCTTCTCTTCCTCTCTGTAGCTCCTGAATTTCTTTCCTCCTCGAGGAAGTCTTCTGAGATTGGACAAATGAGAAATCACTTTTCCTAATACCCAAACGATAACAGCTCCTATTAACCAGGCACCAAGCATCATGCTAATAATTTTTATGCATATCACTTACTCTTCCTAATATTATTATTATCCCCACTTTGCAGATGAAGACACTAAAGTTCAGAGCTCAATAAATGGCATAGTCAAGACTTGAACTCAAGTCATCAAACTCCAAAGTCTATGCTCAACCACAATGCTCTCCTGCCTTCTCTGCTATAATAAAGTCCACTGGACCTTCACGTGTCAAAATGCAGATTCCCCAAATCCATCTGCTCTTGCAGATGGCCAAAAATGTCCGTATATTGTCTTGATTTCACCTTTGTTGTTGTGATGTTTCTCCTCACTCTGTGCATCCTGTGAATGTGTCAAAACAATTTGGGACATGCATGGCTATGTATGTGTGTGCTTTTGTACATGTGTGCATGAGTCTGTGTGGATATGTGTGTGTATGCAGGTGTACACTTGTGCATATGCAAGTGTACATAGGTGCATGTGTGTATCTGTGGGCACATGCATGTGTGCATGTGTGTGTGGGTAAGAGTTCATGCGTGTGTATTTGCACACGTGTGCACATGTGTGCACATGTCTGTGAATGTATGCATATTTGTGCGCATGTGTGCCCATGCTACATTTCACAGACAACAGTTCCTGCTTGGTTGTTATGGGAACCACAGTTCTAAAAATGTTAAACTGAATCCCACTCCATGTGAACCAGAGAAACCAAAAGAGAGAGAGAGCTCAGTGACGGAGACACCTCTGGGGTCCCAGAGCTGAGGCAGAGAATTGTGGGCTCAGCAAGAGCTAGAAAGACCCAGACTAGCCAGAGGTGTAGACCCACTCATGAGATGGTGCCTATCAGGGCCCCTCGCTGCAGACTCGGTCCTCAGTCCTGCTTTTTCCCATCTTTCCCTCCTGATCCTTTCTCCTCCCTCTCTCTTTGCCAGCTTCATGCTCTCCAACTACCTTCCTTCCCTCCTCCTTCCCCTTTCTGTTTCCCTTCTTCTCCTTTTGGGTTTTTTTTGTTGTTGTTCAACTAATTGACACAATAATTAAGCACTTTCATGTTAGACTTGGTGATATGGGGACCACACATGTGGATCAAACGAGGTTTCTGCCCTTGAAGGTGCTCAAGGGTGGGAGTATTTGGATAACTAGTGGGGGAAGGGAGGTGGCAGAGCAAAGCCCAAAGGGAGAGATGACAGAGGAGGTTGGAAGGTGAATTTGGATCAGATATAGAGGGCTTTGATAGCAAGGGTGAAAAATAGGTATTTTTTTTATAGGAGGGTGGAAACCTTGGTCAGTTTGGGATAAAGCCCTTGTTTGTTGTGAATGGTGTATTAGGAAATTTTCATCATTAATGCTGGGTAATGTGGAATGAAAGAGGCATAATGGAGGCAGAGGGACCACAGGAAGCAGTTTGGCATACTGTAGCCTTGTCTTAAACAGGGTACAGGAGTTGGGGTGAAGAGGGAGAAAATAGCAAACATTCTGGGTTGCTTTCTCAAACTCCCCCCCATATCCCACCTCATCAAGATTTGTATTACTTTTTCCCACCTTTCCGGTGTGAGAATCAGGACTTGAGTGAGCCTCTGTTACTGATGTGTGTGTCGAATTTCTCAGGTGCCCCAGAAAGTAAAATAGTTGGGAATCACTGGCCCAGCATGTAGTAGCACTCAGTATCTGTGGAGTGAGTGGATATTTAGATATGCACTGGTCTTGGAACTGGAAGGCCCAGGTTCAAGGCCCATTTCATTCTCTTATTATCTGTGTGCTCTTCAGAAAACCCCCAACATCTTGGGCTTCAGTTTTCTCTTCTATAGAGTGTGGGTTTAGACAGGATGTTCTTTTTAAAAAAATACTTAAAAAAAATAGAGACAGGGTTTTGCCATGTTGCCCAGGCTGGTCTTGAGCTCCTGGACTTAAGCCACCCACCCGCCTTGGCCTTCCAAAGTACTGGGATTACAGGCGTAAGCCACCATTCCTGGCCTGGACAGGAAGTTCTTACAAACTCCTTCCAACTGCAACACTATTATGTGATTCTATGAAATTGACATAGCCAAGGTATGTGTGTATATGGAGGCAGTGGCATGGACTAAGATGCTGGCAATAGGCACAGAGAGGATAAATGTGGGAAATATTTTAACAGAAGAATTAATATCATCTGGCTTCAGTTTTCAACAACATTGTTGACTAGATAGCCCAATGACTCTCTTGCTACAAAATATGTGGACTGCTTCATAAAATGTAACAGACATCTCCTGAAATGCTTAGCTGAGCTTGCAAGAGAGGGAAAAAAATCTACATGGACCAAAATAGGGGGACTGAGACCAAGAAATATAAGCATGAGATGTGCTGTGACTAACCCCAGAAGGTATGGGAAGGGAGGCATATTGCTTATTTGTCCTGACCTGGGTCCTGGTTAGAGAAGCGGGAACTGTCTCTGAGAATTTATAACTACTTGAGTTGGACTTTGAACTCAAAACATCTGCATGTTACAAGAACCTCAAGCCAAGAAATTAACAAAAGATTGGTATCCATCAGGTGATACTCTTGGAGTGCCTGGTAGAAGCAAACAGGAAACTGCTCAGGAGAAACATACCATCACCCAAGGCCACAGAGTATTGCTGCCCAAGTAAATCCCCACTGAAGTTGAGCTCACAAGCTAAAGATTATAATGCGTAACCCGAAACAATGTACCATGAATGAGAGTAGAGAAGACCCTGAAGAATTACAATAAGATTCAACAAGTCTAAGTGACAGCCTGGATGTGTGGGGTGGGAAGAAGCAAAAGTGAATCCCACAGAGCTGTAGTTACTTAGATGAATCCAGGGAATCAAATAATGTTGCTATTACCAGCAATATGGAAGGGTGATTTGATTTTAGACAGACTGTATTTGGAATGGTGGTGGGACATCCATATGGGGGTATTCATTAGAACCATGGGGCTGTCTGACTTAGAAGCCATCTACGTAGGAATAATAGCTGAAGGCCTGGCAATGAATGCACTCTGTAAGGAAAGTGTTGAAATAGGAAAGAAGAGAGCTAAGAACTGGTCCAGGAAAACACTGTTTTGAGGACCAGTTGAAAAAGAGGAGCAAATAAGGAAAATGAGCTCTTTGGTCTCCAATTCTGGTTGGGTCCTGGGTTTGGATTGATTTTCAGATTGTTTGGTTTTAACTCTTTCCATCTCTAGCCTAACATTCTCATCCCTCACAATCCCTAGGGGAAGCTCCAATAAATGGGAGCAGTGTCCCTTGGGACATAGCAGGAACTTCTCAGCTAGGAGTTATAAAGCCAGACTGGCCTCTGGTACCAGGACTACTACTAAGTCACTTCTTTGGGGTTCAGTTTTCTCATCAGTGATGTTAGGCCTAGGTGGGTGTGAGGATAAGAATAATGGAGCTGATAGCACTTGCTGGAATGCTGCTGGAGAGGGCAAGATAGGGGTGATCAGAGGCCAGCCACCCACTGTCTGCATTTCCTCCTTTGTTCAGCTTGTGTGGTTTGGGACCAGTTGCTTGAAATATGGGCCATTATGCTTTTCTTGCCCTACTCTTCATGAAAAGTGAAGTCAGGTGGCCCATGCCTAATAAGTGAAAGGTGTGGTGACTTAAATAGTAAGACAATGAGGGTCATCGTTATCTTGTGTCTCTATGAATCTACCGCTTATTATAGTGCCTGACAATCCACAATTTGAGCCTCTTCATAGGGTTAAACATTGCCCTCTGCAGGCTACTGTTCTAAAATGTTAATTCTCCTAGAAGAGGTAATATTAAATCCTTTACCACAAATTAGTTTCTTAGATGCAAGATACTTGGCCACATGAAAGCACTTAACACCTGGGGAGAGAAAAGGATGGAATTCTCTGAGTTGATCATTTTGTCTCTCGTCAGCTGGACTGTGGGGTGGAGGGTGAGCATATCTGAGAGTGAAGGGGTGAAGAAACAAGCAAGAGGATCAGAAGCTGGTTTGATCTGGCATCACAGGGCTGTAAGCTCTCTTAATTCAAGAACAGCTCAGCTCAGAAGAGAAAAGAATGAAGTCCTCAGACACAGGCCTTCTTTCTTCCTTATCAGAGAGGGGTCATTGGAGCAGAGAGATGAAGAGCACAGCAGCCTTTTTATGCTCCAAGGTCTGCCCAAGTTGGCCAGAAAGAGTGGAAAAGCTTTGGGTGGGGAGTTCAAAGAGTAAAAAGGGGCCACCTTCACCATTACAAGGTCATGCTTTCCTCATCACCCTCCTAGCCTTCCTCTGATCCCAAAGCCATGAAGAGTTCACTTGGAAGGACAGCTGGAGAAAAGTGGCTGTGGCAGGCGCATGGCTGAATGGTAAGTAGACTGATGCCACCTGGAGAAGATCCTTTTTGTGGGAAGAGCAACTAAGGTGACCATGAGTCTCTGGCAAGTGCCTGCTCCTACCTATATTCAGGTGTGCTCTAGCTAAATGCTGAGACCCTTTGGGTCCTGACATCATGTGACTCTTGAACAGATGCATAGATACTGTCTGGAGCCTCTGTGACACTGAACACTCTGGGCTTTCACAAACAGCACCAAAATACTGCAGCCTTTTGCTGCTGTCGCTACTGCCTGGAGCTCCCTCTAGCTGCCAAACCTGTTTCTCGCCTTCTGGTAGGAAGCCTTTCCAATCAGTGCTATTAAGTTTAGGTGCCTCCATTCTGGGGTTGGAAAATGAGGGTTGGCTTTGAAGTTGGACAGATTTGTTTGACCTGTCTGTTCCTAGCCTGGGTTAACTACATTGTTCCAGCAAGCTATCTACATTGCTTCCACATCTTTGAAATGAGGTATATGCCTGCTTTATTTGGGAATGCGAGGATTAAGGAGAATAATATATACATAATATTGAACACCTACGCCTTTTAACCACTTTCAAGTTCCAGAAACACCTCCAGCCCTTAGATGAGCTGTGATTAAATTCGTTCATTAATCCAATACACATTTATTGAATGCCTACTCTGTGCCGCAGTTCCTGGCAGGTGTGCCTGACAGTGGGTGTGTAATATGTTCAGGGCCTGTACCCCATGAGCGTGGGGATCTCCTTTATCTTCTGGCACATATGGTCCTGGTGGAGAAGCTGAGGGGAAGGGTCAGGAGCTTACATGGCAGATTCAGTAAGCTTTTAGCACAATAATTTTAATTGCAAAAATAAACAGTTTTGTCAACTGCTTGAGAGTAGCGTCTGCTTTACAAAAATTAACAACAACAAAAGGAAAAAAAACCCCAAAGCAAAACGTTACATCCAATGGCTGCTGGATAAGACACTGCTGTACAAAGTCCCGCGCGAGACCGCCTTGGCGCTGCCCCAGCCTGTCTCTGGGGGTTATAGAGGAAGGCGTGGGGCGTGTGCCAGTTACAAAAGACTGTCTTGAATCCCAGGGTAGTGCCTATTCACTGGGTGGTCTCAGAAGACTCCCCCCAAAGCGCGGCTGACAAGGGAGACAGCGCCTGGACCGCGGGAACTGTCCGCGGAGCTGGTGCTGAATAGGGCGTGTGAGGCTGGCGCTTCAAGAAAACTGGAAGCGGGAGCGGAGGCCGGCCCTCGGGCGTGCGAGGAGGAGTTAGAAGAAGAGCGGGGAGGGGAACGGCCCGGATCTCGTGCGCGCCGAACGGAGGCGCCCCAACCCATAAACCCATCTCTTGCTCAGAGAGAAGCGAAGGAGAGGCCCAGCGAGTAAAAGCCGAGGCCCTTGAGCCGCTCCTCGGCGCGCGCCTTCTGCTTGAGGTGCACCTTGCTGTGCCGTTTCTTCTCATCGCTGCGCGCGAAGCGGCGGCCGCACACGTCGCAAGCAAAGGGCTTCTCGCCGGTGTGAGTGCGCACGTGCGTGGTGAGGTGGTCGCTGCGGCTGAAGTTGCGGAGGCAGATGCGGCACTGAAAGGGTTTGTGGCCCGTGTGGATGCGCAGGTGGCGATTGAGCTCGTCGGAGCGCGCAAAGCTCCGCACACAACTCTCCACCGGGCAAGCGAAGGCCTTGGCGTGCGGCCGCGGGCAGAAGCAGCGCGTGCTGCATTTGCCGCCGCGGCGCCCCTTGCGTCTCGCCTTGGCCTGGGGGAAAGGGGTGGGCGGCGGTGGCGGCACGGGTGGTGCAGCCACGCCACTGCTTCCAGGGATGTCCGCCACCAGAGGTTTAGGGAAGTCCGCCGCGGCGGCGCTGCGAAGGCCCAGCGGGGAAAGCTGAGGCTGCGTACTGGCCAGAAACTCTCCGCCGTCGCCGCTACTCCCTCCCTCCCCACTAGGAGGGGTCAGGAGCCCAGGGAGGCCCTCAGCCCCCTCCCCTAAGTCACCCGGGGCCAGCGGGAAAGCGTCGTAGGCCCCGCTGGGGTAGAGTCTGTTGGCTGGGACGGCCGGCAGTTCCGCAGGGCAGCTGATGGACAGCAAGTCCTCAATCTTGGTCCCTATTGCGGGAAAACGAGCCTCCGGGGCGGCCTGGTAGCCTCCCTGTGACCCACAGTTCCCTGGGGCCCCCACAGAAAGCAGCTCCCAGGGCGTGTAGGGACCCTTGAAGGCAGAGGCAGCGTCCAGCGCTGGCGAGGCGGGAGGCGCCCGGAGGCCGGGCTTGACGTCGGGCGGGGAGAGCTGAGGCTCATACAGGCACTGCGAGGGGGCACCCGCACAAGGCGAGGCCTCCCAGAACGCCTCTGGGAAAGGGGCAGCGCCCAGATCCGGGGAGTAAAGGTCCGGCGGACCCGGCAGCAAGGCATCGGACCCCGCAGGAAAAGGGGCATCCAGCGGGGATCTGGACGCTGCTGCCTCTGGACCGGGGAAGGGTGCCAGGCCTAAGATGCCCGACATGAGGTTGAAGAGTGCCTCCGGGTCGTGCGGGTGTTCGGGCACTGCCTGAATGAAGAAGCTACCGCTGTAGCTCAGGCCGGGAGGGGGTGTGGGCGCAGGCCCCTCCAGGAAGCAGGAGTCGGCTAAGTCCCCACTTGCGCTGCAGCTGTTCAAAGCCCAGCTCAAGAAGTCGCCTGCTGAGGAGGGAGCAGGAATCAGCTCTGGGCACATCAAAGGGTGCACCTGACTCCACAGCCCCTACCTACGAAACTCTTGGTGCCCACGGATATACACAAAGTGCCTTTTGCACATTCTGATTCAGCAGGGGCCCGCATACGTCCCAAGGAGCACACAGAAACATGCACACGCAAAACACACGTGCACAGGCAAAAGGGCGCTCCGATAACCGCACAGGTTCCTGCGGAGGCGCTGGCGGCCCAATGTGGGTGGGAATGGGGGTGCGCACCCCAGGACTCCTAAGCTTCCCATCGCCCCTATTCTCATAGCTCCAGTGTCCCAGTCCCTCCTGGTTCTCAGGTATGGTGCGCCCCCGCGCTGCGCCGTCGTCGTCTGAGCACCCCTGCTCGCCCTCCTTACCTCCAGGGTAGCCGGTGGCCGCGGGAACGTCCCTGGCAGGCAGCCGGGGCAATTCAGCGCTGGGTTCGGCGCAACAGCCTTCAGTGGACTTGACGAGGAGCGCGTCGGGTTCGGAAAACTCGCTAAGGTGGAGCATGGCGCGGCGCCGGCTGTGGGGCGCCCGGGGCCTCGCCCGCTGGGCTTGGGGGCGCGCGGGTGGCGGGGAGGCTGGCGGTAGGGGTTCCCCGCAGCGCGCAGACCTAGGCGCCCGGGCTCCTGGCTTCGGGCACTCACCTCTGGGAAACGAGTCGGGGAGCCGCGGTGCCCTCGCTCGCCCGCACCGACCTCGGGCGGCGGCTCCTCACCTCTCCAAAGCGCAGCCGGGCTCCCCCAACCCACAGCCCCCCCACTTATATAGCTGCGGCGGCGCTGGCTCCGGGCTTCCGACTCCCCGGGCCACTGCCATTTTGGGAGGCCCCGGCCCTGCCGCTGTGACGTAAATGCCCAAACATGGACACAGGATGTGTGCCGGGGACTCCCGAAAAGGAAAGCTCGAGCTGTGACGTTGTTGTTGTCGCCGCCGCCGCCAGGCTCGCGCCGCTGCGTGCGCGCGCGCTCCCAAAGCGTAGAGCCCTGTGTGCGCCGGGACCGCGGATGCGCTCGTCTAGGGCGCTGCGCTTCCCCGGGCCGACCGTCCGGTATATGCGCTTCCCACCTGGAGGCAGAGGCCGAGGGGCAGCAGGGGAGGACCGTGTTGGGTTTGAATCTGCCCTCTGCCACTTCCTAGCTTGACACTGAATCCCCCTTAACGTCTGTTTCTCACCTGTGCATTTCCTATGGAGAGAAACTGAGAGCACATAAACGTCCAGGCGCATAGAGATTATTGCCATTCATTTCTTTTGCTCACGCCTGTGTGTTTTTCCATTTTAAGTTTTTTTTTTTTAATTTGTGCTAGGAAAAATAATTTAAATTAAAAAGGACTGTAATACTTGTTAATAGTAGGAGGAAAGTCAACTAGCACAACAGGGTATATTCTAAATTGAAAAGTAAAAGTCCCTCTTCTCCACCTACCTTCATTCCTAACTCCTGAGGTAGCCACATTTAAGTTTCTTGAGTATTCTTTCAGAATTTTATGTATATCCAACCATACACATTGTTCTGCAATATTATTATTTTTTTTTCACTTGAAATAACTTAGATATTGTGCCATGTCCTGACATAAAGATCTTTTCATTCTTTTTCAAGCCTGTATAGTACTCCGCTGTAAGGGAGGACCTTGAGTTTGTCGATTTGTCCCCTATCCATGAGCATGTAGGCAGTTTCCAACTTTTTATTTATACCAATGTTGTTGGAGTCAACATCCTTGACTATATAAATGTGAATGTGTCTGTGAGATAAATTCCAACAAGTGTAATTATGTGCCAAAGTATATGTAAAATTTTGATAGACAACTGGAAAATTGTCTTCCAGAAAAGTAGGGCCAATTCCTGCCCACTCCTCCCTCACCCACAGGGTATGAGATGCTTCTGCAGAACATTTTTTCTGCCTTCATACAAATGACTTTCACTCTAAGGATGTTGTTCCCAGAAACACACAGGGAATCTACGGGAAATATCTCCCTGGAATCAGTACTTGAAATAATTGGGCTTCTTTTGAGAAAAAAAAAATCCTAGCCTTAAGAAGGCTGTGAATCTTGGCTGCAGAAACATCAGAGCCAACTCCAACAAAGAAGCTTGCCTACTCTCCTAGTCTCATCTCTCTTCTGCTGTGGTTTTCCCTCTGTCTCATTCTCTCATTCTTTTTAAAATGTTTATTTTATTTTGTATTATGGCTCACTTAACTCCTTTCTGGAACCAAATTAAATAAATACATGGGGGGAAGGATTAAATAAATACATGGAATAGCATGTTCTTCTTTATGAAGAGCATCAATTCCTGAGACTCTGTGTGCTGGAGGGTAAGGTGGGCAGGTCTAGGGCTCCTCCTTCCTTCTCTCATTTTTCCAAATAGAAACAAAGCCCTTTGGGGGTGGCGGACTCAGCATCATGGGCAGTATAGCCCCCAGCTTCTCTTCCACCCCTGTACCCTCCTTTTCGAGAGAGAGAGAGCCCAAGAATGCCCAAACCCCACCATATTCTCAGTCCTTTCACCCTATGTCCATTATCCAAACACCCATTCATTCAGTTTCTCAATGTTCATTCATTCAGTATTCATTTCTTAAGTACCTATTACAGGCCAGAAGGTAGACTTTGGTTTTATGTCTGCTGGGACCCTGAGCCCCATCTCCAGCACTAGGTGCCCACTCCTCATCCCACAGTGACCTTATAAGTGTTTTCATAGAATATGTCCCTTCACACAATCACCTGCAAAACATATGCTGACACACTTTTATGCATCTTCTCCTCAAGTCCACAAATCATACAAAGGTTCTCACAGGGTCATGAACTTGCAGTGTGTCTTACTAAATGGCTATACCTATGGTTCTGTGTTAGTAACACATATATGAGCATGTAGGAAATGCAGAAACCCAGCAGATGTCTGTAAAGATTGGACACACCAAGCACGATTTTCCTTATACTCTATTTCAGATCCAGGGTTTGGTTATAATCCAAATGCATTGCCAAGGCCAGGTGAGCCCACAACAGACACGCAGGGCACACATGTCTCAAATCCACTCTGGCATCCTACTGCCTGAGAGGGAGGAGGAGGGGAGGAGTTTGACTGGGCTGGTGTCCAGGTCTCCCCAGGTCGCCCCGTCGGGCCAGATTGGTCAGCCCCAGGTTGCCCATCCCTTCTGCTGTTCTTCCCTCTGCCACAGCATTCCTCCTCCTTCTTAGTCACAGATAATTCCCCTACTCTCTTGGTGAGTTGCCAAGCCATTGCTTCTCTCTGCCAAGGGCTGTCGGACTAGGTCTGTATTAGGACAAGGGTCCAAGTCACCAAAGTTTCTTGTGTTAGAGGCCAGACCTGGGGGCAGGGCTCGGGGGTGGGTAGGAGTGATTAGGAAAGGAGATAGGGAAGAGACAGCTTGTGCTCTGGGTGTGGGATGGCTCACACCCCATGTCTATGCTACTTACCTCCAATGGACACACATACACACACTCACAGGCACAGAGGATGGCTACCTCTGGAGGGCAATTTACATCTGCCTTTGGCTCTTTGAGAACTGGGAGGGAATATAAAGGGGGCTGAGCATTTTGTAGTTCTTCCCAGCTCGTCCCTTCTTCTCCCTACATTTTAACAGCTTACAAAGATATTCTGGGCCCAGATAAAATAAAGGTCTTTAGGAAGGGAAGGAAGAGAGAGGAGCTTAGATCTATGAGCTCCATTTTAATCACACTTCAAATATAAAAACACAAATGTACACAAGCGAAAAAAGGGAAATCACATACATTGAGCATTTTACAAATATTTTATCATTCAATCTCCACAAAAGTTCTATGGAGTAAGGAATTAGAGACCAATTTCACAGATGAGGAAACAGATTCAAAAAGGTCAAATGACTTGATCGACACCACACTTCTATTCAGTGGTAGGGCGGAGAGTCAAGTCCAGGCTAGCCTACTCTATAAGACAATTTAGGAAAAGATAATTAATTTTACAAAAGGATTCACTGTGAGATGGCTTTAGATGGAGGATCTCCCTGTAGCTTTCAAATAGGATGTAATGTGCAAACTTGAGCTGGCTGGTGCCCATCCCTGCAAGAATTCCCTGGAGTGATGACCATGGATAGGAAAACGGGGGGTCACAACTAGTACTGAGAAGTAGCACATATAAGGTTCTTTGGAGCTGTTGTGTAAGTTGTTGGGGTGTGTGTGTGTGTGTGTGTGTGTGTGTGTGATCTTGGGGAAGGTGAGAGCGAATTTTCTATTTCCATGGGAAAAGGTGCAAAGGAGAATCACTTTCTAGACAAGCACTGAACATACATTTGCTGAATGAATTAATGAATGAAGAAATTCATTCATCAAATATTCATTGAGCACAGCCCAGTGCCAGGTGCTGGGTTGGCCCTTCAGATGCTGATGCTGCAGTGCATGAGACTGGAAGCTTTGAATCCAGGGAAGGAGGTGGGGAGGGGCAGAGGGAGGGTAGAGGCAGCCTCCCTGCTCTCTCTTCTGGGGAGGGCTCAGCCCCTGTCATAGTTCTGGTTATGCTACTGCTCCCTCCTCCACACCCTACCTTGATCTTTCTGCTCTAAATATCAGTGTGTTCAAATAATAGTGTATATGTTTTAAAAGACTCCAAGAAGACAGCTGCCTGGGAGTATTAATCATGAAGAGGCCAGCACTCTGTCTCCATGGCGACTCCTGACAGCGAGAGCTGAGGAACAGTTCCATGTCCCACTTCCTGGGGCCATGGAGATGCAGGGGCACTGCATCTCTCACTCCTCTTTCCTCTCTGCTTCTCCTTTCTTCTCCTTCCTTTCCTCTCCTCTCTTCTCTCCTACCCCCTCCCTCCACTCCCTCTTTTTTTTCTTCCTAAAGGATTTATTTAAAAGCAGGGACAGAGGCAGGACCAGCCATCAGAGTAACAAAAAACATGGCCAATGAAGCCGCAGCAGAGATGAAGTCTGCATCCAGTTGCAGCATCTGCAGTGCCCAGCTCCACTCCCAAGACCTCTGCAGTGCCCCTGGGCTTCCACAGCCACTAGGGCAGAAGTAGTGTGATCATTGGCCCCTGAGGCAAGAGGCCAACTGTCAGGGTCCTTCTCTGTCTCTTTTCTCTTCCCTGCTCATGGCCCATCATTAGTTTGTGGTTTGGGTCATTATTATGATTATGAGTATGGCTATTATTTTTAATGCCCACAAAAGTAACAGGCTTATTGAAAAAAACAAATGTTAAAAATTATAATGCAAAGAACGAGAACACCTTTCACTATCCTGTACACACACACACACACACGAACACGTTTTAGGTTGATTCCTATATTTTCATGCATATTCATGCAACATCCATTTAGTCAACAATCACATTATCATCATCATTCTTATTTACATCATTTTCATACTATATGTACTCTTGTAACTAACTTAACACTGTACCTTGTTTTTTTAAAATTTTTTCCATAATGATACCCATCTATAGTGTTGATCTATAGTGTTGGTAACAATTTCACCAGCGTATTTCATTGTGTAGATGAATATAATTTTTTAACTTGACAGTTTCCTGTCTTTCACTGTTATAAAGAATCTGGCTATATATAGCCTTTTATGTATAAGTGGTTCATTGGTCGGGTAATAATATTACAGTATTCTAGCTAACATTTGCATGTTATTTACTATGGGCACTATCTGACAGGTAGTGAGAGCTTTATCTATACTTATCATTTAATCCTCACCACAACCTGATTAGTATTATTATTATCTCTATTTTACAGATGGAGAAATTGAGCATGGAACACTAAGAAATTTGCCCAAGCTTACCAGGTTAGTGATGATGCCGGGATCTGAACTCATACTATAGCCATAGGCTAAATTACAAAAAGTGAAATTTCATGCTCACTTCAGCAGCACATATACTAAAATTGGAATGATACAGGGAAGATTAGTATGGTCCTTAAAAAAAGTGAAACTTTTTAGGGCAAATAGAACTGGTTTTAGGACAAAGGTACAAACACTTAAAATTATATATATTGTTAAATATTTCTCTAAAAAGATTGTTCCAATCTCTGGGCCAACTAGCAGTATGTGAGGACCAACTGGTAAGCAGAAAGAGGCATCCCAGTGATATTTTAATTTTTATTGTAAAAATTATCAGTAAGGATGAGAATCTTTTCACGGAGCCTTAGTATTTCCTTTTCCATGATATAGAGGCTTAATACCTCACCCAAGTACTTTTTTTTTTTGAAATGCAGTTACACTTTTGTTGCCCAGGCTGGAGTGCAATGGTGCGATCTTGGCTCACTGCAATCTCTTCCTCCCGGGTTCAAGCAATTCTCCTGCCTCAGCCTCCCTAGTAGCTGGGGTTACAGGCATGCACCATTATGCCCTGCTAATTTTGTATTTTTAGTAGAGATGGGGTTTCTCCATATTGGTCAGGCTGGTCTTGAACTCCTGACCTGAGTGATCCACCCACCTTTGGCCTCCTCACCCAAAGACTTTTTGAGTGGAAGCCTTCCTTATGCTCCTCACATCCCTGTAGTGGGCACTGAAAGTGAGGCTGCTCTGCTGTGGCATAGACTGGGAGGACTAGGTGGGGACACTGGGTGTGGGGACTTCTGTACCCTCCTTACTTTTGTTCTTTCTATTTTGAATTCTTTCTATTTTTATTTATTCATTTTTTGTAGAGGTGGGGTTTCGCTTTGTTGCCCAGGCTGGTTTCTAAATCCTGGGCTCAAGTGATTCTCCCACCATGAACTCCCAAAGCCCTAGGATTACAGGTGTGAGCCAGCACAACTGGCCTGTTCTTTCTCTTTTGGATCATGGGGAGAGGTGCCGAGGAGAACAAGGTGGCTGCATGCCATTAGGAAAAGTGGATTCTTCCAAGGTGGCTTGGCTTCTAAGCTGTTCTCCTACAGGAGAGAGGGAAGTTATTCTTTCTCTCATCTTCCATTCTACAGTCTTCCTTTGGCAACACTGGACAGAGCTGAGAGGTAGATGATCACAGAAGAGGCGTGACTAGGGTGGGTTCTAGGAGGGTCAGAGGTAGGTGGATGGTTACAGTGACTTCACACTGCTACTGCCCTGTGATTTGGAATCGGCTTCCCATCAGCCCTTTGGATCTAAGCCTGATTATCCCTTTGTGGGTAATAATGGACTTGGATCTTGTTAAATGTTTTTATTTGATTAAATAACGGTGTTCAGAGCACTAATTTTCAATTCATGTGTTAAGAAGGTAAAAAGGAGGCTTAGTGAGCAGACCGAGAGACCTATAGCTCTAGAATAGAACTGGAATCAGAAACAAGCCTTCTTAACCTATCTATCTGGCATGTTTCTCTCTCTCTGGCCTCCTTCTGTTTTCACTTATCTGAGCTCATCTCACTGGCTTTTCACCGTCTCTCCTCCCCCATCTTGCCATAGTTTTCTTTAAACCTCTTTGATGTAGATTGGTCATTGTACTGAGATTGGACAGTATAACTCCGAAATGCCCAGCAATTTATCCACAGCTAGGTCCGTTGAGCCATAGCCTGGGTCCTCTGTGTGTCCTTGAATCCTGTCCATCATCATCAGGCTGGGCTTCTGGTTGCAAATGACAGAAATGCAACCTCAATTAGCTTAGAGAAGAACGAATGAAAGAAAGAAAAAGAAAGAGAAAGAAAGAAAGAAAGAAAGAAAGAAAGAAAGAAAGAAAGAAAGAAAGGAAGGAAGGAAGGAAGGGGAGGAAAGAAGAAACTTATCAGCATATCCAAGGGAATGGGGAATCCAAAAAAAGTGTCAACCAACCAACCTGTGAGGGCATCAGAGACACACTGGGTGTCAGAAGCTGGGTGTCAGAGGCTAAGAGTTTTCAGAATGCTCTCAGCTCCTTTTTTTTTTTTTTTTTTCTCACTGATAACTGAAAACCTGGCCATTAGCAGACTGTGTGTTCTACACGTCAGCTGCTGTGATAAATGGATTCTCATTCCCAATTCCAGGTAGGGAATCCTAGAAAAGACCTCTGCTCTTCTCCCTAGGACAATTATATGGCTAGCAGGCAGGATAATATATGGTTGACACCACCACTAGGGTCTTGTGCTTGTGCTTTGAGGGCCAGTCCCAGAGAAGAGGAAACAACTGTGAGCCAGGAACCCTCCCTTGTCCTTGAGGGCAAGAGCTGGGCAGCAATGAGCTCTGGCAGGTTCTCATAACCAGGGGCAGAAACAGTTCCCTCTGCTTAACAATGCCCCTGGAGCAAGTCGCCTACTCCATCTGTCTGCCAGCTCCAAGGAACACTGCTCAAAATAAAAATCCCTAATTAGCAATTCCTTCAATCCAGAGCAAAACAATTTATTTGTTTCCTAGAATAATCTGGAGCCACATTTGGCTTGGCAACCAGTGGGTCCCACATGTTCATGCGGTGTGCCACGTGAAGACTTCAGCAGGGGGTTTTATTCAGTCAAGCATGAGGGGGAATGCTCTGGGGGTCACCTCCCCCAGCAGCAGCAAGTGGGGGCCTAGAATAGAACTGGTTTTATCAATGTTGTGCAGCGGGTTTCTGGTACAGGGTAGGTAGCGAAGGAAGAAAGTTCAACAGGATTTCTAAGCACCTGCTCTCACAAAGGCCAAACCAGTGATCCCTACATTTGGTAGGGACACATGGCCTGCAGGAGACATAGAGAATCTGACAATAGGGTAAAACCTTAAGCCAAGGAGTCAGAGGAACTGAGTCTGATCCAGTGCTGCCACTGGCTTGTTCTGTGACCTTGAACAAATTACAAATACTTTCTGTGCTTGTGTATTCTCACCTGTGAAATTGGAGTACATTATCTTCTCTACCTACAGTCTCAGGATTAAGAGTCAGAATTAACAAATTAAGTGGTGGTTGAAGCACAGGCACTTGCTACAAAAAAAAAAAAAATAAATAAAATAAAAAGGTGATGTTAGAAACAATATATCCAGTTAAGAAATGGTGAGTAATTCTTCCTACCCCTATGTGTGCCCTGTGTTTTCTGGGCATCTGTGCGTATGGGGGTGGAATTGTTCACTATGACATGAATTTCATGACTAGTTGTTTTCTTCCAATCCTTGCTCTCATTCATTCATTATTCATTCATCTAAATATTTGTTGAGGGCTTAATACATCAGCCAGTTCAACAGCTTATTACAGAAAGGTGTGATGCATGTGCCAGTGGGAGAAGGACTGGATGGTTTGAGATCATAGAAGGAAGCAGGAGGTCGTTAGGTCATCAAGATATTCAGGGAAGGCTTCCCCAAGGAAGTGACATTTGAATGGAGACTGGAAGGTTAAGTAAAAGTTAGCCATAAAAAGGGAAATGTTGAGTGGGGAGAATGTTCTGGGCAAAGGGGACAGCATATACAAAAGCCAGAAGGTGAGAGAAAAAAGACAAGGGAGGAGAAAAGGATTCAGGGAACTGGCGGAAGCCCATGACGGCTGGAGCGTGAGGAGGAAAAGAGGCTAGAAAGGGCAAGTGGGGTCAGGCTGGAGAAACTAAAACTTTTAACAGGTTTAGACATTGGACTTGTTCCCCCCCCTTCCATGCATAGGCATTTGGACTTTATCCCTAGGGTAATACAATGCTATTGAAGAGATTTAAGCTGTATTAGGCGATGCGATTTTTATTTTAGAACGACCAGCGTTCTAAGACCACCTTCCATGCTCTGATACAGCGTGGAAGGTGACCTGGAGCGGGGATCGGTTAGGAGGCCACTGTGTCAAGTCAGCTGACAGTGGGCCCTCAGACGTGAACAGTGGGTGGCAACAGGAAAGGAGAAGCTTTCAGAGTCAGCAGCCATTTAGGAGCTCTTTTATAACACACACACAAGGGTGAATAGCTACCCGTGGGGCAGAAGAGAGAGGAAGGAGTCAAGGTTGCCTCTTGGGTTCAGTTTTGACCACTCGTTAGTCTTTTTTTTTTTTTTTTTTTTTTCAAGACAGGCTGTCATGCTCTGTTGCCCAGACTGGAGTGCAGTGGCATGATCAAGGCTCACTGCAGCCTCAACTTTCCCCAGCTCAGGCAATTCTCCCACCTCAGCCTCACAAGTAGCTGGGACCACAGGCACGCACCACCACACCCCGCTAATTAAAAAAATTTTTTTTAAGAGATGGGGTCTCACTATGTTGCCCCAGCTGGTCTTGAACTCCTGGGCTCAAGCAATTCTCCTGTCTCAGCTTCCCAAAGTGCTGAAATTGCAGGCATGAGCCACTGTGCCTGGCCAGTGGTCATTTATTTAGGTGGAGAATCAGTAGGAGAAACAGAGTCTTCCTTTGACCCACTATGTTTTATTTATGGAGCTTTAATTTATATACAGTAAGAGGAGCAAATCTTAAGTGAATCTACCATTTGATGACTTTTTAACACAAATCAGTATACAGAACATTTATATCCTCCAAAAAGTTCCCTTGTACTTTTTTCCATTTAGTAGATACCCCCTCTTTTGGGTAATCATATTTCTCAGTTATATCACTATAGATTAGTTTTGCCTACTTTTGAAATTCATATGTATGGAATAATTCAGTATGTACTGTTTTGTGTCTGGCTTCTTTTGCTCAACATAATCTCTGTAAGATTTACCCACTCCATGTTTTTCATGCATCTGTATCAATTAATATATGTTTTGTATGTATCAATCCTTTTTTCTCCGTCACTAACTTTCCATTGTTTAAATATACCAATTTGTTTATCCATTCTCCTACTGATGGAAGTAGATTGTTGTTTAATTCTATGTTTGTTTTCAGGAGGTCAAAAGGAAGACCACTTAGAAATGAATGACAAGGCGATAATATAACAGTTATAAAACCTTATGACCTACTACATACCTTTAAAATATATCAATTTAAAGTGTGATTGATATATTTTATCACACTTTAAAGATGTCATTTACTTCAGCAAAAAAAACTTTAAAAAATTGAGTAATTACTAGTCATAAACTTAAGAATGTGCAAGATGAATATGAAGAAAATGATAAAATTTTTTTTCTGAAGGGCATTGAACAATAGACTAGGTGGGGACATATGTCTTATTGGTGGGAAAACTCAATATTATGAATATGTCAGTGTTGGTGTTGGTGGGTTCTCTATGAAGCAGACATTGAGAGGGAAGGCTACAGGGAGTTTATTTGGGAGTAACACATGTGAGAGATAAAGGCAAGATTGGATAGTAGAGCCTCACACTGCAATGAGCATCTGACAGTCTCAGCCAACCCAGTGGCGAGTTCCAGAGCAAATACCCATTAGAAGAATCCTGCATTGGGAAGAAGCGGCCAGTCCCTATGGCCTCTTTGCTCTCAGTCATTGGTGAGGGGCCTAGCTGGAAAGAGCATGGTCTTGGCCTGAAAGCTGAGGTGAACCTGAAAAGTGCTAACAGCTGTAGGCTCATGGATAACTGCACTGCTTGCAGCTGAATGGCAAATTCTTTGTTGAAGGAAGACTCGAGTGGCCACACCTCCATAGCTGCCACAGTCAGTTCCCCAAATCAATCAGTAAGTTTCATGCAATTTCTGTAAAGATGCCAATAACATCTGTGGGTTTTTTTTGTGGAATTGGGGTGCAATTTGACAAATTAGTTCTAAAACATGTTTGGAAGAATAGGAAAAAATAATCAAGAGAATTTTGAAAATGATGTCTAAAGCTCTATCAAATATCAAAACCTATTAATATAATGTAGTGCTAGTGCAAGGGATACCCAATGAACCAGTGGAACAGAGTTGAGAAACCAACCCACATGTATATGGAATTTAGAATATGATAAAAGTAGCTTTTCACAGTAATGCAAACATTTGATTATTGAATAAATGGTATTAAGAGAACTGGGTAGACCTCTGGAGGAAAAAGTGGAATATATATTTTACACAACACTCAAAAGTAAATTCCAGATATATTAAAATACAATAATGAACGCCAAAGTATAAAATAACCAAAAAATATATCAGGTAATTTTTATAATCTTGGGATGAAGAAGGCCTTTGCAAGAATGAACTAAAACTCAGAAGCCATATTGGAAAAGAATGGCTATGTATCCATCAAGAGGGGATTAGTTAAATAATTATAGTAATTCATGTGATTGAAAAAACTGTAGCTGTTTAAAATGAGATAGATCCATATATACTGTTAGAAAGTTGTTTTGATATATTATAACATAAAAAATGAATTGCAGAACAGTATATAT
The DNA here is from genome assembly GCF_009828535.3 of Hylobates moloch. NCBI lineage: Eukaryota > Metazoa > Chordata > Mammalia > Primates > Hylobatidae > Hylobates > Hylobates moloch. The sequence continues at coordinate 51,271,672 of NW_026652290.1, read as the reverse complement.
TTTTAGTCCATTAAATTTGATAGTGAGTATAAAAATGTTAATGTGTAGAAAATGAGCTGGATGGATACATTTCAGACTAATAACCTGGAAACCTTTGTAGAGTGAGACTGAGGGAAGACAGTATGCTAGGCACAACTAAGTAGCCAACCTCAAAGACTGGATATCTATTAGGCAAGACCAGATGAATGCCACAGGTGCATCTGGAGACAGAGGTTTTAAACTTTCCTGCTTGTAGAGTGCAGTCTCCTCAAAGCTATCATCATTACACCCACTAATTCTGCTAGCCAGTATAAAAACAAATCATGAAAAATGAAGTAATAAATAGGGAAAAGGGGAGATGAAATAAAAACAGTTTGAAAATATGGTAGTTGGTATAATCAATTGGGCAGAAGGTAGACGTGGATATTTTTGGCTGATTTGCTTAATCTGTATTTCTCCTTGCTTCTGAGGGCCTCCTTGTACTGCAGAGGCTGGAAAGCTGAAAGCTACAGTTCTCAGATTCCTTTACAGCTAGAATTTGAATGCAAATTAAGTAATACCAAGCATATGCCTTGTGTGAGACTTAGAAGGTGGGCACGGGGCAGAGTCATCTCCCTGTCTCTTTGGGTGGTTTTTCTGCTGTCGAGCCATATCAAGGGACATGAGCAGTGCTCCAGTGCCCACTCCCTGGCTTTTTAGGTGTTGAAAAGTGGGTGTGTTGGCCAGCAGGGACTTCCTGGTCCCTGTGCTATGGCATATTTTTGAGTTTAATAATTTTATATTCTGAGATTCATTCTAGCCCTTCCAAAGATTTTGTAAGTATTTGATATCTTCTAGTAAACCTCTTCCTTTTTAAAACACACAGTTTCTGTTTCCTAGTTTCAGTTATCTTATTGTTGTCTAACACCAGAATTTAGTAGATTAAAACAACCACAATAATTTATTTTGCCCACAAACCTGCAATTGGGGCAGGGCTTGGCAGGGAAGGTTCATCTTTGTATCACATTGAATCAGTTGGAGGGGGTCTACCGAAGGCTGGAGGGTCTACTTCCAAGAGGGCCTATGCATACAAAGTGGGCCAGCTGGTGCTGGCTGTCAGCTGAGTTCCTGGGTTCCTGTCCACATGGGCTTTTCCAGGCGACCTGGGCTTCCTCACAACATAGTTGCTGGCTTCCAAGGCAGAGCTTTTTGAGAGAGAGAGAAAGACAAAAACAGAGAGGGAAAGAGATCACCTTTATTACTTAGCTTCAGAAGTCCCATCGCATCCCTTCTGCCGTACTCTAGTAGTCAAGGCAGTTATATAGACTCATCGAGGTTCAAGGGAGAGGACTTAGACTCCACCTGTTGATGGAGGAGTGACAAAATTCTGGAAGAGCATGTGGGATGGAAATATTGCAGCCATTTTTAGGAAGTATAATCTGCCACATGCCTGCTCTGAATCATGACTGATACAGTTAACAACAAGGATTTAAAGCCCTCAACAATTTAAGCATAAAAGGTTGAACTAAAACTAAATACAATAGAAAGTATTAAATCTGTAAATATCGAAATAATATTTTAAAGGAATACACAAGTATTTAATTTAATACAAGCATTAAATCTGTAAATATCTAAACAACATTTTAAAGGAATATACAAGAAAATATAAGTGAAGGAAGATTTTTTAAGGTTAAATTTTTCTTAAATTAAAAGGCTAAAACATAGAAGCAAATAGTTTTAAAAAGAATAAAGTTTAATACATAGGATGGAAAGGTAAGGGAAAATAATAGAAAGAAGGTAGAACTGGAAGCCTGAAAATTAGGAAGAGAAGCAATGAAATAGGGGTAAGGATAGTATAAGAAGAATGGTTAAAACAGCCCTCATTGAGTCAACAAAGTATGTTCAAATAGCATTGAGACAAAAGCCTATTAAATCAAATAGATCTTTGTTAAAATAAGGAAAAATGACCAGAAGCCAGTTAGAAGTCATTTCTGGCCTAGACACGAGGAGTCCCTCTTGAAAGGCCCTGTGGGACCAGACTTACCTTACAGGGCTGCTGCTGGTAACCTTGCTACCTCCTGGCTTTGGAGGTCCCATCTCTGATCTCTCTCTCTCACTCTCGCTGTCACTCTCGCTCTATCTTTCTCGCTGTCTCTCTTTCTCTGTCTCTCCTTAACCATTTATTCTCCATGCTAGTTTCAGACTTCTGTCTAAGAAAATTTCCTTAGACTTTGCCGCCTATATCCGTGGTCTTTCCTAGTCCTGTGGCCATCACAACTGCGTTATCATCCTGGTCTTGGCAAGGAGAGAACAGAGCCCCATTGGGTTGCTTCTTGTGGAGGCCACTTTGACACCGTGCAGGTTCAGGTAGAAGGTGGTCTGAGAATTTGTGTGGGAAGGTTGTCACAAGGACCCAGGAGTCTGCTATATCTTCAAAAATGCATCCTGTCAGTATTTGGGCTCCTTAATTTCCCTTGTCTAATCTGCCATTGCTCTTATAGTTATTTTGTTTTCATGACAGTGATTAAGAGGAGAATCAGCTGTCACCCCAAGCAAATGCCATGTTTCCCAAGGGGACAATCTGGGTTGATTCGCTTTCCGGGACAGTGCTTTTGCACTGACTCCTTTGACCCTTTTGTCCCTCTCTTTTCACTGGGTTGCTATCATTTCTGCCGCCAGAGCCTTGTTGTTGAGGCCAAAATCCCCACGACCATGGAAGACCCAGATGTCCTACAGGCCTCTTTGGGAAACACTGTAAGCAGAATTCACCCAGCTGTTGGGCGCCAGCAGCAAGTTCTCCAAAGCAGCTCCGCGCTGAGCAGGAGCTGGGCTGGAGGTGGAGGGCTGAGAGGTGAGCGTGGCAGGCTTCAATTACGTTGCTAGGTTCTGAGTTGCTAGGTTCCGAGTTTCCTGAAAGCCTGTGCCGGCTCACCCTGGAAACAAGTCGCTTTCCTGGCAGCTCCATATATAGGCTGCTGGGTGCCTGCTGCCAGCACCTTTGCCTCGGAGCTCCTGGGCTCCCTGGTGGTTCTACTTCCTTTAAGAGCCTTATGTCCCTTGGTTATTAGAGGCTGAGCCTTTCTCCAGAGCAGCAGGAATGCCAAGACTCTTCTTTGGGGTGTTAGCTTTGTGGGAGGGGCTGGAGGATATGGGAAGTGGGAATGGGAAAAAGAGGAATTGAAGCCTGTGATTGAAACTGTTTTGTCTCTCTCCTTACTTTAGAAAATTAAAGGATGGGAGTGGTGGGGTCCACACTGATTGTTCAATGGGGGATGGGGTCCTTGGCCCACCCCTGCTTTCCCATAGGCTCTCCCATGACCAAGGGCACCTATTTTGAGATGGGGACTATGCTGGAAGCAGTCTCCGTCATTGATGTGGAACCAAGAAGCATTAATGGATCCATAGAGAGACTGAGCCTCAACCCACTGGCCTCAGTAGTCCACGTTTTGACCAACTGAATGAATTGGCCCTCGATGACAATGAAATGGATTTTTGAAAAAATCAGTGGGATAGAGAAATGGAAGGACCCTCTGGTCAAATGCCTAGAGAATACTCCCAGCTAACACTGATGGGTGCTAACCCTGTGCTAGCAGTTTCTATTGGTCAGCTCCTTTCCTGCTGCTCACCGCAGCTCTATGAGTTAGGTGATTTTATTGTCCACATTTTATGGAAGAGGAATCTGAGGAACAGAGAGTTTAAGTTTTGATCCAGGATTAAGAAGCTAGAAGGTGGAGATCTGGGACATAAACTCAGAAGTTGGGTTCCGGTACTGTGCCCCTAACCACTTTACTCTCCTGCTTCTACTTTCTCACGTCGGCTGCATTGCCTTCCTGTCAGTCTCCTGATCCAGCCCCTGACTTGGCTATCCAGGCAGGAAGCCGCCTATCCCACAGCAGACCTGGTCCTCCAGAGACAGCTCCCCAGGTGGTGAGTCTAGGGCTGAGGCCGCCTTCCAGATTTCCCCCAAGAGCCCCTATCTGACCCAACATCTGTGCCCAACCTTCCTATCACTTTGGCCACATTAGCCTCATCCTTAGGGGCTCTTGGGCCCTCTGGAAAGTCTAAGAGCAAGGCCCAGATTTAGACACTGCCCTTCCTCATGCCCCTTGTCCCTACTACTTCTCACCCACCCTTCCTAAGCCATCAAGTCTCTTTTTTCTAAGTCCCTTGTTCACAGCCTTCTCCAGTGAGGCTCTTCCTGGCTTTTTCTCCAGGCCTTGCTCAAGGTGACTCAAATTCTCAAATAGACTTGTCCTTCCCCTTATCACTGTGCTCTCGGTATCTTTTTTTGGTTATTCTTGTTAAGCCTTGGTCAAATTCTGTGTTTTTGTATAAATTAGCTATTTGTATAGACACCTATCCCCCCTACTCGACACCAAGCTCCTTGCGGGCAGGCATCAGCTCTTACTCATCTTTGTATCTTTTCTGCACCCAGGGCTTGACATACATTAGATGCAATGCACATTTATCCAGGAGACTTGCCAGCGGGGTACAGATTATTTCTGGCCCCACAGTTATTCACTATCCATTAAACATCCTTTACCTTTTTACAATTATTTTTTGCTTGAACCAAATGAAAACAATCTTTCTTTTTTCTTTTAAACTGATTATCTTTGTGTACTCTTATATATGACACATTTCATGACACAAATTTTAATTAAACATTACAATTCTGCAAAATGAATACTAGAACATTTCCTTTGATTATTTACAAATATGCTTTTCAAAACTTTTTAACAAATTAGAAATCATATTTGTAAGCAAAAATAATGTTAACACTTATTAATTTGCTAGTATTTGCCTAATGATTGTAGAATTCCCAGGTCAGTATCTAAACTTTTCAAAAATAATGAAGCTTATTCTATCACTTTACTCCTACTAAGGTGTTATTATATAATAATTATTTAAAACCTCATCCCTCAAAATTTTATGTATGTTTTATAACATATACAATATATTGGAAAACTAGTGCTGATATATAATTTGTACATAAACACAAATGCTAAATTGGGGAGATATGCTAAAAAATTTATTTTTTCATCTTTATTATTGTATAACTGACAAATAAAAATTGTATATATTTAAGGTATACAACTTGATGTTTTGAGATACATATACACTGTGAAAAAATCACCATGATCAAGCTAATTAACATATCCAGCACCTCACATAGTTAACGTTTTCTTTTTTTTTTTCCTTAGGGTTAGAACACTTAAGATCTTATGATCTTAGCAAATTTCAAGAATCTAATACAATATTACTAACTATAGTCACCATGCTATGCATTAAGTCTCCAAAACTTATTCATTCTGTGTAACTGAAACTTTGGATCCTTTGACCAACATCTTATTTCCCTCTCACCCTGGTGACCACCCTGGCAACTACTCTCTGCTTCTATGTGTTTTACTGTTTTAGATTCCACATGTAAGTGAGATTATGCAGTATTTGTCTTTCTGTGCCTGGCTTATTTCACCTGGCATAATGTCATCCAGGTTCATCCACGTTGCAAATGGCAGGATTTCCTTCTTGTTAAAGACTGAATAAGCTATATCTATATCTATATAAATAAATATCAC
>NW_026652290.1:51259342-51266038 GCF_009828535.3 Hylobates moloch | reverse complement strand
GGCTATTGCAAATAATGCTACAGTGAGCATGAGAGTTCAGATATCTCTTTGAGATTCTGATTTCAGTTCCTTTAGATATATACCCAGAAATGAGATTGCTGGATCATATGGGAGTTCCATTTTTAATTTTTTGAGGAACCTTCATATCGCTTTCTTAATGACTATAGCTATTTACATCCCCAACCATGGTGTGCAAGGGTTCCCTTTTTTCTGCAACTTCACCAACACTTGTTACCTTTTGTCTTTTCAATAAGAGCCATCCTAACAGGTATGAGGTGATACCTCCTTGTGGTTTTGATTTGTATTTCCCTAATGAGTAATAATGTTGAGCACCTTTTCATGTACTATACTTGTTGGGCATTCTTCTGAGAAATGTCTTTTCAGGTTCTTTGTCCATTTTTAAATTGGGTTATTTGTGTGTGTATGTGTGTGTGCTGGGGGGGTGGTTAAACCCTCAGCAGACATATGATGTGCAGATATTTTCTCCCATTCTGTAGGTTGCCTTTTTACTGTGTTGAGTGTTTCCTTTGCTCTGCAGAAACGTTTTAGTTTGATGCAATCCCACTTGTTTATTTTGCTTTTGTTGTCTGTGCTTTAGGTGTCATATCCAAAAAATCGTTGCCCAGACCAACATCAAGAGGCTTTTCCCCTGTTTTCTTCTAGTAGTTTTATGGTTTCAGGTCTTACATTTAAGTCTTCAATCTATTTTGAGTTAATTTTTGTATATGGCATGAGCTAGGGGTCCAAATTCATTATTTTGTGTGTGGATATCCAGTTTTCTCAGAATCATTTACTGAAGAGACTATGCTTTCCCCATTGTGTTTTTGGCACCCTTGTCAAAGATCAGTTGACCACATATGCATGGATTTATTTCTAGACTCCCTATTCTGTTCCATTGGTCTATATGTCTGTGTTTATGCCAGTACTATCCTGTTTTGATTACTGTCGCTTTGTAAGACATTTTGAAATCAGGAAGTGTCATGCCACCAGCTTTTTTCTTCTTGCTTAAAATTGCTCTGGCTATTTGGGGTGAAAATCACCTTCATTACATTTGTGTATTTACTTAATAACTTGTGCTTCCGGTTATTCCTAATCATTCCCAAATTGCAAGCTCATGGGAGTTCCAGGATCTGGGTCCATTCACCTTGCATTGATCATCACTTAGCCTCATACATGGCAGCTATATGTAGGTAAACACTTTTGAGGACATTTAAAGGGATATTTTTACCAAGTGGATCAGAGTGGGGAGTTGAAGAAGCTGAAGAGGTCCCTATTATAATGCCATTTCCTAAGTTAGGATGTGCATACCACAACCCCCCCAAACTTACTGAGATCACCTTTGGGACTTAGAGGGCTAGTGGGAGAAATATATAATTTCAACATTCAAAATATAATAGAGTTATACAGATTTTTTTTTTTGTGAATCTAGTATTTTCTAAACATTTTTCAAAATCTCATTTAAAAAATAGGTACATAAAAATTCCTAAGGGCTTACTGACTTTCCTGCCCCATTTCTCACCTTCATTTGTAAATTACTTTTATTTAGTTAATTTTAATAATTTAATAAGCAACCCCGAAACAAAGGTAGACTTTTTTTTGGCAGTAACCCACATCTGACTATATGGTCCCCATCCCATTCTTTGCCTTCCCTCACCCAGGGTGACTTTCCATACTATATTCAAATCGGGTTTGGAGTCCAGGGCTTGTCCTGTTATATCACCTTTTCATCTACACCCACTGTCACCAATAGGACGAATCTGCTTTGGTAGGCTTAATTTAAAAAAAAAAAAAATCTTTAAATGGCCTCCCTTGGCAGATAATAAAACTCAGATTAAATGCTGCTTCTTATAGCATGATTTTCTATGTTTAAGAGGAGCTCAAATATGGCTGAGATGCTATTCACCTTGAAGGTGTCACCCCACTAGTTTGGGTATAACTTTCTTGGTCGCATTCCAAAAGTTCTTTATTCTAGGACAGGACCAGGGCAGCTGACTAAGAGGTCTGCATCCCACACTGTCTGCCCACCCCCTCACCAGTACTGATTAGTGTTTTTCCCTCAGCTTCTGCCATGGGAGGTAATGGCTCCTCAGTGACATTTTTCTTTTAGTCTCATAATTTAGAGCCTGCTGGGTGGAGTGACACACGCTGCCATTATTCACTCCTCCCAGTGTCAAGTTGTATCTGTGTTTCTGAGCAGTTACAGATAGCTAATAGGAGTCGTAAGACACACAGCCAGACAGAAGAGGGGCTGGGCACGGTGGTTCACGCCTGTAATCCCAGCACTTTGGGAGGCCAAGGCAGGCAGATCACCAGGTCAGGAGATCGAGACCATCCTGGCCAACATGATGAAAACCCCGTCTCTACTAAAAATACAAAAATTAGCCGGGCATGGTCGTGCACACCTGTAGTCCCAGCTACTCAGGAGGCTGAAGCAGGAGAATCGCTTGAACCCGGGAGGCGGAGGTTGCAGTGAGTCGAGATCGCACCACTGCACTCCAGCAACCTGGTGACAGAGTGAGACTCCGTCAAAAAAAAAAAAAAAAAAAAAAGAATGACCCATGTTGTGGACCCCTCTTGGTTCATCTTCACCCTTGTTGTGGAGAGGGTCTCTTAGACTAAAAATGAATTCTGGGAGGTGATTTGAATTAGCAAGGTAAAGGCCTGTTTGTCTTTTAAGATATTTTACTCTGAAGAATCTACAAGACCCACAGTTATCCAGACTCAGAGTGCTGTAAGGAGGCTCCCTCTGCCACGGAGAGAATTGTCTCCAAGACATTGTCCACAAGGGTCTCTGTCAGAATGGACCCCAGAATCCGGAGCCTGGGAGCAGGATGAACAGGGCTAGGAAGGAATAGATAGAGACAGAGGAGTAGAAAAGAGAAGAGGGAGGGAACTAGGGGAAGAAAGAACGTGGGACTTGAGCTTTCCCACCTGAGGTTGTCTGGGTTGCCTGAAGGGCTTTATTGAGCAAAAAGTAAGGACAGGCTTTACATCATTCTCTGGGCTCTGGGTGTCATCGTGGCTGGCTGCAGGAAAGATTGTTTTCTTTCTGGTCAAGATGTTACAGGACGTAAGAACAGGGTAATGTAAGGGAGCTCACAAGCACCAGCAAAGGTGTGGATTGGCCTACTGCAGGCCAGAGCTCTCCTGAGATGTGTGCCAAAAGAAATGACTCACGATGGGCCCTGTGGTAGGGAGCTGTCTGGGTGGTGCTTTGCTCACAATTGCCTGAGAACTGCCCCCAAATCACAGCAGCCAGGTCTGTGCTCTTTAAATCTTCCCCAAGGCAGGTAATTGGTCCAGGGGAGGAGAACTGGTCCAGGTTGGGCCAGCCATATTCTCTCTTCTGGGAGGAACTGGAATATGGAACCAAGAGACTCATGGGCTGGGAGTCCCTAGAGCATAGTCCCATCAGTGGTGATGTTCTAGAGGGAAGCTGCACGATCCTCCCCTGCTGGGGTCTTTCCAGCTGCCTGGGGCCTAGCATGTTTGCGGCTTGTGTTCAGTGAGGTGCCCAGTGTTCTTCCAATAGGTTCCCTTTAAACTAGTACTAGTTGGGTTGTTTTTTCTTTTTTTTTTTAGACGGAGGCTCACTCTGTTGCCCAGGCTGGAGTGCAATGGTGCGATCTTTGCTCACTGCAAACTCCACCTCCCGGGTTCGAGTGATTCTCCTGACTCAGCCTCCCGAGTAGCTGGGATTACAGGCGCTAGCCACCATGCCCAGCTCTTTTTTTTTGTACTTTTTAGTAGAGACAGGCTTTCACCGTGTTAGCCAGGATGGTCTCAATCTCCTGACCTTGTGATCCGCCTGCCTTGGCCTCCCAAAGTGTTGGGATTACAGGCGTGAGCCACTGCGCCCGGCCTAGAACCAAGAAAATCTTAACTGACAAACTCACCAAATCTCAATGTTCCTTTATTAATTTGTGGTTTTGCTAATCATCTTTAAATTTCTATAAATCCTTCTTGTATTGATTTTCTTGCTTGAATTACCTTTCATAGAGATGAATTCTGCACTCTCAGTGAGTGCAACAGGATTGCTTTTTATTTGCTTTGAATTGGCTGTTCATTTTTCTAGCCATACCCTGCTGCCCAGCCCTTGATGCCCCACATTTGGTATTTGGGATTTAGGGACCAAATTTATATTTTTATCCTCTTGCTATCCTCCATCCTCCTTTACTCTCCCAGCTACTCTAGAGGCTGGGGCAGAAGATGGCTTCAGCCTAGGAGGTCAAGGCTGCAGTGAGCTATGATTGCACCATTACACTCCAGCCTGGGTGACAGAATGAGAGACCCTGTCTCAAAAAAAATAAAAAAAAAGAATGTCCAGTTTCCATGCCTAGAGAGGTAAATTATAAACAAGAACATTAAAATGGTATTTTATTCACTTCAATGACATAGAAGTCATTGAATGGCTCCCAATTATCTGACCTCCTGATGCTTGTGCCCCTCCCACAGTGATCAGACTAACCTGTGTGATGACAGGACATTGTAGAAATGGTGGTGTGTGACTTCTGAGCCTAGGTTATGAAAGGTATTCCAGCTTCTGCCTGGGTCACTCATTCTAGGCAAATGCAGCTGCCATGTCATGAGCACACTCAAGCAGCCCTCTGGAGAGGCTCATGTGGAGATGAACTGGAGCTTCTCACTGTCATCCAGCACCAGTCACAGGAGTGAGCCAACTTAAACCTGGATCCTCCAGCCCCAGCCAGGCTTTCCGGATGTTTCAGCCAACATCTTGACTTTCCCCTCTGAGACTTTCATGAGAGGCAGAAATATCCACTGAAGCTGCTCCTGAATTCCCGGCTCACAGATACTGAGCTCAGATACTGTGTGAGATAATAAATGTTTATTGTTTTAAGCTGCTACGTTTTGGGTGTAATTTGTTATACAGCAATAAATAACTGGAACAGATATGTATATAGATCCAAGCTGTATTAGTTTCCTGGGAATGCCATAACAAAGTATCACAAACTGGATGGCTCAAACAATAGAAAGTTATTGTCTCACAGTTCTAGAGCCTAGACCTTTGAAATCTAGGTGTTGGCACGGCTGTGATCCCTCTGCAGGTACTTGGTGAGGATCTGTTGAGGTCTCTCTTGCAGCTTCTGGTAGCCTCAGGCATCCTTGGCTTGTAGATGGCTGTCTTCTCCCTGTGTCTCTTCACATCATCTTCCATCTGTGCATGTATCTGTCTGTCCTCGGGTCCAGATTTTTCCTTTTTATAAAGACAACAGTCATGTTAGATCAGGACCCACTCTAATTGTTACCAGAAAAAGGGGTCTTGATCCAGACTCCAAGAGAGGGTTCTTGGATCTCAGGCAGGAAGGAATTCAAGGTGAGCCACAGAGCACAGTAAAAGAAGCAAGCTTATTAGAAATGACTACGTTACAGACTAGGGTGTCCTCACAAAGCAAGCAGAGGAATGCACTGTCTTTAAGTTATTTTTCTTTTATAGGGGTCTTGTCTACATAAAGATGAAACTAAACCATGACTACGTGAAGGTGAGCAGACAGCATGACAAAGTGTATCATCCTATTGATTTCAAGAAAACGATACTTGACATTTTTGTGTGTGTGAGTACATCAAAACATAACTATTATTATCTTGAAAGGATATGTTGTTTTGGGTGTTGGGACATCTGGACTTTCTGTTGTTGTAGGAGTTTGTCCTTGCAGTCATTACCGAGCTGCTTCCTCAGCTGTAAACATCTTAGCACCATGGGCTGTGACTGGCAAGGAATGTGCCTTGCTAGGTTTAAGATGGAGTTGATTTTAAAATGGTATCAGTGTGGCTCTCCTGGGCTCCTGCTTCCCTAACATCATGACCTCTTTTTAACTCGATTACCTCTGTTAAAGACCCAAATAAATTCCCATTCTGAGGTACTGTGGGTCAGGACTTCAACCTGTCTTTTCCTGAGGTGTACGGTTCCACCCATAACAAATGTTTATGTGTCAAGAAGTCTGGAGGCAGAAGTCTCAGGGCTGGTGTGGCAGCTATAGGATGCCATCAAAGATACAGGCTCCTTTTAGTTTTCTTCTCCACCATCCTTCATTTTGGGGAGGATTCTTTTTCTCCATTTCTGCTTTTTTTCCTCCACGAGCGGGGATACCCATTACTGAAATTCCTATCCTTTCTCCAAGGAAAATGAAGTTTCTTCTCTGTTCAGTAAAGTTAGGGAGGGTGAGCTGGGTGTGCCTGTCTCAGCTCTGATTTCTTTTCCTCTTGGGAGACAGCTGCCAGCAGCAGGGACATGTGCCCTTCAGTGTTCTCCCTCATTATGTTAGATTTATATGGGGAGGGGCCTTGCCCCTTGAGTGGGCTTCAACTTAGAAGTTGGGAGTGTGCAGTTTCAGAAACTTCGACATTTGGTGCATTGGCCAGAAATACTAAGAAATAAAAACCTGAGAGTGGGATGCAGAGGAAAAAATATTCATATGGAAAATTTTTTGGTAGGGCCAGCTGTGTGGCTTAGAGGTTTGTACTCTAGTTGTGGTTTAAAAAGAAGGAATTTTTCTGCAGTTGGCTTTTAATTCTGTGATCCAGGTGACAGGTTTTCTGCTGCCTATATAGTGTTTAGCTCTTAATGTGACTGTAGCTTATGGAAGTTTTGTCCATAGGTGAGTGACTGTCTCCATAAAGCAGTGCTCCTTCCTTCCTTCCTTCCTTCCTTCCTTCCTTCCTTCCTTCCTTCCTTCC
>NW_026652290.1:51191582-51259332 GCF_009828535.3 Hylobates moloch | reverse complement strand
TCCTTCCTTCCTTCCTTCCTTCCTTCCTTCCTTCCTTCCTTCCTTCCCTCCTTCCCTCCCCTCCCCTCCTCTCTCCTCTCTCTTTCTTTCTCTTTCTTCTTTCTTTCTTTCTTTCTTTCTCTCTTTCTTTCTCTCTTTCTTTCTTCCTTTCTGTCTTTTCTTTTCTTTTCTTTCTCTCTGAGATAGGGTCTCACTCTGCCACCCAGATGGGAGTGTAGTGCCACGCACATAGCTCACTGCAGCCTCAACACCCTCCAGGCTCAAGTGATCCTCCCTCTTCGGCCGTCCAAAGTACTGGGATTAAAGGCTTGAGCCACTGAACCTGGCCTTGTTTTCAAACTTGAATGTGAATAGAATCACCCAAAGGCCTTGTTAAAACACAGATTTCTAGGTCCCATCTTTTTCTTCTCTTTCCCCTGAGGGATTATTCTGAAGCAGGTGAGTCCTACCTGGCAGATACCCTGTGTGGCTGAGTAACAGCAATGCTTGCTTGTGAAGCTGTGGCCAACTTGATTGTATACTAGCTTGGGTTTGCTTCCCCTCCTCACCTCCCTCACTTCTCACTTCCCTCCCTCTTGCTGCCCTGGGGCTTGTCCCGCTCAGGAAAGCACCAGCACAGAAGCTTTGCCTCCCATGCTTTCTGCTAGGAAACCTGGGCTAAGGAAGGGCTGAAAGGGAAATAAATCTGAAATAAAATAACATTAAAAAAAGAAATTAAAGGGTTATATGTAGATGGATTCTCCTCAAAGAAATGGCAAGTGCATAGTCCCCAAGTTAACCTTATGCTGGGATATCTTCTGGCTGATTGTAAATTCAAAATTTATGGACTTTAATGGTTTCTGGACAACTGGAATAATCCGGCACTCTGGCGAGGCCAAAACCAAGGAAACGGTCTTGCAGTCTCCATCTCTCTCTTCCAGTCAGTTACTTCTGAGTGTCTGCTGGGGTCTTTTTTTCTTTTTTGAGACAGGGTCTCACTCTGTTACCCAGGCTGGAGGGCAGTGACACCATCACAGCTCACTGCAGCCTCAAACTCCTGGGCTCAAACGATCCTCCCACCCCAGCCTCCCAAGTACCTGGGACCACAGGCGTGAGCCACCTCACTCAGCTAATTTTTTAAAAAATTTTGTTGAGATGGGATCTCTCTATGTTGCCCAGGCTGGTCTTGAACTCCTGGGCTCAAGCGATCTGCCTGGCTCAGCCTCCCAAAGTGCTGGGCCACCGTGCCCAGCTTCTCTCATACTTGTTATTTCAAAAATGGCTGCCACAATTCCAGACATTACATCCTCAATCAAGGCAGTATGAAGAGAGGAAAGGAAGGTTCCAGCACAACCTTCTTGCACACTTAACCCTATTATCAGGCAAGCAGCAGCTTTCTCACTCCAGCCAGCCCCGTAGACTTTCCTTATGTCTCTTTGGTTGGAATTAAGTTATTTAGTCACTTTTGTCTGCAGTGAAGGCTGGGAGAGTGAGTACCAGGCTTCTCACCTCTACAGTGTAGAAGACAAAACAGGAACAGACTGGGATTGGTTGCTGTGTTATCCAACCAACAGTGTCTGCCATATGAGCATTATATGATTTATATGATTATTTACCTTGCTTTGAGTGAATATATGCAGGTTTCCTGGGATGGTCACTTCGTATCTAAATAGCTCAAAATGCTACTCTATTTCATGTGTATGTGTTTTCAGATTGCATTTTACCTACTTGATTAGTCTGTGTATGCAGTAGGTAAGACTCTCAGTGTTGTCCTTGCTCTAGAGCCTATGCCCTTCAAGCCAAACCCTGGCCCTAGGATCCCAGATATATGGTGGATGTCCTAGATGTTCTGTGCCAGATACAGCTGATATTCTCCCAGAAGGTTGGAGAGTTGCACCTCATGCAGAGAGAATGAAATAGACGTGAAGTGGAAGTCGGTTGCACCACATGAACTTCATTCGTGGCTCCATCCTTTTCCTTGTAATGAGTCTCTGGGAAGCTGCCAATCTCTTTACATGCCTTGCTGTAATATGGGCACAAGAATATCTATCTGCCAGGCCATACAACCTAGTTCTTAGTAAGGGGTGATGCTGATCTGTCTGAGAGCATCTCCTACTGCAGCTTTGATTACTCAGGGGAGCTGGATAGTTTCTGTTAATTTTCGACTTTAAAGATATAATCTTCATCTCTCCACCTTCTGTCTGTCTGCTATAGCTTCCCAGGACAATTCCAGCCTTCACTGCTTCCCTTTCTCCTTTAGTTTCCTTAGAACATATGGTCTACTTCACAATTTTAGCCTACAAACTCACACTGTCTTGGATTGTTAGTTCATCCTCTCATGGTTTGAGTCTCACTTCCCCAACCAGTCTGTCTGATGTCCTATCTGAGGGCTGTTCCACAGATTCCTTTTTTTCCTGAGCCTCCAACTGTTGATACAATATCAGCACTCAGTAGACAGCTGTTGAATAGAATCTGCAATGTCCCAAAGATTAGAAAGAGCAACACCCATGACTTCTAAGCCTGTGCCATGCTAAATGGCCACTGGAGCTCAGCAATCCTCTTCTTACTCTGTTGTCTTCTAATTAAGAAGGATGGTGGAATTTTAGGGTGTAGGCCTGGATATATAGAAGGCCGGGTCAGGCGCGTTGGCTCATGCGTGTAATCCCAGCACTTTGGGAGGCCGAGGTGGGTGGATCATGAGGTCAGGAGATTGAGACCCTCTGAACAACACCCCGTCTCTACTAAAAATACAAAATGAATGTGGTGGTGCTTGCCTGTAATCCCAGCTACTTGAGAGGCTGAGGCAGGAGAATCGCTTGAACCAGGGAGTCAGAGGTTGCAGTGAGCTGAGATCGTGCCACTGCACTCCAGTCTGGTGACAGAGCAAGATTCCATCTCAAAAAAAAAAAAAAAAAGCCACCCTGCTCCGTTCATACAGCCCCAAACTTTCTGTTAGTGTCCCACAAAGGTTTAGCTTGGACTCCATGACCTCCTTGGCATACTCCTGAGTCTGTTATATCATTCAGAAGTCATGGCTTTTAGCAAAAGAGCCCCTGTCAAGCCTGAACACTTTATGGGCATGGGCTCAGCTGGGGATATGGGGACTGAAATTCGGATTTTCCCATTGTTGCAGTGACAACCAGGAACACCAACTCTGGACCAGGCGGGAGGAGATCAGGATTCTTCTCTGGGTCTACAGCCACTGAGATCTCTAACCCTGGGAAATTCACTTAGTTTCTCCAAGTCACAGTTTTATCGCATCACAGAAGCTGAGAATTAAAGGCTTATTTTCTAGAGAGGCGTGTGTAGTGTTGAGAGCACTGGACTGAGAACCAGGAGAGATTACTAGACCTCCTGAGCCTTGAGTTCTGCATCTATAGAGTGAGGGGACAGGAATGTATAAGCTAAGATTTCTTCTTACTCTGAATCGTGGAGTTGTAGGTTTGTGATTTACTAGGGGTCACAGCATGAGGTAGTTGTTGCTAAATATGCTTTTCCTGGTCCCCTTTCTAGATTCGACTATTATTGCTTGAGATTGGAATGTGTTTATTGTCTTTGACTCCTTAGCTCTGTTCTCTGGACTCTTTGGGGTTGGGCTATGGGATGTTGAGTGTTTCAAGACTTTTTCAAACCTTTGGGACATTGTTTATGGCACTGTGTACTTTGGAGAGAGCTTTTACATATATTATCTGGCCAGAACTTGACAGTCTCTCTCTCTCTCTTTTTTTTTTTTTTTTGAAACAGAGTCTCACTCTGTCGCCCAGGCTGGAGGGCAGAGGCACGATCTTGGCTCACTGAAACCTCTGCCTCCCAGGTTCAAATGCTTCTCATGCCTCAGCCTCCTGAGTAGCTGGGACCACAGGCACATGCCACCACACCGAGTTAATTTTTGTATTTTTTTTTTTTTAGTAGAGACAGGGTTTCACCATGTTGGCCAGGCTGGTCTCGAACTCCTGACCTCAAGTGATCCGCTCACCTCGGCCTCCCAAAGTGCTGGGATCACAAGCATGAGCCACTGTGCCCGGCTGACAGTCTCTTAAGAGCTAAGTATTTATAGCCATTTTCCAGATGGGAAATTGACTCTTGGAGAAGGACCCAAGGTCCCAAGGCTGCTGACTTAGGGGCAGAGCTGGGCAAGAATCTAGGTCACCTTAATTCCAGCCAAAGGATATTTACTTATAACATTGAGTGGGTATTGGGAGAAGATAGTATGGCTCAGTGTGGGGAACAGAATGGGAAACAAAGGACACTTGAATTCAGGCTCAAAGGAGAAGGGAGGAAGAGGTGGTTGCCCTGACCTGACTTCTCTTCACTGCCACCAAGCCAGGCTTAATGCCTCTGTTTCT
This sequence comes from Hylobates moloch, assembly GCF_009828535.3. Lineage (NCBI taxonomy): Eukaryota > Metazoa > Chordata > Mammalia > Primates > Hylobatidae > Hylobates > Hylobates moloch. The sequence continues at coordinate 51,255,007 of NW_026652290.1, read as the reverse complement.
TTCAATCAGAGAAGCCTGATTTTTTTAAACTCTGGAAGCCGTACATGGTCATCACAAATGATTTAATCTGAAAAGAAGGGGAGAGAGTAAGAAGAAAGATTCCTCTGCTCTGGCCCGTCTCACGCGCCCTCTCAGAATGTCTCGAGAGTGTCTGCATAGAGTTGCCATCCTTTCCATAGTCCCTGGCATGGCTGAGGCACAGTCTATCCCACATAGCCTCTATTTATTTTCTATTCTTTTTTTCTTTTGAGATAGAATCTCGTTCTCTTGCCGAGGCTGGAGTGCAGTGGTGCGATCTTGGCTCACTGCAACCTGCATCTCCTGGGATTAAGCAATTCTCCCACCTCAGCCACCCGAGTAGCTGGGACCACAGGCACGCGCCACCACGCCTGGCTAATTTTTGAATTTTTTGGAGAGACGGGGTCTCACCATGTTGGCCAGGCTGGTCTTGAACTCTTGGGCTCAAGTGATCCGCCCGCCTCGGCCTCCCGAAGTGCTGGAATTATAAGCATGAGCCACTGGTGCCCAGCCACATCCTCTATTTCAGTTGGGGTGGAATATTGGTATCTGAATTGCAGCACTTGTTCCTTCTCCACTTCAGGGTTCCCTCAGCTCTGCATGAAAGTGGGAAACACAGCATCACTTTATTAATAGTGTACAAGTATATGCTCTCTGCCAGAAGCAGGGCTTCTCTGAGTTGGAGCACAAGGCTTAGGTGTGAAAGCCTAGAAGATGCTTCCTATGCCCTTTCTTCTGAGAGGCTAGTTGAGTCTACAGAGCCTACCCACTCCCCTTCCTCCCACAGATCCAGGCAGAGAAGCTAGGACAGGAGAGGTTGACTAGAAGGATGGCCAAGCCTGCTCTGCTCACTGCATGGAGGCAGAGAGCGAAAGGGAGTGGAGCCTAAACTCTCACCTCTCATAAAATATAATCGCTCTGCCCACCAGTAAAACACTGCTCAGGAAACACAGTCTTGGCTTTGAGCATCTCCTCCAAGCTGAGAGAGGACTGGTAATGTGTTCATTCCCCAAGAGGCAAAGATGGGCATACAAAGAAAGTGGGAGAAAGGTCCCTGCCTTACACATAACAGAATTTTCCCCTTTTAAAATGACCACTTTTATTTCAGGCACAGTCCTCCCAACCTCCTCACTTAAACATGCAAATACTCTATGATGATATATTGATACCTGCTATGCTAGAAATTGGGAATCAGAGACAACAAAGACACACCATCCAGAATGGAAGACAGCCACCTAACAGTTGAAATGAAGTGCTCTGATAACAATGACAATAGCTAAGTGTTCAGGGAACACTTACTAGGTATAGGTATTACACCCAGCACACCACAGGCTTCATCTTGTTCAATCCTCACAATAATCCTATAAGGTACCTTTAGTATTCCCAGTTTTCAGATGAGGGAACTTAAGTTTAGAGAGGCTAAGTAGCTTGCTCAAGGTCACACAGTTAGCAAGAGGCAGGGTTGGGATTTGCAGCAAGAGTTCTGCCTAAAGTCTCTGTGTGTAACCACTGCATGATATCCTATGGTCGAGGACAACATGGGGTGCCACATGAGCCCAGAGAACGGCAGTTACTGGAGGCAGAGGTCAGGGGGATCACAGAGAAGCTCACACATCGCTCTGTGAATGCTTGAGGACCTATTAGGGAGCAGCCCATTAAATGGGGAAAAGAAAGAGGGAGCATTAGTAGGTCAGGTCTGCACAGGACACCTCAGCAGGGGAGGGAGGGGAGGAGGAGGCTGAAAGGGGTGAGAGGAGTATGGAAAGGGGCGACGTGAAGGCTGAAGTTCACAAGGATATATGAGCAAGCTTGTTCACCTCCACGTTAATCTGGAAGTGTTAAATAGTGACCACTATTGAGGCTCGTTGACATAAAAATATTTATCTCTGAGGAGAACACAAATGAAAATATCTAAGAGAGGAGGGAGGGGAGACATCAGGGCATCAGGAGCCGGAATCTCAACCATCTGGAATCCTACTGAGATTTGGCGGCCCATTCCAGAGTCTCAGGTATCTTGCCAAAACCTTTTTTAAAGGACTAAAAAACAATAATGTTGCCTTCTAGAATAATGCACCAGAAACGCCTCACATTGGCATTTACAGACGTCCTGCCAATGCCCGGAGAGCATATAATGGATGGATAGCAAAGGCAGCAAGGGGGAGAAAAAGCAGCAGAGTGATTGAGCTGTGCCTCCTTGGGTTTTTATTATCATTGCTGCCTTCAGCCATATGCTTTTCAAAGGCTCTGACAAGCCTGGAATGGTTTCAAAGGAATTCCTAAACCCAGATTTCATTATCGTCATTACATCTCCGGATTGTCAGTGCTCTGCATAGGAAACACAAATTTATGAAAGTTCTTAAATGTTTCTCCGTAAATGTTGATCACCCTCTCCTGTCATTACATGAGATGTCTGGGATGTTGACATAGAGGCTAATAAATAGCATTTCTCTTCCTTGAAATAGGATGTCTTGCCACTTGAGCGGGTTCCAGAAGCTGCATAAAAAAGGGAATAAAATGGTTTCTTTTTCCTTTTTCATCTATTTGGTTGTTCGTTACCACCCCCACCCTCACTGCCACTTTTAAAAACAGAATGAAAACAGACTCAATCTGCTGAGAATGCCCGTTTTTAAGTACACCACGGACCCTGTTTGTGCTGCAGCTGACATCCAAGGCCATCACTCTGCCACCCACCACTGGATAGCCTATTTGGTTGTGACTTTCCATGTATCTCGGGTCTTTTGCATCATTTTTCTTGTCCCCTTCCACATACCAACCTTGCTCAATTTCACAAACAGAAAAACTAAGCCAGAGGCTGATGAGTCAGGTGGGTGATGAGTCAGGAGCAGAGCCTGGGAGACCCTAGGACCAAATGGGGCTCTGGAACTCTGCAGCATCCCTGACCCCATCTTCATCTCAAAGGAGAGCATGCTTCTTTGCAAGAATGATGGCATCATACTAAGGGTTCTGGAGAACTAAAAGTCATAAGTACACTGGGTGCTTTGTTAAAACCTGTGTAAAGGGAGCAAAGGGATATATCCTGTGAAAATGCAGAAGTTTTCCACTTGAGAGAAGTTCTTGGATGGATGGAATATGCAGAGATCTGGGGAATGTTGGGATATTGCATCTAAGATGAAAGGCAAGTTGCTTCACCTTGTGCCTTGCCATTAAGAAAATTAATGTTTCAAGGACACTCTTGGATACTGGAGGCAGAATCATAACACATTTATATGTCTGCTCCAAAAACTTGCTCTATTCATGGGATAACGTGAACAGCTCCCTAAAAGTCATGTTCAGCACTTTGAAATGAAAGCATGGGACCATTAATATATTTTTCTTGAGCACATATTGCATACCAGACATTGTTCTAAGTACTTTATGTGTATCACCTCATTTGATCCTCACAAGGGCACACAGGTAACGTGGCAGTTAGAATTCGAAGCCATGTATCTCCCAAATTCATTGGTCTTAACCACCATGCTTTACTATTTTCATTTTCAGAGCCATCAGTTGATCTTGGAGATTGCAATTTCCAAGCGATGCCCGTTTCTCATCTAGTCTATCATAATTTCATTTTCTTCAACCTATGGAATGAATTATAAATTTAACTACCACCTACACACCCACTTACAATAGTGAAAAGTGAGAACAAGTAAGAGGAAGAAATTTACCATAACTTGTATTTTAAAGGAAAGAAAAAGGGGAAAGTAATTATTCATTCTTCAAATACTCTAGAAGCAGTACAGGAATATGCAATTGATTATGAATATGGTAATCTACACAAATGAATTTTGTGTTTTTTTTTCTCTGTCACTACCACAATTGGGGAAATATATAACCTCCAGGATTTGGGGATGATTCCAACAACCAATAATTTTAAAAACAATATTTATTCAGAATTTTTTTTCAGAATTACAATTTCAGATAAAATAATCCTTTTTGTTCATTTCTCACATGGCCTTGAGGACCTTAAAGTCATGGTATAATTCTTCCTGTGGCTACACTTACATCCTACTTATGTAAGAAAACACCTTGCTCCCAGCTGTAACATTCCTCCCCAATTTCTCCTTTCACTGTTCAGTAAATAAGGGTTTCTGAAGTCAAATTTTCATGGCTCATTCTGTGGGACTCCCAAGTGTGGTAGAACAAAATGTTACTATCATTTTTAACCCTTCACTTCACTCTAAGGGTGGTGGCATCTTTTGTTTGCTGACTTCAAATAAATTCATTGTTCTTAGTATAATAACCTTGTATGTTCTTTTTTAAATTATGAAATCTTAGCATACTTTGTACATTCTTGAGGGTAGAATTTAATGGTGGTCTTGTCACCCTGTAGATTGGAAAAAAGAATTTAATTCTGGGGTGGGAAAGGGATATACATTTTAGATGTAGAAGCTAGAGGAAAGCAAAATTACTGTGTTTAAGGAAAAAGGAACTATAAAATAGTAATAATAACAGTTCAAGATACAGGATTGTTTTGAGAACTAAATGAGATGACTTAAAGTGCCTGGGCAGAGTTCTCAGTACATAGCAAGAGCTGAACCAATGTTAAAATGTTTTGTACTGCTATCGTTGTTGTTACTATTGTTATATAAGCTTTTCTTGAAAAAATATGCTAATAATAGAAATAGAATCAAGAAGAGAATCAAAATAAGAACTAGAAATGATATTTGTAAGGGTTATTTGCAGTGCCAATTTAAACATAGAACTAGAAATAAATACTAAAGAAACAAGGTTACAAAATGAAATGTATATGTTATAAACCTTGACAATGGAAAATAAAATAACATGTACAAAAAGTCAGAACACAGGAGAAAGTATTAGAATGATAATTTGTTTTAGGTGTGTCTCTAGAATACAGCATGTAGTTAGTTTTGCTTTGTTTGCTTTGTGAGCCAATCTGAAGATCTTTTTGTCTTGATACAAAAAGATTTTTACTTAATAAAAATCTTGCTCATTTACATTAATTAATATTACTTGTTTGGCTCTGTTTCAGTAATATATTGTTTTATACTCTCTCTCTCTCTCTCTCTTTTTTTCTTTTTCAGAGACAGGGTCTCACTGTATGGCCCAGACTGGGGTGCAGTGCCTCAATCATAGCTCACTGTAGCCTCAAACTCCTGGACTCAAGAATCCTTCCATCTCAGCCTCCTGTAGCTGGGACTACAGGTCTGTGCCACCATGCCAGCCTAATTTTTAAGTTTTGGTAGAGACAGGGTGTTGCTATGTTGCCCAGGCTGGTCTCACACTCCTGGCCTCAAGTGATCCTCCTGCCTTGGCTTCCCAAAGTCTCACTGTGTTGCCCCGGCTGGAGGGCAGTGGCGCGATCTCAGCTCACTACAACCTCCGCCTCTCGATTTCAAGTGATTCCCCTGCCTCAGCCTCCTGAGTAACTGGGATTACAGGCACGCACCACCACACCCGGCTAATTTTTATATTTTTAATAGAGATGGGGTTTCACTGTGTTGGGCAGGTTGGTCTCGAACTCCTGACCTCAGGTGATCAGCCTACCTTGGCCTCCCAAAATGCTGGAATTACAGACATGAGTCACCATGCCCAGCCTGTTGTCTCTTTTTCATTGTGATTTTTATTGAGATAATTGTAGATTCACATGCACTTGTAAGAAATAATACAGAGATCCTATGAACTCAGTTTTCCCTGGTGGTAATGTTTTACAAAGCTATAATACAATATTATTAGCAAGATATTGTCATTAATATAAACATCTATTTTAATCAAATTTCCCTAGTTGTTTGCTTCGAGTGTGTGTTTCTTCCAATAATTTGGAAGATTTCTATTTTTAAATCAACACATAATAATCATACATATTTATGGGGTACAGTGTGACATTTTAATACGTGTATACAATGTGTAATGATCAAATCAGCGTAATTAGTATTACACCCATCACCTCCAACTTACATCATTTCTTTGTGTTGATAATATTCAACATTTTCTCTTCTAGCTATTGGAAAAAATACATAAGTGTTTATTTACTGTAGTTACCCTACAGTGCTATAGAACACTAGAAGTATTTCTCCTCTGAAGCTATAATTTTGTATCCATTACCTAAGTTTTCCTTTCGTCCCCTCCCCCAGTCCTTCCCAGGTTCTAGTAACCATTATTCTACTCTCTGCTTCTATGAGAACAACTTTTTTAGCTTTCACATATGAATGAGAACATATGGCATTTATCTTTCTGTGCCTGATTTATTTCACTCAGTGTCCTCCAGGCTCATTAATATTGCTGTGAATGACAGGACTTCATTCCTTTTTATGGCTCAGTAATATTCCACTGATTATATGTACCACGTTTTCTTTATACATTCATCTGTTGATGGACACTTAGGTTGATTCCATACTGTGGCTATTATGAATGTTCCTGTAATAGACATGGGAGTGCAGATATCTCTTCAACATACTGACTTCATTTCCTTTGGATATATACCTAGTAGTGGGATTGCTGGATCACATGATAGTTCTATTTTTAATTTTTTCGGGAACCTCCATAATGTTTTTCATAATGGTTGTACTGATTTACGTTCCCACCAAGAGTGTATAACAGTTCCCTTTTCTCTACCTCCTTGCCTGAATTTGTTTTTGTTTATGTGTTTTCTGTCTTTTTGATAATAGCCACTCTAACTAGGATGAGATGATAGAAGATTTCTATTTTTTATTTTAGCTTTGAGCTTTGTAATTTTATGTAACTATCTTAATCCTCTATTTCTTTAGAGAGAGTCTATTAATTTCCCACTATGAGCAATGGTGAAACTGGAATATTTCTACTTCCTTCTCCTTTTCTCTACTCTCCCTTTTCCCCCACCTAATATTAATTGATAGTCTTATTTGCTTAGAATTTAACTTAGTATTGTTAAGTATACTTCCTTCTCCTGTTTGACTTGACAGCTTTGTAGCCCAAACTATTAAAGATGAAGAAACACATTTATACCACAACATGTTTGTACTTTATGTTACTTTTGTTCTTTCTTCCCATCTGAATTTTTGTCAGTTATATCAGTGTTAGGTCATCCATAATCTGTTCGTACATCATAGTCACTGCATGAGTGATATGGTTTGGCTGTGTCCCCACCTAAATCTCAACTTGAATTGTATCTCCCAGATTTCCCACGTTTTATGGGAGGGGCTCAGGGGGAGGTAACTGAATCATGGGGGCTGGTCTTCCTCCCATGCTATTATTGTGATAGTGAATGAGCCTCATGAGATCTGATGGGTTTATCAGGGGTTTCTGCTTTTGCCTCTTCCTCATTTTCTCTTGCCGCCACCATGTAAGAAGTGCTTTTGGCCTCCCACCATGATTCTAAGGCCTACCCAGCCATGTGGAATTGTAAGTCCAATTAAACCTCTTTTTGTTCCCAGTTTTGGATATGTCTTTATCAACGGCATGAAAACGAACTAATACAATGAGTTTTGTCTTGGTCTCCAGTAATATAAATTTAGTGCTCTCTGCCAGTTCTTTAGTTGCAATTTTTCCAGTCACTTCTTGGTAGGCCTAAGTTTATCCTCTAATGGATTCCTCCATTCAAATCATTGGAATTCTCAGAATTCTTTTAGGTTCAAAGTTGTTTATCTGTTGTCTGTGTACTTGAATGACAGCTTGACTTGGAATAAAAGATCATACCTATTTTGCTTAAGGATTATGTTATTCTTTCTTCACTGTCTTAACAGACCTTTTTAAGTTGCAGTGAAGTCATTATTTTTAATGACAATAAAGTTCATATTCTCAAATAAAGAGGGAGAATAGATGAGGAGAGAAAGGCTGAGAAAAATAAAAGGTTGTTTATTAATATGAATAAAGAAAAAAGTCATAAAAAAGAATGAAATGAAAGTATTAGGTATAAGAACCATAATTGTTGAAATAATAGATGGGATAAACAGCAGGATGTATTTACCCAACGAACAATCAGAAGATAAGATTAAGAAATTCCCATAGAAGGTAGCAGAAAATGTAACATATAAAATACAAGCTAAGAGATGTGAATAATAGAAGTTGAAATGTTCACATTCAGATAGCAGGAGTCCCAGAATAACAGAAGAATAAAATTATGGGAAAGTAATGTTTGAAGAGATAATGATGATAAAGTTCCCAGAACTGAAAAGTCTCATTATATGTGAAGCTGGATAGGCAAGAACAAAATCACATTTAGACATTTTATGGTGAAAGTTAAGAACAGCAAAGATAAAGAGAGAATTCTAAAATCTAGAAAACATCAAAGACAAGGAGCTTCCAGAGCAGATTACCTACAAAAGGCACAAGAACCATACTGACATTGCTTTTCCCACAGAAAAAGTGGATCCAAGAAGCCAATTGAGTGATAATTTTAGAACATGAAAGAAAAATAATTTCAAGTCCAGAATTTTTTTATGCAAAAGGTATAGCCTAAATGTAAGACCTTAATAAAGATGTTCTCAGGCACAAAGGCCTTGGAAAATTACCACATAAAAAAACACTTTGGAAATGCTCTAGGGGAAGTATTCAAATAGGAAGGGAAACCAAGAGGATGCTGCAAGATATTAGGAAATGTGAGGGCATTTATGTAACTTAGCAAATATTATTGTTTAAAAACTTAATAACCAAAAATAAAAAAGAGAGAAAGTATACCTGTAACAATCTGGAATTGATTTTCTGCACAATATCAAAATGCTCATGTTCATGATAGACATAAAAATATGATAAAATTATTGTTTTGCTTGACGAGTAATATGTTGATAAATAAATTCATGGTAGTAAATGAACATAAATATAGGACTTAAGGGCAATTATATAACGAAAAACAAAAGCATTCAATTTTGTCTATCCAGTGGAAAACAGAAAAGGAAAAAAGATAAAGTACAATACATAGATAATATAAAATAAGTCCCAGAAATGTTAATAACTATAAATGAGTAAAATTGATCAACGAAAATCTAGACGCCCTTGAATAAAATGGAAAAAAACCCAAACACAAGATCCAACAATATGCCATCTACATGAAACGTACTGAAAGCAAAGTAAAATGATAGGTTGAAAATTAGGCCAGGTGCAGTGGCTCATGCCTATAATCTCAGCATTTTGGGAGGCTAAGGTGGGAGTTGAGGCTGCAGTGAGCCACCGCACTCCAGCCTGGGTGACAGAGTGAGACTCTTTCTCTAAAAAAAGAAGAGTAAAGAATAGAAAAAGAGGCCGGTCGCTGTGGCTCATGCCTGTAATCCCAGCACTTTGGGAGGCCGAGGTGGATGGATCACCTGAGGTAGGAGTCTGAGACCAGCCTGACCAACATGGAGAAACCCCGTCTCTGCTAAAAATACAAAATTAGCCAGGTGTGGTGGTGCATGCCTGTAATCCCAGCTACTCCGGAGACTGAGGCAGGAGAATCACTTGAACCTGGGAGGCAGAGGTTGCGGTGAGCCAAGATCATGCCATTGCACTCCAGCCTGGGCAACAAGAGCAAAACTCCGTTTAAAAAAAAAAAAAAAGAAAAAGATATAGACAAAAAGAAAAAAAGAAAGTTGGGTACCAGTCTTTCTATCTGATGAAATAGATCCTTGACAAAAATCATAACAAGAGACAAAAGCATTGTTACATGCTAAGAAAAGGAACCACAGAACAAGAACATATAGTCATTAAGAACATATGTATACAGTAAAGACATAGCCTCAAGATATATTAAATCACAGCTGACTGCACTCAGAGGGGAATCAATTACCAATAATAGAGATTTTAACTACAAGTTGATAGATCAGCAAATAAAAAATAAGCAGAGATATATAAAATCTGAATAGTGTTATTAATAATATCCAGGCTGGGTACAGTGGCTCACACCTGTAATCCAGCACTTTAGAAGGCCAAGGTGGGAGGTTGAGGCTGCAGTGAGCTACTGCACTCCAGCATGGGTGACAGAGCAAGACCATGTCTCAAGAAAATAAAAAATACCTAGCTGCTAAATATATATTGAATTCTACACTAAACAGAGAATACATTCTTTTTTTTAGTTCACATGTAATATTTACAAACATTTACCATATACTAGATAACAAAGGAAACCTCAATTAATTCTACCGAATCAATATTATACAGGATTTTTTTTGTTTTTTGTAAAGAACCAGATAGTAAATATTTTTGGTTTTGTGAGTGTCTACCTTAACTACTGAACTGTGCAGTTGTAGCACAAAAGCAGTTGTAGACAATACCTAAGTGAATAGGTGTGGCTGTGTTTTGTGAGATATATATAAATTAAAGGATACGCTTAAAACTCATTAGAATTATTGCCTGTGTGTACACAGGCAGGGTGGTGATGTGGGTGGGAAAACAGGCTTTGGGGAATAGGGATAAAAAAAATAACAAACTCAAGAAGTGCCTTGCCCAGAACAAGTATGATAATGGCCAGGAACTGATGGGAATGATTAACTCTGCATTTGAGATCTAGAATGTTACAGACCAGTTTTACTGTGTTTTCAACTACTTGTACTCATTTCTCTCTGAGTGCACTGATGTTTAATTGGCTGCCCATTTAGCAATTATAGTCTGATAATTACAGTTTAAACAATATTATAATGTTGTATTTCATCTTTCGGTAATTTTTTTGGTATAGCTATTTTTGCAAAAGCATTTGTTGTCTATGATTTGTATCTCATTTTAACTATATAATCAATTGATATAATTGATTTGGCTCCTCATATTACATTGCAATCAAGGAAATATTGCCCAAATATGCATAGCCCTGTGAACAATAAGAAACAAAAATGTTCAGATTTTAAAATTTCATAAAGGCTTAACACCAATCTTAAATTGTACTTTTATTTATTGTACTTACTTACTTTTGTTGTACCCAATGACTAAAATAAGCCCCTATTAAAGACCTTGAAATTGTTCATCGATAGCAAATAAAATTGTTCCTGGGGATTCTTTTAAAAACAGATGTGGCTTGAGTATTGAAATCTATTTGCTATCTTAGGATAGGGAAAGATATCTCACATGTATAGAGCAACTACCACAAGCCAGGTGCTATACATGTGTTATTCCAATTAATTTTCAAAACAGTTTCTAGAGCAGGCAGTATAATCCCACTTAACAGATGGAGAAACTAAGATTCAGATAAATCAAATAATCTGCCCACAGGCTCATAGCCAGTAAGTGGTGATGTTAGAATACAAACTGAATAAACATGAGTTTTAGATCAGTATTCAATGTTTAAAACATTATAACAGAACTTGAGTTCCAGCGTGGTGGTATAAGCCTCTACAGCCCATCTCTCTTGCCAATTAAAACTAAAATTGCAAGACAAAATACAAAAAAAAAAAAAAAAAAACCACTACCAAAGGACTCTGAAAAGTTGGCAGGGGGGCACATAGATCATGGAGGGGAGTCAAAAACTGAACAAACAACTAATGTGGAGGTGAACTTCCTTTTGCTTCTCCTCTTCTCTTGTGACCTTGCCTCAAGGCTGAGCTGTGGTTGTAGAGCAGTGCAAAGACATCTGTGGCTAAAGTTCAAACAGAAACCTATTGTTTATGGCTAAGTAAACCAGGAAAATGAACTCCTGCAGGCCTAAGAGTAGGGGATAGAGGAGAGAACCATAGAAGGGGATCCACTAATTTGGCATATGACCCCATACCAGTCTCAGCATAAGCCCTGAGCTATGGATGCTTGGACAAATACAAATATTTGAACTACATGATTAAATATCAGAGTGTCTAACTGCTGAAGAGCACATGTGCAGGATACATGCAAACAAAGGTGACAAAGGCTTAGAGGACTGAAGCAGGATTTGAACCACCTGCACAACTTTCAGAATAACCTGTAAGTGTAAATGAACAAGATAGACATGAAGCAGCATAACAAAGCCTTAGAGAACTAAACTGAACTACCACAGAGGGCAAGGTAGAAATTATATTCTGAGCTTAATAATGTTGATTGCCTGCTAAAACAAAAACATAAACATTCTCCAGAGAATGATAACATGATCCAGTCTATCCAAAACGAAATTCACAATTTTCAAGATACAATACAAAATTACTCAACATAAAGAGAAACTAGGAGATGTGAATAATTATCTAGGGAAAACACAATCAACAAATGCCAACCTGAAGATAACCTAGATGGTGGAATTATCAGATAGAAATTTTAAAACAGCTTTTATAGCTACGCTCCATGAGGCAAGGAAAAACAAACTTGAAATGAATGAAAAGAGAGGTATTGTTAGCAAAGAAATAGAAACTGTAAAAAGAATCAAATAAAAATTTCAGAGCTGAAAAATACAGTCTCTGAAACAAACAATAAAACCACTGGATGGGCTCAATAGTAGGATAGACAAGACAGAGAAAATAATAAGTGACATCGAATATAGATTAATAGAATTATCTAATAAGAAGAACCAATCAAAACATAGATTAAAAAAATAAACAGAGCCTTGGGGATCTGTGAAAAAATATAAAAAGATACATGTGTAGTTGGAGTTCCAAAAGGAGAAGAAAAAGAGATTGTTGCAGTAAAGATATTTGAAGAAATAATGGCCAAAAATGTCCCAAGTTTGAAGAAAAACACAAATTTACAAATTCAAGAACCCTAGCAAACCCTAGACAAGATAAACTTAGAGAAAACCACACTTAGAAACTTCATAATAAAAGTACTCAAAACCAAAAACTAAAGAAAATATTTGAAACCAACTGGAAAAACAACATTTTACACACAGAGGAACAATGATTTGAATGTTTACAGGTTTTTCACTAGAGATTATGGAGGTGTGAACATAATGGAATCATCAACTGAAATTTTTTTTTTTTTTTTTAGACAGAGTTTCTTCTCTGTTGCCCAGGCTGGAATGCAGTGGCGTGATCATAGCTCATTGCAGCCTTGACTTCCTTGGCTCAAGCAATCCTCTAGCCCCAGCCTCCCAAATAGCTGGGACTATAGACACATGCCACCATGCCCAGCTAATTTTTATTTTTTGTAGAGACAAGGTCTTGCTATGTTGCCCAGGCTGGTCTTAAACTTCTGGCCTCAAGTGATCCTCTTGGCTTGGCTTCCCAAAATGCTGGATTACAGGCATGAAGCACCATGCTTGGCAACCCAGAATTTTATATTCAGCAAAAATATTCTTCAGGAATGAAGGTGAAAGGCAGTAAAAGGGAAACAGAGGAACAAAAATCAGAAGGAACAACACAGAACAAATAATGAAATAATAAGCTAAATCAAACCATGTCAATAATTACATTGGGCCTGGTATAGTGACTCACACCTGTAATCCCAGCACTCTGGGAGGCTGAGGCTGGTGGATCGCTTGAGCTCAGGAGATCTAGACCAGCCTAGGCAATGTAGCAAAACCCTGTCTCTACAAAAAATACAAAAATTAGCTGGGCATGGTGGTGCTTACCTGTAGTCCCAGCTACTCTGGAGTGCTGAGGCAAGAGGACCCCAGCTACTCCAGGGGGCTGAGGTGGGAGGATCACTTGATCCCAGGAAATCAAGGCTGCAGTGAGCCATGATTGCATCACTGCACTCCAGCCTGGGTGACAAAGTGAGACTGTCTCAAAAAAAAAAAAAAAAAACTTGAAAAAAAATTACATTAAATATTAGCCAATTTGTGCTGGGATCATAGCAGGAGGAACACTTAAGGCCAGGAGTTTGAGACAAGCCCGGGCAACATAGCAAGACACGGTCTCTAAAAAAAATTTTAAAAATTAGCCAGGCGTCGTGGCACACACTTGTAGTCCCAGCTACTTGGAAGGCTGAGGCGGGAAGGATTGCTTGAATCCTGGAGTTTGAGGTTATAGTGAGCATGATTCTACTCCAGCCTGGGCAACAGAGCAAGACTCTGTCTAAAAAAAAAAAAATGAAGTTAGCCAATTAACATTTATAGATTAGTGGAATTGAATTGAGAGTCTGGAAATGAAATCTTACATATTTATGGCCAGTTGCTTTCAAAAAGGCTACCAAGATAATTCAATGGGAGAAAGAATGGTCTTTCCAAAAAATGGTGCTGGGAAAACTGTATGTCCACATGCAAAGAATGATGTTGGACCCCTACCTCACAATATATACAAAAATCAACTTGAAATGGATCATAGACCTAAATGTAAGAGCTACATTAAATTTCCATATAAATTTTAGTAAGTTTGTCAATTCCTATAAGGAAACCAGCTGAGATTTTGATAGGGATTTCATTGAATAGATAGATAAATTTGGGGAATATTCCCATCTTAATCATATTAAGTCTTCCCATCCATGAACATGGATGTCTTTCTATTTATTTAGATCTTCTTCAATTTCTTTAAACAATGTTTTGTAGTTTTCAGAGTATAAGTTTGTACTTCTTTTGTTAAATCTATTCCTAAGGATCTTACTCTTTTTGAAGTTATTATAAATGAAATTGTTTTCTTAAATTCTTTTTTATTATTCATTGCAAATGCACAGAAATGCAATTGATTTGTATGTATTGATGTTGTATTCTGCAACTTTGCTGAACTTACTAGTTTTAGTGATTTTTTTTAGTGGATTACCTAGTATTTTCTGTATCTAAAATTAGGTCATGTGTGAATAGATAACCTTACTTATTCCTGTCCAATTTGGATGCCTCTTATTTCATTGTATACCTAACTACTGTTTGTAATTACCTAATTACCTGACAGAACCTCCAGTACAATGTTGAAGATAAGTAGTAAGAGTGGACATCCTTGTCTTGTTCCAAATCTTAGGGGGAAAGCATCCAGTCTTTCACCATTAGCCATGGATTTTTCATAGATATCCTTTATGAGGTTAAAGAAGTTTCCTTCCATTCATAGTTTGTTGAGTGTTTCTATCATGAAATTACATTGGATTTTATCAAATGCTTTTTCTGCATCTATTGAGATGATCATGGGGTTTTGCCCTTTATTTTCATGATATACTGTATAATGTTGATTTTTGGATGTTAAGCCAATCTTGTTTTCCAGGGACAAATCCTTCTTGGTCATAATATATAATCTCTTTTAAGGAAATGGTTTATTAGATGTGACACCAAAACTACAACTAACCAAAGAAAAGCAGACAAACTGAACTTCATAAAAGTTAAAAACCTGTGTGCTTCAAAGGACACCATCAAGAAAGTAAAAAGACAACCCACAGAATGGAAAAAAAATATTTGCAAATCATATATCTGAGAAGAGAATTGTACTTAGAATACATAAATAACGATTACAACGTAATAATGAAAATACAAATAACCCAATTTACTTGTATTTAAATAAAAGATTTGAATGGACATTTCACTAAAGAAGATGTACAAATGGCCAATAAGCACATGTAAAGATGCTCAATATCAGCTGGACACTGTGGCTCACACCTGTAATCCCAACACTTTGGAGGGCCATGGTGGGAGGATTGCCTGAGCCAGGAGTTTGAGATCAGCCTGGGCAACATAGTGAGACCCTATCTTAAAAAAATATGCTCAATATCATTAGCCACCAGAGAAATGCAAATGAGAGCCACGATTAGACACCACTTCACACCCACTAGGAGAGCTAAAATTAAAAAGACAGACAATGAAAAGCATTGGCGAAGATGTGGAAAAAGTAAAACCCTCATACATCGCTGGTGGGATTGCAAAATGATGCAGCCACTTTGGGAGACAGTTTGGAAGTATCTTAAAAAGTTAAACATAGTTAAATTAACAGAGACAGAAAGTAGAATGGTGGTTGCCAGGGGTTGGTGGGGCAGATAAAATAGGAAGTTACTGTTTAATGAGTACAGAGTTTCAGTTTTGCAAGTAGAAAAAAGTTCTGGATGCAGCTTTCTACATATGGCTAGCCAGTTTTCCCAGCACCATTTATTAAATAGGGAATCCTTTCCCCACTTCTTGTTTTTGTCAGGTTTGTCAAAGATCAAATAGTTGTAGATATGCGGCATCATTTCTGAGGGCTCTGTTCTGTTCCATTGATCTATATCTCTGTTGTGGTACCAGTACCATGCTGTTTTGGTTACTGTAGCCTTGTAGTATAGTTTGAAGTCAGGTAGCGTGATGCCTCCAGCTTTGTTCTTTTGGCTTAGGATTGACTTGGCAATGCGGGCTCTTTTTTGGTTCCATATGAACTTTAAAGTAGTTTTTTCCAATTCTGTGAAGAAAGTCATTGGTAGCTTGATGGGGATGGCATTGAATCTATAAATTACCTTGGGCAGTATGGCCATTTTCACGATATTGATTCTTCCAACCCATGAGCATGGAATGTTCTTCCATTTGTTTGTATCCTCTTTGATTTCATTGAGCAGTGATTTGTAGTTCTCCTTGAAGAGGTCCTTCACATCCCTTGTAAGTTGGATTCCTAGGTATTTTATTCTCTTTGAAGCAATTGTGAATGGGAGTTCACTCATGATTTGGCTCTCTGTTTGTCTGTGATTGGTGTACAAGAATGCTTGTGATTTTTGTACATTGATTTTGTATCCTGAGACTTTGCTGAAGTTGCTAATCAGCTTAAGGAGATTTTGGGCTGAAGCAATGGGATTTTCTAGATATACAATCATGTCATCTGCAAACAGGGACAATTTGACTTCCTCTTTTCCTAATTGAATACCCTTTATTTCCTTCTCCTGCCTGATTGCTCTGGCCAGAACTTCCAGCACTATGTTGAATAGGAACGGTGAGAGAGGGCATCCCTGTCTTGTGCCAGTTTTCAGAGGGAATGCTTCCAGTTTTTGCCCATTCAGTATGATATTGGCTGTGGGTCTGTCGTATATAGCTCTTATTATTTTGAGATACATCCCATCAATACCTAATTTATTGAGAGTTTTTAGCATGAAGCGTTGTTGAATTTTGTCAAAAGCCTTTTCTGCATCTATTGAGATAATCATGTGGTTTTTGTCTTTGGTTCTGTTTATATGCTGGATTACATTTATTGATTTGCGTATGTTGAACCAGCCTTGCATCCCAGGGATGAAGCCCACTTGATCATGGTGGATAAGCTTTTTGATGTGCTGCTGGATTCGGTTTGCCAGTATTTTATTGAGGATTTTTGCATCAATGTTCATCAAGGATATTGGTCTAAAATTCTCTTTTTTGGTTGTGTTTCTGCAACTGGATCCCTTCCTTACACCTTATACAAAAATTAATTCAAGATGGATTAAAGACTTAAATGTTAGACCTAAAACCATTAAAATCCTACAAGAAAACCTAGGCAATACCATTCAGGCCATAGGCGTGGGCAAGGACTTCATGTCTAAAACACCAAAAGCAATGGCAACAAAAGCCAAAATTGACAAATGGGATCTCATTAAACTAAAGAGCTTCTGCACAGCAAAAGAAACTACCATCAGAGTGAACAGGCAACCTACAGAATGGGAGAAAATTTTTGCAACCTACTCATCTGACAAAGGGCTAATATCCAGAATCTACAATGAACTCAAACAAATTTACAAGAAAAAAACAAACAACCCCATCAAAAAGTGGGCAAAGGACATGAACAGACACTTCTCAAAAGAAGACATTTATGCAGCCAGAAAACACATGAAGAAATGCTCATCATCACTGGCCATCAGAGAAATGCAAATCAAAACCACAGTGAGATACCATCTCACACCAGTTAGAATGGCCATCATTAAAAAATCAGGAAACAACAGGTGCTGGAGAGGATGTGGAGAAATAGGAACACTTTTACACTGTTGGTGGGACTGTAAACTAGTTCAACCATTGTGGAAGTCAGTGTGGCGATTCCTCAGAGATCTAGAACTAGAAATACCATTTGACCCAGCCATCCCATTACTGGGTATATACCCAAAGGGGTATAAATCATGCTGCTATAAAGACACATGCACACGTATGTTTATTGCGGCACTATTCACAATAGCAAAGACTTGGAACCAACCCAAATGTCCAACAACAATAGACTGGATTAAGAAAATGTGGCACATATACACCATGGAATACTATGCAGCCATAAAAAATGATGAGTTCGTGTCCTTTGTAGGGACATGGATGAAACTGGAAAACATCATTCTCAGTAAACTATCGCAAGGACAAAAAACCAAACACCGCATGTTCTCACTCATAGGTGGGAATTGAACAATGAGAACTCATGGACACAGGAAGGGGAACATCACATTCCGGGTACTGTTGTGGGGTGGGGGGTGGGGGGGGCAGGGACAGCATTAGGAGATATACCTAATGCTAAATGACGAGCTAATGGGTGCAGGAAATCAACATGGCACATGGATACATATGTAACAAACCTGCACATTGTGCACATGTACCCTAAAACCTAAAGTATAAAAAAAAAAAAAAATCTGTTACAAATGGAAAGACATTCCTAATAAACTATAATATTTAATTTGAAAAAAAAAAAAAAAAAAAGAAAAAAGTTCTGGAGATGGATGCTGGTGATGTTTGCACAACACTGTGAATGTACTTGATGCCACTGAACTGTACACTTAAAATTGGTTAGAGTGGCTAATTTTATGTTATGTATATTTTACCACAATTAAACAAAAAGTTAAACATAGAATTCCATATGACCCCCCAATGGCACTTGTAGATACCTACCCAAGAAAAATGAAAACATATGTCCACACAAAAACAAGTATACGAATATTCACAGCAGCTCTATTCATGATAATTAAAAAGTGGAAACAGCCCAAATGTTCATCAACTAAGCAAAATGTGGAATATCCATACATTGGAATATTGCTTGGCAATACAAAGGAATTAAGTATTGATACATGAAAACATTATGCTATGTGAAAGAAGTCAGTCACGAAAAATCACATATTGGATGATTCCATTTATATGAAATGACTAGAATAGGCAAATCCATAGAGACAGTAGATTGTGGTTACAAGGGCCTGCAGACAGGGGAGAATGGAGAATGACTGCTAATGGGTGTGGGGTTTCTTTTTGGGGTGATGAAAATATTCTAAACTAGACGGTAGTGAAGATTGCATAGTTCTGTGAAAACACTGAAAATGACTGAATCGTACACTTTGAAAGAGTGAATTGTATGGCCTGTGAGTTATATCTCAGTAAAACTGTTATTTAAAAATTGCACATATGCGGGCCGGGTGCGGTGGCTCACGCTTGTAATCCCAGCACTTTGGGAGTCTGAGGCGGGCGGATCACGAGGTCAGGAGATTGAGACCACGGTGAAACCCCCTCTCTACTAAAAATACAAAAAATTAGCCGGGCGTGGTGGCGGGTGCCTGTAGTCCCAGCTACTCGGGAGGCTGAGGCAGCAAAATGGCGTGAACCCGGGAGGCGGAGCTTGCAGTGAGCCAAGATTGCGCCACTGCACTCCAGCCTGGGCGACAGAGTGAGACTCTGTCTCAAAAAAAAAAAAAAAAAAAAAAAATTGCACATATGCAGAGAAACATATCTAGAATAATGTCCACCAAATGTATGCAATTCGAGGTGATTTGTTGTTTTTATATATCACTTAGATTTTAAAATAAGGAACATGAATTAATTTTTATAAAAATAAGTCATCGTTTTCAAAGAAGTAACGGGGCAAGTGAATCCAGAGTGTAGAGGTCTCACAACTTAAAAGAAGGGGAGTGGCTGTTCAGTGGAAGGCAGAGCAGATTTTGGGGAGAAAAATTTTGTGTTTCCAGTGGCTGTATCTGCTGTGCCTATGCTTGCTGAAGCAATGCAAATTTCATTAGTGTGATTACAATTAGTAACATAACTTCATTTTTATGTTCTCCTAACCTAAGCTGCGTAATTTTCAAATTTAAAAAAAAACTCAACTCCTCACGATACAGTTTTACTGAACTCAAAGAGGATCTGTTGGGACGGATAATTTACTGACAGAAAAGCTACTTTCAAAGAGGCAAGAACAGAAATATCTGCTTTCCATGGTGTGCCTCTGATTTATTCATGGAAAATGTTTGCATGGCCTGCAAACATTATCTCAGCAGGCCAAGCCATAATTAGAGCTCTAATTTTCCTCCAGGCACTTTTTCCTGAATTGTCCTAAGGACCCAATGAGAGGTGCCTATACAACCATGATAATCGTTTGGAACATTTTCAGTGCCAGCACACTACAGGGCTGATGTGTGGGAAGTAGGAAGTTGCATGGCGTGATAGGAGAAAAGCAACTGCCTGACCATAAGGCTTGCATCCACATTCCTCCCTCTCACAAAGGTTAGCTGGGAAGACCCACAGAATCCCCATAAATCTTTCCCCAAAGAAAAGTAAAGACCCGTTTCTTTGAACCACCCATCCCAGAGAGAGTTTGCCTTGGTCACCACAGTATCTAGAACAAGATGAAGATAATCAGTAAAACCAAAAGGGAACTGAGCAGGCTTTGAGAAACTTCCTTTGCTTCAAAAATAATTATAGCTAGTAGCCAATGACAGGTCAAAGGACAAGTGTCTAAACATCTGTCACCATTGATTTCTGCATACCTCCAATATCTTGATTTCAAGCGTCTCTCTTTTTTTATTTTTTATTTTTTATTTTTTTTGAGACAGAGTCTTACTCTGTCACCCAGGCTGGAGTGCAGTGGTGTGATCTTGGCTCACTGCAACCTCCACCTCCCAGGTTCAAGCAATTCTCCTGCCTCAGCCTCCCATGTAGCTGGGATTACAGGCATGTGTCACCAACACCCGGCTAATTTTTATGTGGTTTTAGTAGGATGGGGTTTCACCATGTTGGCCAGGATGGTCTGGAACTCCTGACTTCAAGTGATCCGCCCACTTCAGCCTCCCAAGTGCTGGGATTACATGTGTGAGCTGCCACGCCTGGCCTCAAGCATACCTCTTTTTGATTACCACCTCTTATCCTTCCAGTGCATTTGCTTTAGTAACCCATTCCAGCAATTTTTTTAAATTTTTTAATTGTTAATTATTATTATTTTTTTTTGAGATGGAGTCTTGCTCTGTCGCCCAGGCTGGAGTGCAGTGGCACGATCTTGGCTCACTGCAACCTCCGCCTCCCAGGTTCAAGTGATTCTCCTGCCTCAGCCTCCTGAGCAGCTGGGACTACAGGGGCGTGCCACCATGCCCTGCTAATTTTTCTGTTTTTAGTAGAGATGGGGTTTCACCATATTGGCCAGGCTGGTCTCGAATTCCTGACCTCAAGTGATCCACCCGCCTTGGCCTTCAAAAGTGCTGGGATTACAGGCGTGAGCCACCGCACCCAGCCCTAAAATTTTTTTTTTTTTTTTTTGGAGACAAGGCCTCACTCTGTCACCCAGGCTAGAGTGCAGTGGCACGATCATAGCTCACAGCAGTCTCAAACTCGGGTTCAAACGATCCTGCCGCCTCGGCTGCCCAAAGTGCTAGAGTTACAGGGGTGAGTCACTGCGCCCAGCCCTAGCAATTCTTTAACTGTCCTGAAATCTCAGTTCATTGATTTTCATTATTGAACAACAGCTTCATGATTTCACTTCAGTTCTTACCCAAAGCATCTAAGACTCAGGGAAGTTGTGAATCTACGTGTTTATTTATTTTTAGTTGATTTCCTTTGGTTCACCTACTTCTAAAACCAGTTTAAGATGGATTGAAATAGCAAAACTCTCATGACAGAATAGAGTACAGATTTAGAAAAGGAAATCAAAATTATTGAAATGTCAATCACGCGGGAATTGGTTATGTAATTGGAGGAGGAAACACCCTTTCTTATCCTCTCTTTCACTGTCAGAGAGTGGAGTGAGGGCAGGCCTTGGCTAATCATTGAACTTGGCTGAGAGTAAAGGGAACGGACAACTGCGAAGACAGACCTTTGAGTAGCTAAGCAGTGGTTATTGAGAGGTAGATAGTTTAACAATGGGCCTTGATCTTGGGCCCAGAACACTAGCGGTTTGAAGGGAGTGAAGACCTATTGAGAGAGTGAGGTGAGCAGGAGGAAGTCACACTGTTCTGCATAGTGTCAGGTGCTCTCTCTCCCGTGACTAGGGACTGTCATTAGATTTATGTGCTACTAATGACAACCTTTTCTTTGGCAATATAAATTTGGACTGTGCTGTCTCCAAGAAATTAGTTCTTACCCTTTGGAAATATATGTGAGTGTGTATGTGTGTTTCATCAATAGTTACCTGTCGGACATCGGGAGACAAAAAGGAATAGCTACATCTCACCCCATGTGGTGGACAGACTCTAAGACTCCCATGATTTTCTTGTTCAGGTATCCACACTTTTTATAATACCTCCCTTGAGTGTAGGTGGGACCTGTGACTTGTTTCTACCCAATAAAATACGGCAAAGATGATGGGATATCACACTTGTGACATTATATTATGTAAAACTCCATCTTGCTAGCCAACTCACACTGAGAGACTCCCTGTCACTGGTTCTGAAGAAGGAAGCTGACATGTGGCAAGAAACCCTGGGTAGCCTCTTGGAGCTGAGAGAAGGCCCCAGCAAGAAACCAAAACCCTCAGTCCTGCAGCTGCAAGGAAATGAGTTCTTCCAACAACCTGTGGGAGCTTGGCAGTGGATCCTTTCCTAGTGAGCCTGCAGCCTCAGCTGACATCTGGATTGTAGCCTGGTGAGGCCTGGAGACAGAGCAACTCAGCTAAGTCATGCCCAGGCTTCTGAGCTACAGAAACTGTATGGTAATAATTTGTGTTGTTGTAAGCCACTAAGTTTATATTAATTGGTCCTGTAGCAATAGATAACTAATACATCCTGGATGGTGGGAGCATTTTTGGAAACATGGGGGAAATTGGTTGGAGAAGTGGCATGGAATCAAAAGTTCTGTTTTAGCCATGTTAAATTTTAGCTTCCTAGGAGGTATCTGAGTGAGATGTCAAGCAAGTAATTAGATATGTAACCCTGGAGCTTAAGGGAGAGACAGAACTAGAATATAATTTTGGGAGTCATCAGAGGATGACATTTAAAGTCATGAAACTAGATGAGCTCTCTACAGAGAAAGTGAAGGGCAAAAAGGAAGAGAGCCCAGATTGAATACTGGGGTACACCAGCATTTAGCAGTTGATCAGAGGAGGAGGAGCAATCAGAGGAGATGAAAGATTAACCAGAGAGGTTGAAGGGAAACCAAGAAACTGTAGTGTCCCGATAGCCAAGAAGGAAGGAATCGTATCTGTATTGAATGTTAATAAGGGGTTCAGTAAGATGAGGATAGAGAAGTGGCCACGTGGAGGTCACTGGTGACCTTGACAGAATCAGTTTCAGGCCAGGCATGGTGGCTCACGCCTGTAATCCCAGCACTTTGGGAGGCCAAGGCAGGTGGATCACTTGAGGTCAGAAGTTCGAGACCAACCTGGCCAACATGGTGAAACCCCATCTCTATTAAAAATACAAAAAATTAGCTCTGTGTGGTGGCAGGCGCCTGTAATCCCAGCTACTTGGGAGGCTGAGGCAGAAGAATCGCTTGAACCCAGGAGGCGGAGGTTGCAGTGAGCCGAGATTGTGCCATTGTACTCCAGCCTGGGTGACAGAGCGAGACTTTGTCTCAAAAAAAAAAAAAAAAATCAGTTTCAGTGGAATGGAGAAGTGAAATAATAGCCAGGTGTCAGAGGGATGAGGAGTTAATAAGAGGTGAGGGGCTCCTAAGAGTGAATATAGGCAATTTGTTTGAAAAGTTGTATTCTAAAGAAAGAACATTGGGTCAATAGCTGGAGGAAGATATAGGAACAAGGGTAGGGTTTTCAAAGATAGGAGATCCTAAGACATGCTTGTAAGCTGATGAGAATAGTTTAGTAGAGAGGGAGAAATTAATAATGGAAGAGAACAAGGGAATGGTTTCAGGAGCAAGCTCTTAAGGCAAAGGGGCTGGGATTGAGAGCTCAACAGAAGAGTTGAACTTAGATGGGGTTAGGGATTCACCCACTATGAGAGGGAGGAAGTCAGTGTATGGATATAGATAGGAGGCGGCAGATCTGGTGGTGGAAAGGGGAGAATATTCCTGTCTGACTGTCACAGTGATATATGATTAGTTGAGGTCATCAACTGAGAAAAGGGGGTGGAAAAGGTGTCGGAGTTTTGAGAATATAGGAGAAGCTTTAAAGTAGCCTTCTTTAGGAGAGGTACCCCCATCTCAGTAGAGAGACACAGGATTATCAGGCAGTACGGATTTACAATCCCACTTTAGATTTGCGCTCATGAATTTAAAGTGAAACCAGCCCAAACAGCAAGACAGCAGACATTGGGGAGAATCAGGTTAAACCATAATTTTCAATTCCTCAGGTGCATAAACATGCGGATAGTTGAGCTTGTCCAGGAAGTGCAGTGGAAGAAGAGAGGGTTGAGGAATTAAGGTTATAAATGAGTCTGTGTAGTGAGGGATGTGGGTACCGAGGTTTGTGAGTAAGACAAGAGGGAGGGAGAGTGGGAGAGGGCCAGAGTCACTGGATTGGAGGTCTCAATCAGCCAAAAATTGCCTGAAGTGGGGCTACTAGAATTAGGAAGCTAAAAGGATGGGTGGCAGTCAGAGAGACAGATGCTTGAAATTGAGATATTTCGAGGCAGCACATTGATCCATAATGACAGCTATTTGGATACTTGTCCTTTGGCCTTATCGATCATCTGAACCTTTGAAATCTTAAACTCTCATGATTCATATAGACCACAGCCTCCAACTATTTAAGCTCACTCATTCTCTTATTCCTAAAATAGTGGAATCACATCATTCATGTTTTTAACTAATTTAAATTCGGTTCTACAGTCTGGGGAAAAAATGACAGCGGGTAAGACAGAACAGTTTAAATAGCACAGTTGCCTCACTGACTTTCCTTTCAAGAGTGTGTGCTGGGGAGTGAGGATGAGGTGGGAGCCATGAGTCTGCTGTTTCCTAGGTTGACCTCAGTTCCCTTGTACCTCTTATCGGGGGATGGTCTCACGGCCTTCACTGTGATTCCAGTGTTTAAAGAGCACTTCCTCTTGTTGTCAATATGGCCTCTAAACACATGCCAACTACTTTATGGGCTGCTCAGCCAATGACAGAGTTCTGGGCTAATGCTGGCCATGTACTTCTAACTGGAAAACAGTATGTTGGGTGTCAGCGCAAATAATATATTAAGGGTGATTTAAGGCATTTCCAAAGGTAAATTTGACCACCTAAAATGTATGCCCCAAGTGCTGGCTAAATTTTGAATCCAGGCCCTCCAATGATGCAACTCCACTATATTCCCATTTTGGCCACAATTGGACCCTCTGTCTCTTGTCCACTACATTTTCTCCCAATGAAATCAGCACCCTCATGTTGTCATTTCTTTCCTATTGAATCTGCACCCTCAGAATGCCCCCTTCTGTCCTTTCCATTTCACCAGACCCTCTTGCCTCTTGTCCCACCAGTGTGCTTGGCCTCCAGAACCTTAAGCCTCAGTTGATCCAAGCATTCCCTTGCTCAGCCGAATGCTGCTGAAAAAATTCATGCAAGAGTGATTTCCAATCATGGTTTCCAGCTTCACCTGGGCCCTCATACCTGCTCCTTAATTAATCCTTCTGTATGTCAGAAATTATGCCGTTACCCATCTCTCCAGTGGTTCATCTAACCTCTTTGCCTTTTTCTCACATCCCCTCCTTACTAACTCCCTCTCGAGTAAGGACTTGCCTATTCCACTGGGAAAATTGAGGCCATCAGGCAAGAACTTTCCCAACTAGAAACTAAACACACCCACCCTTCCTTCCTTCCTTCCTTCCTTCCTTCCTTCCTTCCTTCCTTCCTCCTTCCTTCCTTCCTTCCTTCCTTCCTTCCTTCCTTCCTTCCTTCCTTCCTTCCTTTCTTTCTGAAACAGAATCTCACTCTGTCACCCAGGCTAGAGTGCAGTGGCATAATCATGGCTCACTGCAGCCTCAACCTCCTAGGCTCAAGTGATCCTCCTGCCTCAGCCTCCTGACTAGCTGGGACTATAGGTGTGTGCCACCATGCCTGGCTAATTTTTATATTTTTTTGTAGATAAGGTCTTGCTCTATTTCTCAGGCTGGTCTTAAACTCCTGGCCTCAAGCAGTCCTCCTGCCTTGGCCTCCTAAAATGCTTGGATTACAGGTGTGAGCCACTGCATCTGGCCCCAAACCCTCCCTCTTGACCCATCCCTTATCTTTTCCTCCTGCCTCAGTGAAAGGTATTTCTCTCCCATCTAGGCTTGGAATGCCTCTCACCTTCTCAGGAATCTGCTCACTACAGCTCCTGTGTCTTCTGTATCTTCAGCCTCTTCATACATGCTGTGTTTCCTTCAGCATTTGCTCAAGCCAAATCCTCTCTCATTCCTATCCTCTAACTCTCCATTACTTAATAGCCAGGCTATTTGAAAGAGTCAGCTGCAAGGACTACTTCACTCAAAAACCACTGCAGCTCTGTATGTATCCCCACCATGCTGGTGAAACTCTCTTCCTTGAGATCATCCATTACTTCTAGGATGCCAAATTCAATGGACCATTATCTTTCCTTCTCCTTCTCTTATGTGACTTCTCTATTACTTTATTCTTCCTTGAAATTCTGTTTTTTTTCTTTTTTTTTTTTTTTGACAGGGTCTCGCTCTGTCACCCAGGCTGGAGTGCAGTGGGGCGATCTTGGCTCACTGCAAGCTTTGCCTCCCGGGTTCATGCCATTCTCCTGCCTTAGCCTCCAGAGTAGCTGGGACTACAAGCATGTGCCACCACGCTTAGCTAATTTTTTTGTATTTTTAGTAGAGACGGGAGTTCACCATGTTAGCCGGGATGGTCTTGATCTCCTGACCTCGTGATCCACCTGCCTCGGCCTCCCAAAGTGCTGGGATTACAGGCGTGAGCCACCACACCCGGCCTGGTTTTTTGGGTTTTATGATACCACACTGTCCTGATTTTCCTTCCCCCTGTTTGAACCAGCTAAGCATCCGTAAAAACCTTCCTCCTCACTCTGACAGTGAAGGAAAGGGCTCCCATTACAATCTTAAAATCCATAAAGCTGTGGCTAATTATACCAATTTCTTAGGCCAATGGCTCTCAAACTGTGGTCCTGGAGCAGCTACCTCAGCATCACCTGGGAACTTGTTAAAATGAAAATTACTGGACTCCACCCCAGAACTACTGAATCAAAAACTCTGGGGATAGGGTTGAACAAACTATGTTTTAATAAGCTCTCCAGGTGCTTCTGAGGCAAGCTCAAGTTTGAGAACTACTACCTTAGGTCTCTTGACTTCTAACTCTCAACTCACAATTAAAATGTCTTTATTTATGTGGTGATACTTCTTGGGGTATTTCCAACTAGTATCTGGGAACGCAATGATTAAAAGATGAACTGCTAGATGACTCTGACCATTTTGGCTTTGCCACAATGCTACTTAGTTTAGGCAGGGCTTTGGATATTTTTCTTGGTTAATGGTCAGCATTTTGAATGTCCATAGTTCATCCGGATGATAGCCTTATGCATTCACCAAAACTGATGTCTCAGTAGTCACGTATTCCAAGCAATCCTTGCTGCCTGCTAAAGTGCTTTGTCTGGACAAATCTGGGGAAGTGAGTGTCTGGTAGTTCAAGATACAGTTCCAGGGGTCTTGTTCTCTCCAGCTAAGAAGTGAGAAAAAGGGGTGATTTGGAGTGGATCCTCCAGTGTCAAAGTCAACCAGAGATTCTTGAAGATTGCCAGATTCTCTTGATGGTTTATTCAGGACATTTTCACCTTCATTGTCCCGATATTGGATTTTCTTAAGAAGGGAGGTGCCAACAATTTGTGCAGCCAAGGGGCTTATTACATGAATCTATCTCCTGGTTAATTTTACAGGTAATCCCTTTTCAGAGGAGACAGAGTCTCACTCTGTCTCCCAGGCTGGAATGCAGTGGCTCGATCTCAGTTCACTGCAACCTCTGGCTCCTGGATTCAAGTAATTATCCTGCCTCAGCCTCCCAAGTAGCTGAGATTACAGGTGCTTGCCACCACACCTGGCTATTTTTGTATTTTTAGTAAAGACAGGGTTTCTCCATGTTGGCCAGGCTGGTCTCAAACTACTGACCTCAAGTAATCCGCCTGCCTTGGCCTCCCAAAGTCCTGGGACTACAGGCGAGAGCCACCGCGCCCAGCCTCTTCCCTGCTGTTGAATCTTGCTTTGCTTCTTACTAACCCGGCGACCTTGGCCAAGTTGCTTAACCAATCTGTCCCTTAGTTTCTTCATCTGTAAAGTGGATATAAAAACACCTACTTCTTGGGGTTGTGAGGGTTAACTAATGTTATTTAGCATCATGTCTGACAAATAGTAGGTACTTCATACATGGAGTCATGTTGATCATCACTACTTAAAAAAAGAAGTAGCTACCTTGCTTTATGTCTGGAGATTTTGTAGCTGTGTCTCTTGTAGACAGAAAAATGAAATCGAAATGCTGGAAAAAATATACAGAGAAACAGAGTGATTTTAAATCCAAGTTCCAGCAAGACACTGGGAAGAGAATATTAGGTACAGAGAGATCAGATGGGAGAAACAAGATCACACAACAGGAAGGCTGAGAACTGAAGCCATTTTTGAGTTTTAGTTTAATGCTTTACATAGTGGATTGATTTTGCCATTCTGCCTGATTCAGATGCCATGGGGAGAATAACAGATTAATTTGATAGAATCAGAGAATACATAAAAGAGTGTTTAATGGAGTGCTAACAAAGATCTGAATAGATTTTCTTTTTAAAAACTTTTTAAAAACATAAGTAGAACATGTTTATTGTAGAAAAATAAAAGAATTCAGAAGAACAAGAAGAAAGCATCAAAAACTTTAGCAACCTTGTAATCACACTACTCAGAGACAACCATTATTAATATTTTGTAATGAATCCTTTCAGTTAACTTATTTCAATGTGTGCTCATGCACACGCACGCGCACACATACACACACAGACACACACACCAGAAACATACCCCATACACTTTTTTTTTTTTTTTTTGAGACAGAGTCTCACTCTGTCATCTAGACTGGAGTGCAGTGGCGCCATCTCCACTCACTGCAACCTCTGCCTCCTGGGTTCAAGCGATTCTCCTGCCTCAGCTTCCCGAGTAGCTGGGATTACAGGTGAGCGCCACCGTGCCCAGCTAATTTTTGTATTTTTAACAGAGACGGGGTTTCACCATGTTGGCCAGACTGGTTTCAAACTCCTGACCTCAGGTGATCTGCCCACCTTGGCCTCCCAAAGTGCTGGGATTACAGGTATGAGTCACCGTATCCGGCCTCCATACCCTTTTTAAACAAATCAATTTGCACTGAATATACCATTTTGTAACCTGGTGTTTCCATTCAACAAAATGTTATGAAAGTTTTCCATAGACCTTATTTCATATGATAAAATATTTCATTTCATGGATGCAACCAATTTATTTAACTAATACTGTAACTGATGATCTAATGACCTTATGTACAATGCAATGATAAACATTCTTGTATGTACATTTTTTCATTAATAAAACCTTAATTGAGATATACATACAAAAATACAGAAATCATAAGTACATAGCTTGATAAGTCATAGAAAAATAGATATAGCCAGGCAACACCTCCCAACTCAAGAGATAGAGCAATACCAGCATCTCAGAAGCTCCCTTTGTGCCCCTCCCAATCGCTACCCCTTTTCTCTTCCCTAGTCTTAACTACTATTCTGATTTCTATCATTATAGATTATTATTGCCTGGTATTGTACTTTATATACATGGAATTCTATGATATGTATTATTTTGTGCTTGGCTTCTTTTGTTCAACATTATAAGTGTGAGATTGATTAATGATATTGTAGCTTTGGTTTGTTCATTTTCATTGCTGTATATTATTTCATGGCACACGTATAACATAATTTATTCATCCACTTTTATTGTTAATGGACATTTGGATTGTTTCCAGTTTTTATTTATTAAGAAAAATATTGTTCATGAACATTCTTCTACATTTATTTTTGTGCACATATGTACACATTTCTGGAGTATAGGATAGGATTGTTGAGTCATAGCATATTTCAACTTTCAATTTATTTTCACTTCCGAAAGAGTCGTATCAGTTAAACTCCTCCCAGCAATGTGTGAGAATTCACATTGTTCCATATTTTCTGCAATACTATGGTGTCAGTCACTTTGGTTTTAGCTGTGCTGGTGGGTGTGAGGTTATATCTCATGGTTTTATTTTACATGAGGTTGAGCACTTTTAAATATATTTATTGAATGTTTGGACATCTCTTTTGTAAAGTGCCCATTCAAGACTTGATCATTTTTCCATTGGGTTGCTGTCTTTTTCATTCTAACAATTCTTTGTACGGTCTGGATGTAAGTCCTTTGTCAGTTATATGTTGCAAATATCTTTGCCAGTGTGTGACTTACGCTACTGCACTCTTTGTGGTATCCTTTGGTGAACAGTAGTCCCTAATCTTAATGAAATCCAGTTTATTAATCTTTTCCTTTTTAATTAAGTGCTTTTTTTGTCCTATTTAAGAAAGTTTTGTCTACCTCAAGGTCATGAAGATAGTCTCATGTTTTCTTCTAAATCTGTTGTTTCACCTTTTGCATTTAGATCTGCAATCCACCTAGAATTGATTTTTAGGTATGGTGTGAGGTGGGGTCAAATTTCATTTTTGGGTGTGTATATTCCATTGATCCAATACCATTTAATGAAGAGAATGCCTGTTTTCTACTGCTCTGAAATGCTACCTTTGTCACTAATTGAGCGTCTGCATATGTGTGGGACTGTTTCTGTACTCTCTATTATTCTCCATTGGTTTATTTATCTATCTTTTCACACAAACCACCCTGCCTCAGTTACTATAGTTTTATGATAAATGTTGATATCTGATTATGTCTGTTATCCCACCTTGTTTTCTTTCTTCAGTAAGTATTGATAAGACTAAAGAGAAAGAGGGATTTTTATATACTGTTAGTGGAATGTAAACTGGTACACATACTTTGAAAAACAGTTTGGCAGTACATGATGAAGATTCATATATGCTATGACCCAGAAATTCCACTCGTATGTATATACCCAACAGAAATGTGTCCACATGTACACCAACAGGCATGTACAAGAATATTCTTAGTGACATATTTTTTGGAACAAAAATCTGAAAATAACACAAATGTCCTTCAACAGTAGAATGGACTAATGTATTGTGGTATATTCATCTACACAGCCACATAAATAAATGGATCCAGTGTAAGAGACTGTGTTCCTCTGCAACTACAGTGCCTGTGGGGCGGCTCCTCCATAGCTTCAGCTCTTGCTGGGATTCAGTAATGCATTTCTTTCTCTTGCTTTTCAGGCTTAGGGGTGGTAACAGTTTTTCACTGTTTCAAGTCAGTGTGCTCTGACAGTAATCCTGTCCACACCTCTGTGCACAGCTCCTTCATAACATCTCTTAATTGGATCATACATGGTGAATTCTGTTTGGTGCCAGGACCCTGAATGACATACACACACACACACACACACACACACACACACACACACACACTTTTCATGTGGATGCATACGCATGATCGTATTATACATACAATTATTAAAAAGTTTTATACAATTAATTATTCTAATACAATTCTATTTCCTTTTCTTAGATTACCAGGTTCTGAAACTCAAAGGGACTTCAAAAGTCAACATGTCTAATCCCAACTTTGGGTAGATCAATTGTTTTCACCATGTAACAGATGGGCCACTATGGGCCAGAGAGGTTAAACCCCTTGTTCCTGGTTACACAGCTGGATGGGTGGCTACGTGAAGACTAGAACCTAATCCCCTGACACTGAGCACAGTGAAGTGCCATTTCTCTTATACACTGGCTTTCAAACTTGGCTGCACTTTAGAATCACCAGAGAGCTTTAAAGAATATTGATGCCTGGGTCCCACCTCCAGAGAACTTGATTTAATTGATTTCGATTTAACATTTTACTGAAACATATTATAAAGATATTTGTATTATAAATATTTTAATTTTTGTTATAAAATAAAACATCACAATAGAATATCACACAGATCAAATGCCTGGTTTAATGAATTATTTTAAGGTGAATACCACCCAGATTTTTTAAAAAATAGAACTTTGCCAGCCACTCTGGAAGCCCCTTCAGTGTAACTCATCCCAGCCACAATCTCTCCTCCTCCCCTAAATAACATCCTGATTTATTTTATTTATTTATTTATTTATTTATTTATTTATTTATTTATTTATTTATTTTAGAGACAGAATCTCTCTCTGTCACCCAGGCTGAAGTGCAATAGCAAGATCATGGCTCACGGCAGCCTCCACCTCCCAGGCTAAAGTGATCCTCCTGCCTCAGCCTCCTGAGTAGCTAAGACCACAGGCCCATGCCACCATTCTCAGTTAAATTTTTTTCTTTGTTTGAGATGGAGTTTCGCTTTTGTTGCCCAGGCTGGAGTGCAATGGTGTGATCTTGGGTCACTGCAACCTCTGCCTCCCAGGTTCAAGCATTCTCCTACCTCAGCCTCTCAAGTAGCTGGGATTACAGGCATGTGCCACCAAGCCTGGCTAATTTTTGTATTTTTAGTAGAGACGGGGTTTCACCATGTTGGCCAGGCTGGTGTCGAACTTCTGATCTCACATGAACCGTCCGTCTCGGCCTCCCAAAGTGCTGGGATTACAGGCATGAGCCACCATGCCTGGTCCTTGGTTAATTTTTAATTTTTAATTTTTCTCTAGAGATGAGATATTGCTATGTTCCCAGGCTGGTCTCATATTTCTGGCCTCAAGCGATCCTCCTGCTTTGGCCTCCTAAAGTGCTGGGACTGCAGGTATGAGCCACTGTGTCCAGCCATCCTAACTTTTATAGTGATTGGTTCCTTGAAGTTTTCTTTTAGTTTTACCACAGGAATGTGCATCCATAGACACTGTAGTTTGCTCTTGCCCATTAGAAGATATATCTTTTTAAGTATCTTTGAATCTGTGGGTTCCTCCTCCACCCTTTATTTTGCATACAAGCCTTGTGACCTGTACTCTCCCACAGTCTGGATTTCGTTATTTGAATTCTCTTGGTACAGTTCAATGTGTTTCTCTGTCCTCTGTATTTCCTGTAAATAGACAGGTGATCCAGAGGTG
Source organism: Hylobates moloch (assembly GCF_009828535.3). Classification (NCBI taxonomy): domain Eukaryota; kingdom Metazoa; phylum Chordata; class Mammalia; order Primates; family Hylobatidae; genus Hylobates; species Hylobates moloch. Next base: position 51,222,095 of record NW_026652290.1, on the reverse strand, counting down.
GATTAGATACAGGTTCGATCCCTTTGACAAAACTATGGATACTGTATGGCAGGACTGTAGGAGGCACAGATTGTCTTGTTGTCATTTTTTAACGATCTTAATAGCTGCAAAGTGTCAATATCTATTATTCACTGCAGAATTGTCAACTGCTGATATTCTATCATTTCTATTTATGAGTTGGAATACTTTTATAAAAAACACACGTTCTCTCACCTACTGTTTTGTTTTCCAGGAGTAAAGTTCATATAGAAAAGGCAGGTACTATAGTCTAAATGTCTATGTCTCCCCAGAATTCATATATTGAAATCCTAACCCCCAAGGTGATGGTATTAGGAGGTGTGACCACTGGGAGGTGGTCAGGCCATGAGGGCTCTTAGTCCCTTAGACCATGTGAGGACACAGCAAGAAGGTGCCATTCTATGAATCCGGAAATGGGCCCTCAGCAGAATCTAACCATGATGATATCCTGATCTTGGTCTTTCCAGACTCCAGAATGGTGAGAAATAAAATTCTGTTGTTTATTTATTTATTTATTTTATTTAATTAATTAGTTTATTTATTTTTGAGACAGAGTCTCTGTCACCCAGGCTGGAGTGCAGTGACACAATCTCAGCTCACTGCAACTTCCACCTCCCGGGTTCAAGTGATTCTCCTGCCTCAGTCTCCCGAGTAACTGGGACTACAGGCACATGCCACCACACCCAGATAATTTTTGTGTTTTTAGTAGAGATGGGGTTTCACCATGTTGGCCAGGCTGGTCTCAAACTCCTGACCTCGTGATCCGCCCACCTCAGCCTCCCAAAGTGCTGGGATTGCAGACATGAGCCACCGTGCCCGGCCTATTTATTTTTTAGAGACAGAGTCTCATTCTGTCATCCAGGCTGAAGTGCACAACCATAGCTCACTGTAACCTTGAACTCCTGGGCTCAAGTGATCCTCCCACCTCAGCCTCCCAAGTAGCTGGCACTACAGGCCGAGGCCACCATTCTCAGCTAATGTTTTCTTTTTTTTGTAGAGATAGGGTCTCACCAGGTTGTCCAGGTTGGTCTCAAACTTCTGGCCTCAAGCGATTCTCCTGCCTCGGCCTCTCAAAATGTTGAGCTTACAGGCGTGAGCTACTGCGCCTGGCCTTCTGTTGTTTATTAGCCAGCCAGTTTATAGTGTCTTGTTATAGCAGCCCAAGTGGACTGAAAGAGCAGGATAAATGTTCTATTTATTCCTGTTATTTACCAGTTTTCTTTATATATATATATTTATTATACTTTAAGTTCTAGGGTACATGTGCACAACGTGCAGGTTTGTTACATATGTATATATGTGCCACATTGGTATGCTGCACCCATTAACTCATCATTTACATTAGGCATATCTCCTAATGCTCTCCCTCCCTCCTCCCCACCCACCACAACAGGCCCCGGTGTGTGATGTTCCCCTTCCTGTGTCCAAGTGTTCTCATTGTTCAATTCCTACCTGTGAGTAAGAACATGCGGTGTTTGGTTTTTTGTCCTTGCGATAGTTTGCTGAGAATGATGACATAGGCATGGGCAAGGACTTCATGTCTAAAACACAAAAAGCAATGGCAACAAAAGCCAAAATTGACAAATGGGATCTAATTCAACTAAAGAGCTTCTGCACAGCAAAAGAAACTACCATCAGAGTGAACAGGCAACCTACAGAATGGGAGAAAATTTTTGCAATCTACTCATCTACAAAGAACTCAAACAAATTTACAAGAAAAAAACAAACAACCCCATCAAAAAGCGGTTGAAGGATATGAACAGACACTTCTCAAAAGAAGACATTTATGCAGCCAACAGACACATGAAAAAATGCTCATCATTACTGGCCATCAGAGAAATGCAAATCAAAACCACAATGAGATATTTACCAGTTTTCAAGGCAAAAAATTGGTGCCCTATCATCCTTTGAAGGTGACTAATTCCTTTTCTCAAACAAATATCGATACTTTGATCTTAGATTTAGACATATTTGATGAGTTTCAAGCTATTACAGCAATTATAATTATTGAAGCTCTTCAGTGACAACTGGACAATGTGTGCCTACTATAGTCCTGTCATACAGTACCCATAGTTTTGCCATAGGGATTGAACCTATGTCTAATTCACCTCTGGATCAGCTATTTGCAGGAAATACAGAGTATAGGGAAACACACTGAACTGCACCAAGAGAATTCAAATAACAAATTGTTGACCTATGGCCAATGGGAGCCTCCTCAAGTTGGCCTCTGAGTCCTTTTGACATAACTCTAGTAGTCTTTGATGGCGTGCTTGCAATCTGGTATTACACGATACTCCAGGTTCATCTTGTATTTTTCCTGCCCCAAACTTGGGATCAACTATTGCTTTGGGTAAACTCTTAAACCATGTTTTTCCTCTGCTCTCACACCACAACAATCAACACAGAAGACTTCTGTGACCAAATATACGGGGGTTTCCCCCCAACTACAAGCAGTGAACACCAGCTGGGTGTCTTCCAATTCAACTCCTACTCTATGTACCTGGAGATAACATCAGATTCCACAGGTCGAGGGCTCAGACCCCAAGATTGCCCCCTCCTTCAGACACCAGTTGCAAGTTTGGGCCTCTGGAAGTTCTGACTGACCAGCTTCAAGTTGGGGTTCCCATGACCCCCTCTTTGGGCTTGATTAACTTGCTGGAGTGGCTCACAGAACTCAGGGAAACACATTTACCAGTTTATTATAAAGGATATTACAAAGAAAGCATATGAAGAGATGTGCAGGGCAAGGTATGGTTGAAGGGTTGCACAGCTTCCAGGCCCTTCCTGGCCATGCCACCCTCCAGGAACCTCCGCTTGTTCAGCTGTCCAGAAGCTCTCTGAATCCTCTCCTTTTGGGTTTTTATGGAGGCTTCATTACATTGACAACTGTGTGGAAATGTGATTAGACAAAAAGGATATGATCTCATACTAATAGACTGAGTGGGGAAATCCAGTAAGGTCTGTTTGTTCTGATTCTTCTTGGCCTCTTGGTAAAGTATGGGACAAAACCCTCTCTGGATTGAGGGCCTTTTGACCCTTAATCAGATTAGAGTCCTGACTGGGCAGGTAAAAGGAGGACAGGACAAGGTGAGAGAGTTTCTGTTTCCTGAGGCCTGCTCCTGAGGCCTAAAGCACCCCAACATTATTATAACAAAAGACTGTAACAAGGGCTATGGGAGTTATGAGACAGGAACTGTGGGCAAAAACATATATATATATACACACACACACACACACACATACATACATATACATATATGTATATATGTACATATAAACATACATATATATGAAAACAAACATATATATATATATATATATATATATATATATATATATAAAATCATAGTATCACGCCAATTTCTTGAGAAGTCCTGGTTTCTTTTAGTGAGAAACGATACTTCAAGGCCCCAATCTGGGTGCTAAGAGATGTTCATTGGTACCTCATTGTTATTGTCTTTATGATTTTTTTAGTGGACAAAGTGAAATAATCCATGAGTTTAATATTTACAGTTAGATAATTTTTGTATCAATAGGACTTTTGTTTAACCCCTTCTCTATTATACCTGTGTATTCTTTCTTTTCTACTGAGAATCCTTGTTCTTGAGGATGATAGAATTAGAATATGTTGTAATTGTATATTTGTTTTATCCCATATTACCCACACAAGAGTATCAGAATAACAGTGCTAATACTCCCACTGACATAATTACTGAAAACATTTTAAACTTTGCATATATTTTCTCTGTTCTCTCTCATCATTTAAAAATAGTTGTATTATTGGGACAACTAGATACCCATATGCAAAAGACTGTGGTTGGATCCATACCTCACATCCTAGACAAAAATTAGCTCAGCATGGATCAAAAACAAAAATGTAAGAGCTAAAACAATAAAACTCTTAAAAGAACACATAGGTGCAAATCTTTGTGACCTTAGATTAGGCAGCAGTTTCTTAGATATGACATCAAAAGAACAAGCAAGAAAAGAAAAAATAGACAAACTGGGCATCATTAAAATTAAAAACTTTTATGCTTCAAAGGATACCATCCATCAACAAAATGAAATGGCAACTCACAGAATGGGAAAAATATTTGCAAGTCATCCATCTAATAATGGACTTATATCTAAAATATACAGGAAACGATTACACCTCAATAATAAAAGACATATAATCCAATTTAAAAATGGGCAAAAAATCTGAATAAACATTTCTTGAAAGAAAATGTACAAAGGGCCAGGTGCAGTGGCTCACGCCTGTAATCCCAGCACTTTGGGAGGCCGAGGCAGGTGGATCACCTGAGGTCAGGAGTTCGAGACCAGCCTGGCCAACATGATGAAACCCCATCTCTACTAAAAAAATATAAAAATTAGCCAGGCATGGTGGTCTGTGCCTGTAATCTCAGCTACTCGGGAGGCTGAGGCAGGAGAATTGCTTGAACCTAGGAGGCAGAGGTTGCAATGAGCCAAGATCACGCCACTGCATTCCAGCCTGGGCAACAGAGCAAGACTTCATCTCAAAAAAAAAAAAAAAAAAAAGAAGAAAGAAAGAAAGAAAGAAAATGTACAAAGGACAGTAAGTACATAAAAATGTTCAACATCATTAGCCAATAGAGAAATGTAAAATGAAAACCACAATGAGATGCTATTTCACACCTGCTAGGGTGGCTCTAATAAAAAAGGACGTAGAGAAATTGGAACCTTCACACAGTGCTGGTGGGAATGTTAAATGGTGCAGCTGCTTTGAAAAATAGTCTGGCAGTTCTTCAAAAAGTTAAACAGACTTACCCTACAATCCAGCAATTTCACTCCTAGGTATCTACTCAAGAGAAATGAAATGTTTGTGTCTACACAAAAACTTGTATACAAACATTTATAGCAGTGTGATTTGCAATAGCCAAAAGGTAGAAAAAACCCAAATGCCCATCTATTGATGAATGGATAAACAATAAACATGGTATATCCATATGATGGGATATTGTCCAACCACGAAAACAAAGCGAAATGCCGATACATGCTACAACATGAATAAATATTGAAAACATTATGCTAATTGAAAGCAGCCAGCCACAAAGAAAACACATAATACATGATTTCCTTTGTATGAAACATCCACAGTAGGCAAATCTACAGAGACAGAAAGTAAAGTAGTGATTACATAGGACCGGGGGCAAGGGTGAAGGGTTTAGGGGGTGTGGGATTTCTTTTGGGGGTCATGAAAATGTTTTCAAATTGATTGTAGTGATGAATGCACAACTCTCTAAATATATGAGAACCCACTAAATTGTATGCTTCAAATGGGTAAACTATATGACGTGGAATATATATCAGTAAAGCTGTGTTTAAAAAGTAAAAAATTTTTAAAAGTTGTATTACATTTGTCTTGTCAGACCACGTAGTCATATATACATATATAATTTTTTTTGTCTCTTAGCCCTTATTTATTTGTAGTTCTACAGGTAATCATAATTGAATGGGCCAGGTGTAGTGGCTCACGCTTGTAATCCCAGCACTTTGGGAGGATGAGGCAGATGGATCACTTGAGGTCAGGAGTTCGAAATCAGCCTGGCCAACATGGTGAAACCCCATCTCTACTAAAAATACAAAAATTAGCCAGGCGTGGTGGCGCATGCCTGTAATCCCAGCTACTCGGGAGCCTGAGGCAGAAGAATTGCTTGAACCCAGGAGGCAGAGGTTGCAGTGAGCTGAGATTGTGCCACTGCAGTCCAGCCTGGGCAATAAAGACTATGTCTCAAAAAAAAAAAAAAAAAAAAAAGAATGCCCATCAGGTATCCTTATATTGATATATTGATGTCACTCTAGTTATTTTGCTGGTTGGAAATTCTTTCTGTGATAAATTTCTCAGGAAGGCTCATGAAAACAATATTCCTGAGTTTTTACATGTTGATAACAGTTTATATCCTTTATACTTGCAAATTATTTTTGCTGGATATAAAATTCTTGTGTCTTTCCTTGAATGTCTTAAATATGTTAGTTCTTTTTATTTTCTCTGGCATTATGCATTGTTGTCAAAAATTCTGATGATAATCCAATTTTCTATTCAATAAGAGTCAAATGAGCCTTTTTCTACGTGACCAGAAAATGTTTCTTTCTTTCTTTTCTTTTTCTTTTTCTTTTTTTTTTTTTGAGACAGAGTTTCACTTTTGTCGCTCAGGCTGGAGTGCAGTGGCACGATCTTGGCTCACTGCAACCTCTGCCTGTGGGGTTCAAGTGATTCTCCTGCCTCAGCCTCCCGAGTAGCTGGGATTACAAGTGCCCGCCACCATGCCTGGGTAATTTTTGTGTTTAGTAGAGACCGAGTTTCTCCATATTGGCCAGGTTTGTCTCGAACTCTTGACCTCAGGTGATCCGCCTGCCTCGGCCTCCCAAAGTGCTGAGATTACAGGTGTGAACCACTGCTCCTGGCCGCATATGTTTTTTAAACGAGGAAATTGACACTTGGAAAGTTTGTGATTTGAAAAATAAAAAGATTTCCTGGACGAGTTTCACCAAACCTGTAATACCAGAACTTTGGGAGGCTCACACCTGTAATCCGAGCACTTTGGGAGGCCAAGGCAGGTGGATCACTTGAGCCCAGCCTGGCCAATAGAGTGAAACCCGGTCTCTACCAAAAAGAAAATACAAAAATTAGCCAAGTGTAGTGGTGCATGACTGTGGTCCCAGCTACTCGGGAGGCTGAGGCATGAGAATTGCTTGAGCCTGGGCGGCAGAGGTTGCAGTGAGCCTAGATCACAAAACTGTGCTCCAGCCTGAGTGGCAGAGCGAAACTCTGTTTCCTGCCCCCTCACTCCCAAAAAAAAAGTATTAAAAAAAGTTCCCTGTCTGAAAATAAATAAATAGACTTCAAAAACAAAAGGGGCCGGGCTGGGAGGCTGAGGCAGGAGAATCGCTTGAATCTGGGAGGCAGAGGTTGCAGTGAGCCACTGCACTCCTGCCTGGGTGACAGAGTGAGACTCTGTCTCAAAAAACAAACAAACAAAACAACAACAAAACATATGCTTGGATTAAATTTGCAAGTGTTATAATACCTAAAATTCTATAAAAGAAAATAAATGTTTAAAATTTCAAGCCAGTTATCCTTGTGGGAATTTACATGGATGCTGCAAATAGAAAGAGCAAAGCAAAGGAAAATCTTACAAGTAAAATCCCACTTTTGTAATTTCATATTTTCCTAAAAGTAGAGATTAAGCTATGTTTGAAAGATCTTAATTTTCATCCCACAGAATAAATAGACCAATAACATTTTATTTTATAACCAATCAATTTTAGTTTCTCTATCTCCTTTACATAATATTGTATTTGAAAACTTTTTTTTTATCATATGTGGTGCAAACACATAAGCATACATATTTAAGTGCACAGATATTGCTTCCAGTAGGATTTAAAATTGCAGTATACTGTGGTGTTGATTGTTCTGGGAAAATACTATCAGCTATGTGGTGTGCTCTTTCAATATGCAATTTAGAATCTTTTTTATTTTCAGGAAAGTGTTTTTTTTTTAATAAATGTATAGAGTTTAATATTTGTCCTATGCCCTTGCTTTGGTTTTCTTTTATAGGAATTTCTATTACCTGTGTGTTTAATTTCCTTTACCTTTCTCTTTTCCTTTCGATCTCTCTTCATTTCTTCTTGATTTAAAAAGTTTTCCTCTTTTTCACTTTCTAGAAATTTCTCTACAGGTACTTGTTGCATTTACTTGCTTGTATTCTTTCTAGTTTAGTATTCATTTATGAAATGATGTTCTCCTCTTCTTATTCTTTCTTGAGCTGTGTCACCTTGTTTCTGAGGCTTCCTGATCCTGAGTTAGGTTGTTGTTAATGTCTCTTAGCTCATCTTGAAATAATAGGCTACAACTTTTCTTTCTTTTGTGGGCATGTCTTTTTGGCATACTTTCATTATCTTTGGGATGTTATTCAGCTTCCCATTTTCTTTTATCTTATTATAATTTTGCATGTGATTTGACCTTGATACTACTGTGTTTTTGTTTTTGTGTGAAATCAGTTTCCCTGGACTTTGAAAAAATAAGGTGGAATTCCATAGAGCTTTTCTAATTTCACAGAGCTCCCTCTTCTGTTGCTTTTGTGTAGTGTTCAAAAATATAGTGGTTTGCTTTCTGGGATTTTCTGGCTCCATTCCCCTCTCCATTTAGGTCTAGTGTTTCTATTTCCATGTAATATCTGAGACATACATCCACTAAAAAATTATTTAGTGTTTATTTAAGATTCACACTTAACTAAACATCCTGTATTTTTCTTTGCTAAATCTGACAACACTAGTTGTAAATATTTTCCATGTGCTTTGGTTTTGCAATCTAGTTCTGCTGTTTTTACGTAGAGATTTGCAGAGATTGAAAAACTATGTGGTTGCTGCCATTGCCACTTTCCCAGAATATGCCACATAATTTTCAAATGTAATCTTCTTTCCTTTCTTTTACCACCTTGGTGTACTTCTCCCTTCCCTTACACATATTTCACCCTGTATCTCCTCAGATAATCCGTGTTCTAAACCTAGTGCACATTTTTCTATAATTTTTATTACGTGTATCCAATCATACATGCCTATAAGCACTACATATGGTTTGCTGTTTTTTAAATTTTTTTAGAATTTATTATTATTATTGGTCTTTTTAATTTTGGGAGACAGAGTCTCACTCTGTTGGCCAGGCTAGAGTGCAGTGGCACACTCTCAGCTCACTGCAACCTCCACCTCTGGGTTCAAGTGATTCCCCTGCCTCAGCCTCCCAAGTAGCTGGGACTACAGGCATCCATCACCATGCCCAGCTAATTTTTCTATTTTTAGTAGAGATGGGGTTTCACCATGTTGGCCAGGCTGGTCTCAGACTCCTGACCTCAGGTGATCCGTCCGCCTTGGCCTCCCAAAGTGCTAGGATTACAGGCATGAGCCACCATGCCTGGCCTGGTTTTTCTTTTCTCTTCTCTTTTTTTTTTTTTTTTTTTTTAAAACAAAAGATCACATAGTATGCACTTTTCTTCATCTTGATTTTCTCTGTCAACAACATTCTGCGGAAATCCCTCCAACTCATAGAACTCTATTTCCCTCTTTTTCATAATATTCAGAGATGTGCATGATCTGTGATTAGCTCAACCATGTTCTTAGTGTTGGCCTTTGTAGATTTTTTGCCACTACAAATGCATCTGTAATAAACACCCTTATATAGATCCTTATAAGTGATTGCTTTTGTTTCTGTGAGAGAGACTTCTAGGAGTATATTTGGTGAGAAAAATGTGTTTCTGATTGTTGCAAGAATGGAGATTGGGGCATTCAACATCAATGGCATCCCCCTTCAAGCACACTTTCCCAAAGAAGAGCGGGCGTAAAGCTAAAAAAGCAAAACCCCAGACTCCAATTAGTTCAGCCAAGTAAATGGCACTTGTGCAGGACTTAGATGCTGGAAGTGAGTTATGTGATAAGTCACTGAAGCATTTGACTTTTTTGCGCAGAAGGTGAAGTGAAGTTTCTCCCTACTGTCTTGTCATTAATCTCATTCATGTCTGTAAAAAGTAGTGGTGTGGGATTTCCACTGGGACCCTCCATGGTGGGATTGGGTGTTTCTCCTGGCTGCATCATCACCCAAAATTGCCTGGAAATTATTAAGATAATATTCTGTAACAAATCTCTGTTCATTAAAACATGCTACAGTAGATTCTGTTAGCTAAAACAAGTGCCCTTAACCCCTACCAGCTGTGATTGCAGTAAACAGTACTTCAGTGAAATGGGGAGGTGGAATTGGTTATCTGCCTTCGTTGCAATTGAAAGCTGTGACAATCTGTTTGACATCAGAGAATGGTTGCTGGCAGTGCATGGTACACAGTGGTGGACGATTACTTCAACTATCATCTGTGGATACCTGGAGTGAAGTACATATTGAAGATAATGCCTTGGCAGTCAAAGTAGCTGCTGTGACAGATGATGTGAAGGCCATAAGGAAAATAAAGGTTGTGACTTGGGTGGGCTATTTCTAATTGTGCTTAAGGAAAGAAAATTAAAGCTTCAAGGTTTTAAATTCTTGCCTGAAGACATGGTTAGAGAACCAGGGAATTCCTATGACTGCCCTGAAATAATCTCTCCATGTAGTCCCACATGACTGAGGGTAACTGGCTTGCTGGATTAATATAGGTTGAACTCATAGTCCTCCCTGATCTTTTAGGTAAAAACTTAGGGCATCAATTGGGAAAGGATGGCACCATGAGAATCTGGGGAAATTTGGGAAGATCTGAGGATACCAAGTACCTCAAACCCCACTGAATTTCTCTTGATAGCAGAAGCCCTCTCACCCTTACCCTACCCCATCTTATATGCCTGTTCCTGTCCTACTTGAAGCCCTTCTTGTGATCTCACCTAACATAGTTTCCTTGTCAGCAGATGACAATTCTCATTATCCCCCTCCTGTCCCTGCTCATTGTACTGAAACATACAAGCAGTCATATTGTCCTGTGTCCCAGGGGACCAATCACAAAGTTAAACCTTAGCAAAATAATTGCAAGGTTTTGCTAATTTATTTTAACAAGACATGGGTAATATATATATGGACATGGAGTCTAAGAGATTAGGGACACACTTTTACATTGGCCTGAATTTATTTAATTTTAGAGGATCTAATTGCTTCTTTAGTTTGATTAAAACTTGGTGTGGCCTATGTGATATGAAATTGAGATTCCAGAAACTCATACCAGAAACACATCAAAGTATGATATAAAGAAATTGGCTGGGTGTGGTGGCTCATGCCTGTAATCCTAGCACTTTGGGAGGCCCAGGCAGGTGGATCACCTGAGGTCAGGAGTCTGAGACCAGCCTGGCCAACATGGTGAAACCCTGTCTCTACTAAAAATACAAAAAATTAGCTGGGCATGGTGGCTGGCGCCTGTAATCCCAGCTACTCAGGAGGCTGAGGCCAGAGAATCGCTTGAACTCAGGAGGCGGAGGTTGCAGTGAGCTGAGATCAAGCCACTGCACTCCATCCTGGGCAACAAGAGCATAACTCCATCTCAGGAAATCAAAAGACATGTTTTTGAAATTTTGGAGTAGATTTATTAAAGGTGAATTTGTCATTCACTCACTCCCTACCAAATTAAATTACCCAAGAAGGCTCAGAGAATATTTCTTTCACCATGACATGGAAAAGTATGAATGTAAAAAAGTGGAAATGGAGAAGGAAAAGTTGGATGAGGGATTTTGCTATAGAAATGTATACCTGGATTTTGGTGGAATGATCCTATCCCACAGTGGCAGAGACCATGAAGTAGCACTTAACCAGTGGAGAAAGGCAGCATAGCTACACAACAGGTATCAGGGATAGAGTGGTTCTCAGAATTGTCTGACCCATAGGAAACTTTGATGGTGGCTAACCTGAGGTACTCAGGGCCAAAATACATAGACAGACAACTAAGATTCTATTCAGCTGTAAAACTAGAAGAAAAAAATTTGTTACATGTATGGAAAGAGTCCTGACTTAAGCTATCCCAATGAAGAGTCATGTCCTCTCACCCTTTTTCTATTTCTGAGTCAGTTCAATGACCCAGCACCCCTTGAATGAAGGAGAGATCAGGAACCCTGGGGAGGAACCCTGTGGTAACTTAGATATATACAACTCTTATTCCTCCTCTTTCCCAAGAAGACTCAGGCCTATTTACCATGGAAACTGAGCCCCAGGGAAGACAAACATCCAGATCTCTCAGGAATGATTAGCTACTGGGCCGGAAGCAAGCTTAATCCCTGAGAAAACTGAATTCCACTGTCGTCCCCCAGTCAGGGTGGGACTTATGAGAGCTAAGTGATGAAGTTTGGGGTAGCATTCTTCTCACAGTGGCCCAGTGAGTCTTATATCCATACCGTGTTTATTTTCCTAGTTCTGGAGTTCGTAGTGGAAGTAGAAATATTCAGCTACTGGTAGAAAAATAAACATTGTTCTCTGACCCATGGAATCATGTCTATTATGGTAGAAAGGGCCAAATGTAAAAATGTAAAGAGGCCAAATGTACCTCTCCCTACTGAAATTATAAACTAAAGACAATATCATATCCCTTTGGAATTATGGTGATGAGGTACCATCAAACACTTGAAATACTTATAAGTAGTGATTCTTACCACATCTCCATTTCACTCACCTGTTTGGTCTTGGAGAATTTTGTTGGATTACTATAAGCTTAATCAGGTAGTAATTTCAGTCAGAGTTGCTGATTCTCTTTACTGGAGAAAAATTAATCCAGTGCCTCATACCTGGAAGGTGAAATTGTCTTTTAATCTATCTCCTAATAAGCAGATAATACTAGAGGCAATTGCTTTTACCTGGAAGGGTCACTTATCTATCTCTATTTTCTTGGCTCAAGGTGGTCATAATTTGGTCCCTATGGACATAAGTGTCTCACCATCTTACTGGATATTACTTTGAGCCAATAGATTGATGACATTCATTCTGATAGGACCTGAGAGCAGGAAATAGTAGGTATTCTCAACTCTCTGATGAGATACATGCCTGCTGAAAGGTGGTTGTGAAATCCCACAAGAATTCCAATGTGTTCCCTCATGGAAATGTTTGGGAATCTAATGTCCTGGGGAACGTTAGCTGACACCTTCAAAATGAAAAACAAGTTGTAAAATGAAAAACACCCTGCATTCCTATCTTTAAGAAAAAGGTACAATGCATGGCAGATTATTCTGGATTTTTGAGGCAACATATGCTGCATTTACTGAGTAACCTTTACTTTAGCCCATTGACTAAGTAAACTGTAAGGGGGCCAGACTTCAATGAACTGCAGAATAAGAGAAATTCTGGCTTGTTGAAGCTGCTTGGCACCCAGCTTTTATGTTCCAAAGTATGAAATAGTCCTTGAAGTATTTGTGGCAGATTGGGGTGATGTATAAAGCTTGTGAAAAGCCTAGATAGAAGAATCACAGCATAGCCCCTTAGGATTTTGGAGCAAAATGAAATTCTATTAGGAAAATCACTATTCTCCTTCTGAGGCTGTGGCTTGCTAGAAGCTGATAGAGACTGAGCACCTGAATATAGTAAACTAAATGACTATGAGATCTGAATTATCAGCATAAACTGGGTATTATCTGATTTACCATGCCTTGACATAGAGTATACCTAGCAGGAGTTCATCATCAAGCAGAAGTAGTATGTATAAAATTGGGCTTGAGCAGCTCTAAGAGGCGCAATTCAGTTGAATGAATAGGGGTTGTTCAGTATTTACAGTGCACTTATTTTTGACATTCTATAGAAATTTTTAAACATACAGAAAGACTTGTCCAGTGAGCATCCATATACCTACCACCTAGATTCTGCCATTAACATATTCATACATACATATATATTATATATATATATAGAGAGAGAGAGAGAGAGAGAGAGAGAGACAAAGTCTTGCTCTGTCACCAAGGCTGGAGTGCAATAGCACGATCTCGGCTTACTGCAATCTCTGCCTCCTGGGTTCAAGCGATTCTCTTGTCTCAGCCTCCCGAATACCTGGGATTACAGGTGTTCGCCACCACACCCGTCTAATTTTTTGTATTTTTAGTAGAGATGTTGGCCAGGCTGGTCTCAAACTCCTGACCTCATGCGATCCGCCTGGCTCAGCCTCCCAAAGTGCTGGGATTACAGGCATGAGTCACTGTGCCTGGCCCATATTCTTGTATATACATATTTTTGCACATTATCTGTTCATTCCTGTATGTATCCACAAATTTGTCTTGCTTTTTGGATGTATTTCAGAGTAACTAACCTAGTTCTCTACTTCTATTGCATATCCACCTATCCCTCAAGTCACACCTTTGGACTCTCGGGTTGTTCCTTGTGGCCAGCTGACTGAAGAGGAAAACCCTTAGCCTAGTTTACAGCTGGCACCAGACAGTATTCTGTCAGTAGCGAGAAATGAACTCAGAAGCATTAGAGCACTGCTCAGAGTGGGCCTTCAAGACAGTGGTGAAGAGAAATCTGCCCAATGGGCAGAACTTATATTAGTACATTCTATTTCCTCTTTGCCTAGAAGGAGAAGTATGAATGTACAGCAATTAATAAGCAGTGATTAATTGTCTGGCCAGCCAGACAAGAGACTTGGGAGAAACAGCTCCAGAGGGCAGGGGACAAGGGAGTCTGAGAAAGAGGTGTGGTTTCAGAATGTGAGGATATTTGTGTAAAACATGAATGCTCACCAGAAAACCTCCACAGGGGATGAAACTCTCAATAATTGAGCAGACGAGATTAGCTGCTCTGGGTTTCAGTCAGCCTTTTTGCCCAGCTTGCACAATGAGTTTATGAACTAAGTGGCTATGACAGTAGAGATGGAGGCTGTGCTTGGGCTCACTTCTATGGTCTCTCATCATCAAGGCCGACCTACCTTCCACTTGCTGAGTGCCCAGTCTTTCAGCAGCAAAATCCAATGGTAAGCACCTAATATAGTATCATAATCTAAGAAGATCAGCCAGCCACCTGGTGGCAGGTTGATTTTATTGGATCCCTGTCAACGTATTGCCCATACTAGAATAGACATTTATTCTAAATATGTATTTGTCTTGCTTGCTTACCCAGCATGCTTCTGTTACAAATTCCATCCTTGAAATTACTGGATACCTTATTCCTGGCCATGGTATTCTGTACAACATTGTTTCTGGCTGAGAAAGAAGCAAGGCAATGGGCTGGCACATGCAGAAATTGCTGATCTTATCACGTGCCTCATTACCCAGAAACAACTGAGTATATGGAATGGTTAAATGGCCTACTAGACTCAGGTACTGAGCCAGCTGGAAGACAACTGGGGAAGTTAGGCGAGGGGAGTGGGTGCTGCAAAAGTCTGAACAAGTAACTATTAATAATATATGGTGCTGTTTCTCTTACAGTCAGAATTCATGGATCTGGGAACCAAGGGGGTGAAAGTGGTAGTGTTATTTAAAAATATTATGTCTAATGACCCATGCTATAGTTCAAATGTGTCCCCCAAAAGTTCACAAGCTGAAAATTTAATTGTTAAATACATTTTAGCAATTAAAGAGGTGATTTAGGCGGTTGCCTTTAAAACGCAATTAGTCCACGAAAGCTCTGCCCTCATTAAGGGATTAATGCTGTTATTGCAGGAGAGGGTTAATTATCATGAGAGTGGGCTCCCGATAAAAACATGAAGTTCAGCCTCCATCCCTTTCTGCCTCTTGCATGCATGTCTCCTCATCATATGATGCCTTCCAGCATGGATGACCCTCACCAGATGCTGGCACCTTGCTCTTGGACTTCCCAGCCTCCAGAACCATGAATCAAATAAATTTCTCTTCCTTATAAATTATCCAGTATGTGGTATTCTGTTATAGCAGCAAAAATGGACTAGGACAACTTACCAAATGTTTGCTTCATGTTCTTTCAGTTTTTGGCTCTATTGATTTAGAAGTTTCTGTACCCAAAGAATTAATGTTTCCACCATTGGACAAAGCAAGGGCTCCACTGAATGGGAAACTGAAACTGTCACCTGATCATTTTGTATTCCTCATGCACCTGGATTAACAGGGCCAAAAGGGGATTACCATTTGGCTGGGGTAATTGATCCAGATTATCAAAGGGAAATAGGAATAATGCTACAAAACTGAGTGAGGAAACAATATATCTGAACACAGGTGAGCCTCTGGAACACTCCCTAAGCATGGAATATCCAGTAATAAAATCTAGTGGGAGACTACAATACCCCTATGGTTTGGATCACCCCATGGATAAAATGGCTCAACTGGCTGAGACACAGGCTGAGAAAAAGGGAACATGATGTTGACATCATAGCATTTCAGTAATGTTCTGTAACTTGTGCCCAGCTGCAGAAATGAGGACTTTAGGAGCTATCTTATGATTCCTCAAATTATGCATATACATATGTAATTACACATATATATTATTTATTTTCAATTATGCATTTTAATATTCCTTGTATCTTTCCTCTACTATTTTATATAAGGCAGATGTTTTTGTTATCTGATGCTGTGTAACAAACCACCTAAAAATTTAATGTGTTAAAACAACAATTTATTAGCTTTCACAACTCTGTGAGATGACTGGGTACTTGTGGGAGCTAGAGTACATCTCTCCAATACAATTTTTAAAAAATTAAGTTGATCAGAGGAGTAATTCTATTGCTTATAACCAAAGAACACTAATTGGAACAGAAATTGGTACCTGAGAGTGTGTTCTAAGCAAAAGGCCCTCAAAGAAATATGGTGTATTTTGAATTGATTATCAGGCCAAATAAGACAAGAGGCAATTACACTCCAATTTCTAACTGGGGCAAGGAAATGAATAGCTCATGGGACCCAGCGGAGAAATTCCAAAAGTTCTAGGGAACTTGGGAGCAGTTGCCTACAATACACCCCAGAGCCTACTCAAATGGGCACCTTAACAAAGTGGCCCTGGTGGCGGGGATGGATACTATATATGAACTAAAAAATACGAACTTCCTTTCACTAAATTTGAGCTCACTACCACCTCTGTTATGTACACAATTGCTGACAACAGCATCCAGCTGCGAACCAGTGATATGATAGCAACAATGCCTTGAGAAGATAAGTGAGTTGAGATCATGGGGTCTCATTACATCATGGATGAGACAGCAATTTTGGACTCACAGGAATGGGAACTTATTGCATATTTCATGTTGTGCTCACTGGTTCATCGTATACTAAATATGTCTATCTAGCTGCCTATCTAGCTATACACACACAAATATATACATACACATAGAGATATATAAAACAACATCCCTGGCTCACGCCTGTAATCCCAGCACTTTGGGAGGCTGAGGCGGGCGGATCACCTGAGGTCGGGAGTTCGAGACCAGCCTGGCTAACATGGTAAAACCCCGTCTGTACTAAAAAACAAAAATTAGCGGGGAGTGGTGGCAGGTGCCTGTAATCCCAGCTACCTGGGAGGCTGAGGCAGGAGAATCACTTGAACCTGGGAGGTGGAGGTTGTAGTGAGCTGGGATAGTGCCACTGCACTCCAACCTGGGAGATAGAGTAAGACTCCGTCTCAAAAAACAAACAAACAAACAGACAAAAAACAAACAAACAAAAAAACCAACAAAAAACTCACAAGATTTCTCTCTACATATACCATATATTAACTTTTATAATTTTTTCTGATTATAAAAGCATTATAAAAATGAAGCTATTAATGGATCAACTTAGCCCTTAGTGGAAATGACTCATCCTAAGGAAGACTTTGTCACCAGGAGTCAACGGCAGGTTATAATCAGTTTCCCCTCTACCCACTCAAGCACCTGGAGATTCCCTTCACTTTCTGCCCACCTAATGCCCCCAGGAGCCAGCTGGGAGAGGAAATTAAAAGTTCTCCAATAGGCAGACATATATCAGCTCCAGTGAAACCACATTTATTCCAGTGTTCTATTCAGAATCTTTTGATCAGCCAGTTCAATTTGAAGTCCATTTATTTCTTTCAACAATGTTAACCAAGCACCTCCTTATATGCCAGAGGCTGTTTTAGGGACTAGGCATGCAGTAGTACAAAAAACACACCAAATCCCTTTTCACACTACCTAGAGAGGGGTCCATACAGTGTTGTTCTGGATTGCCATCATAACTTAAAAGAAAATGTTCACAATGTCTGGAGTCCTTAATGTTCTGCAAATGAAAGAGGAGGATGTCATCAAGTTCCTTGCAGCAGGAACCCATTTAGGTGGCACCAACCTTGACTTCCAAATGGAACAGCACATCTATAAAAGGAAAAGTGATGGCATCTACACATAAACCTGAAGAGGACCTGGGAGAGGCTTCTGCTGGCAGCTCATGTCATTGAAAACCCTACTGATGTCAGTGTCATATCCTCCAGGAATCCTGGCCAGCAGGCCATGCTGAAGTTTGCTGCTGCCACAGGAGCCTTTCCAATTGCCGGCCACTTCATTTCTGAAACCTTCACTAACCGGATCCACTGGCAGCCTTCCAGGAGCCACATATTCAGGTGTTTACTGATCCTAGGGCTGACCACCAGCCTCTCAGAGGCATCTTATGTTAACCTGCCTATCATTGTTCTGTGTAACACATTATTCTTTGCACTATGTAGACATTGGCATTCCTTGCAACAAGAGAGCTCACTCAGTGGGTCTGATGTGGTGGAGGCTGGCCCAGGAAGTTCTGAGCATGCGTGACACCATCTCCCATGAGCACCCATGGGAGGTCATGCCTGATCTCTACTTCTACAGAGATCCTGAAGAGATTGAGAAGGAAGAGCAGGCTGCTGCTGAAAAAGCTGTGACCAAGGAGGAATTTCAGGTTGAATGGACTGCTGTAGCTCCTGAGTTCACCGCTGCTCAGCCTGAGGTTGCAGGCTGGCCTGAAGGCATGCAGGTGCCCTCTGTGCCTATTCAGCAGTTGCCTACTGAAGACTGGAGCACTTAGCCTGCCACGGAAGACTGGTCTGCAGCTCCCACTGCTCAGGCCACTGAATACATAGGAACAACCACTGAGTGGGCTTAAAGCTGTTCTTCCACAGGCCCTTAAGCAACATGGAAATAAGGCTGGTGGAAAATAAACATCATTTTCTAAAACAAAAAACAAACAAACAAAAAGACAAAAATCGCTTCTCATGGAGCTTGCATTCTCATGGTGGGAAGCGAGACAAACAATAATTAAATAAATAAATTTGGGTGGTAATAAGTGCTAAGAAGAAAAATAAAACATGGGCAAGGGCATGGGTATGTTGGGTTATCAGAGAAGGCCTCTAGTAGGGCAGAGACTCTGGAATATGTTCTAGGCAGTGAGAACAGCCCGTGCAAGGGCCCTGAGGTGGCAGTGTGCTCTGCACGTTGAGGAACAGTGAGGAAGCCAGCATGGCTGGAGTAGGGTAAACAAGGGGCATGAGTAGGAGTTTAGATCTGGAGGTATTTCAATGGAAGCCAGATCATGTAGGCTCTTGTAGGCTTTGGTTAGGACTCTGGATTTTATTGTGAGTGTGGTTGAAAACCCTTGTAGCATTTTGAATAGAGACATGAAATGCTGTTTAATGATTTAGCGGGATCACTCTTGCTCCCGTGTAGAGAATGGTCTTGGTCTTTGATGCAAACCAGTTCCATGCCTCTACATTTCTTCATCTTCAGCCATATAAAAATGCAAGCTCCCCCCATTTCCTCTCACTGTAGGGCTTTCATCACACTATTTCTACAAATCTTTCTCTTGGGCTCATCTTCCACTGCTGACCTCCTTTCTCCAAACTTGTGTTGCAATTGTAGGCAAACTTCCCTTCCTAAATAGCCTTTCACCTCATCCCATCCTTAACTGACACCTATCTTTCCCCTGAGGACACAACTGTCCTTGCAACCTCTGCAGGGCAGGTTGACATGTTCCCATGTTCTACTTATTATACAACAGAACCAGCACTTAGACTTGCCTGCTCCCACTGACCCACTGGAAGCTTCTACACTGTATGGTTTAATGGGAAGCTGCACAGACTTTGTAGTCAGGCTGGACTTGAATCTCCACTGCACCCCCTTTTACTGGCTGGGTTACATTGGGCAAATTATTTAACTTAATATGAGCCTTGGTTTCCTCACCTATAAAATACATTGGACAATTTTTGTGAACATTACACGAAGCGATGATTGTAAAATACCCATTATAGTGCCCAGCACTCAAAAAACTTTACTCTTCTCTTCCCTCCTGTCCCTTTGATAACCATATGACCCTCCTGTCACTTATCTGTATAGTGTGCAGTTAGAATGTGGCATTTGACTCACCTCGCTAATCCAGACTTCGTCCCCATCTGTGATGGGTAATCTTAGGTGTCACCTTGAGTAGATTAAGGAATGCCTAGAAAATTGGTAAAGCATTATTCTGGGGGTGTATCTGTGAGGGTGTTTCCAGAAATGATTAGAGTATGAATCTGTGTAGACTAGTGGAGAAGATCTGCCCTCAATGTGAGCAAGTACCATCTAATTTGCCGGGGGACCTGAGAGAACAAAAACAGAGGAAAGGCAAATGTATCTATCTATCTGCTTGAGCAGGGATACATTCCTCTGCTCCTGTCCTTGGACAACATAACTCCAGGTTTTCCAGCCTTTGGACTCCAGAACTTATACCAGCAGTCCTCCAGGTTCTCAGATCTTACACCTCAGACTGAGAGGTATACCATCAGCTTCCCTAGTTCTGAGGCCTTTGGACTTGGACTGAGCTATGCTACCAGCATCCCAGGGTCTCCAACATGGAGGTGGTCTGTTATGGAACTCATCAGCCTCCATAAGCTCATGAGCCAATTCTAGTAAATCTCCTCTCATAAATCCATATATCTACATCTATATAGCCTATTGGTGTGTATTGCTGGAGAATCCTAAGAGTTTTCATAACCACATGGGAGACTTGTTTCAGGAACTCATTCCTGTAGCCATACCTTGAGCCATTTAAACTCCAGTATTTTAGTCTCTGGCCAAAATCTCCCATCTCTCCATTCATCCTTAATCCCTTTCGAGCCATCTTGTGCACTCTAGTCTCCAAGTGCTCCTTCTCCAAGGTCTGACAGCTGCATCCCTGGGCTCTACCTCCTTCCTTATTTGACCTGGACTTCCTCCTGTGAATCAGTGAGAGTTTTAGAGTTCAAGCAATAGAAACTGACTCTGGCTAACTTCAGCAGAAAAGGAACCTACTGGAAGCATATTGAGGGGTTTCGAGAACCAGCGGGAAAGTTGGAAACCAGGCTTGGAAAAGAGGTGGCATGTGTTAGGTTTGTCATTCGGTAAATATTTATTTCCTATCCTCCATCAACCTCCATAGGAGAAATATGATGCTGGATTTTCCCACGTGATTTTCTTTGGACATTGAAGCACTGAAGGAAGAGACAGTATGCCTGTAGGCTTAGAAGCATTTGTGTTTCCACACATCCTGAGAGCTTCTGACCTCCATCATAAAAGAAGCATTCTCTGGGTAACCTGCTAGTCCCAGAAGAATGAAAGACTGGTAAAGATATCCTAGCCAATTTGTACACTGCAGCCTGAAACAGATATCCCCAGGTAACTGGCTTGTGTATGAGCAAGAAACAATGCTTTTTATTATAGGTCCTTGAGATTTTATGATTGTTTATTACACAGCATTGTGTGAGTAGCTGGTGAACCAAGTAGTCCTGGTAGAACCAAGGATGGGCGGGGAGCAGGACCCATGACTAAGCATGCCATAAGAACTAGTTGATAAGGATATGTCTCCTTGCTCCTTTGGCTGTTGCTACTGCTGGACTCTCAACTCCACCAGTATGAATGTGTCCTAAGCCAGTGCTTTTCACATTTTAATATGTGTGAATCATGTGGGATCTTGTTAAAATGCAGATTCAGTACATCTCGGTGGGCCCTGAGATTCTGCATTTCTAAGGCTCCCAGGTGATGCCAATGCTACTGGCCCCAGACAGATGGGAATATCCAAATGGGTGAATCTAGGTCACATGTCCATGCCTTGGCTGTTAGGTGACAGGTAGAGGGATGACCCTTCTGTGATGGGTCAGGGAGCACTGTATCCCAGTAGTGCTATTCAATGGGAAATAAGAAGAGCAGCTAAAAATATTACAAATGTCTATTCCAGGCTCCCTATTAAATCGCTTTAACCCTTCTCTTGCTCTTGGTCCTGCTATTCCACTTGTTCTGCAACTCCTGATCTTGGATCAATCCCCTGGCTACCTTCATCACTTTTACCAACTTATTCATTCATTTAAAACATATTTTCTGAATTCCCATAATATGCCAGCCATCAGGGATAATTTGGTAAAAAAAAAAAAAAAAAAGAATAATTAAGATTCTACGTCTTGTGGCTTATATTCTAGTGGAAAAAACAGACATTCTCCAATAAAAAAATAAGTTAAATGAATCCAGGGTGCTAAATGTGCTATGAAGAGAATATCATGATGAGTAACTAGGGGCAGCTTACATGAGATAAGTTAAGCTGAAGTCTGAATTATGAGCTCAGAGAATAGCTGAAAGAAAAATGTTCAAGGCTGAGGGACCAAATGCAAAGTCTTGAGGCAGGGAAGGTCTTGACTTTGAAAAACAGAAAGGAGGCCAGTGAGACTAGGGTTATTGAGCAAGAGGGAGAGAAGTGTTGAATTAGGGTGGAGAAGTAGTCAAAGGCCAAGCACACAGGGAAAGCTAACGAATTTAGATTTTATTCTGAACATAACAGGGAGCATTGGAGGCTATTTAAGTAACAGCAGATGAATCCATATATATTCGGAGAGCTCACTTAGGCCACTGAATGGAGAATGGATTGTAAGGGCAAGAATAGAAAGCAGGAGACCAACAAGGAGAGTGTCAGTAGTCCAGGTGAGAGATGCTTGTGGCCTGGCACCTTTCTTTTTTCTGCTGTATGAGAAAGCCACATACTTCTCCTATTTAAGAGTAATCCCTCTGCCTGAATCACTCATCACCTTCTCTGCTTTTATTGATTCTCTCTGTTTTCTACCTTCAATCTCTTTCCTTCCTTTGGGTCTATTTCCCCAGCATACTAATATATTCAGATCTCTTACACACACAAAAGTAACAGTATTAAGAGGCGGGACCTTTAAGAGATGGTTAGGCTTCACCCTCACTCCTTCTGCCATGTAAGAGTGGAGCGAGAAGGTGGCTGTCTATGAGGAAGCAGGCCCTTGTTAGACACTGAAACCGCTGGTGCCTTGATCTTGGGCTTCCCAGCTTCCAGAACCTCACGAATGGATTAATGCCATTATTGTAGGAGTGAGTTAGTTATCTTGGGAGTGGCTTTCTGATAAAACAATGAGTTCAGCCTAATTTCCTCTCTCTGCCTCATGCACTTGCTTCTGCCTTCCGTCCATCCTCTTTGGGATAACCCTCACCAGGTGCTAGCACTATGCTCTTGGACTTCCCAGCCTCTACAATAGTGAGCAAAATAAATCTCTTTTCTTCATAAATAACCTAGTCTGTGGTATTCTGTTACAGCAGCACAAAATAGACTAAGACACCTACATTCTACAATACCAGGCTTTTTGTGATCTCTTCCTATCTCTGGCAGTTTCTTTTCAGTTTGTGTTTTCATCTTTCTTGTCCGTGCCACTATCCACTCCTGTCACTCATCATCTGAGTGTGGTTGCAACCTCCTTACTCTGACCTCCCTTCCTCTACCAGAGTCCTCCTCCACATCATTGTGTACTTTGGTTTCTAAGGAGGATGGGTTAAAACATATAGTGACATATTGATGTAATTCAGAAACACAACTATTTGTTTGAAGGATGATGTGTTTTAAGAATGATTCCTGTTTACTCTCTGGAAGGCTAAGCCTCAGGAGACATCAGTTTGGCATTCAGACTGTCCACTTGCAATATAAGTGCTGCTGGACAGCTTAAGTATTTTCAGCTGTAGACACTGGGATTGTCTGCACCAGCTGATCTGATTACTACCTTACCTATACCTAACTTTATATCTTGGTGAAGAATTATCTTGGAATAAAGTCATTCCTGCATCCAATCACAGCAGGAACCTCAGGTAAACAATTCATTCAATGAGAGTAATGGCTCTGCCATATCCACCAATCCCAATCTTGGTTCATACACTACAGAGAACAGCAGCAATTAAAGTGACATTTTAATAACCAGGCATAAGATATTTTTATTATAAAGATTGCTGAAATTCCTCAATTCATGATTACTATGGTTTGAATATTTGCGTTCCTCCAAAATTCATGTTGAAATCCTAATTCCAAGGTGATTGTATCAGAAAGTGATTAGTGCCCGTATTTTAAAAAGCCTAAGAGAGTTCCCTCCCTCCCTCTGCCACGTAAGAGTAGAGTGAGAAGATGGCTGTCTATGAAGAAGCGGGCCCTTGTTAGACACTGAATCTGCTAGTGCCTTGATCTTGGACATCCCAGCTTCCAGAACTGTGAGAAATAAACATCTGTCATTTATAAGCCACCTAGTCTATGGTATTTTGTTATACCAGTCTGAACAGACTAAGAAAATAATTTTATTACTGTCTTCATGAAAAATATTCCCAGGGTTGCCTCCAGGCAGATATTCTAGGAATCCAATGTAAGCAAAGCTGGTCACTGATTTCACAGTCTGTGTCTCCCCATGAGACTGTAAATCCTGAAAGCAGGGATGATGTCATTTAATTTCTGTTACTCTAGCATCTGGCAAAGCGACTGGCATTTAGTAGCTACGTAATAAATATTTGTTGAGTATTTGTGTATTTGACTGAATATACAAACTAATAACAGCCAGATCATATATAAGAATAGAACCCTCAGCTTCATGTGGTGGCTCATGCTTTTAATCTCAGCCCTTTGGGAGGTCAACGTGGGAGGATTGCTTGAGACCAGGAGTTTGGGGCTGCAGTGAGCTATGATCATGCCACTGCAGTCCAGCCTGGGCAACAGAGCAAGATCCTGTCTCTATTTAAAAAAAGCAGAACTTTGATCCACAACCAGTAGTAATCTTCCCAGGAAATCAACCCATATCTACAATAACCAGTCCAGGAAGCTAGTCTGCTATGCCAGACTTATAGGAAGCCAGATTGCTATCTCTAATAAAAATCTAAGAAGCCAAACAATAATCCTTACAATAATCAGCCCCAAATGGCTGGGACTTAAATAACTTGACAGCTTCCCTAATTTTTGTCTTTGCTTGCAACTTAGGACTAACCAGAGAAAACCAGATGTTCCCCCCCGCAACAACTCCTGTAAGATGCCCAGTTTCTAGTTAGCCCTCCAACAGCTTCCTATGCCAACAGCCTCCAGTCAGGGCACACCTGAAGCCTTCCTTTCTTTTGCACTATAAGATTTTCCCACTCCTCTGCCTGCCTTTGAGTCTGCCAAAACACAAATAACAGTGGCTGACTCCCTTGCTATAGCAAGTTCAGAATAAATAGCCTTTGCTTGTTCTCATTTGATTAGTCTTCATTTATTTTCACAAGTAAATGCCATTGGAGACTTGGGACAGACCTGGACCCGCCATGGTAACAAGGCAGAACCTTAGGATTGGAAAGGGGTTACGGAGAAACATAACCTGGATAGGTGTTGGAACCTGACTTTCTCAGGTTATTTGCCTCTACACCCGCTTTTCCCATTTAAAAAAAAAAAATGCCTGAACCTTCAAGGCATGGGTTTGAAAGCCAGTCTTTTGATAAGAGACAGCCAGCTGACTCTGCAGTTCCCAGTGGCCCCCTGAGCTTCATCTTTCACAGGTAGTAGGCTCAATTAGATGACTCCTGTCACTGCCACTCTGGTCCATGTTCAAGGGTCCTCAGAGACTCCTTCCCTGGGTTGCCCTTAGCACAGCTCCAGCAAGCTGGAGTTTCATAATTTTTTTTTTTTTTTTTTTTTTTGAGACGCAGTCTTGTTCTGTTGCCCAGACTGGAGTGCAATGGCACGATCTCTGTTCACTGCAACCTCCGCCTCCCGGGTTCACCCCATTCTCCTGCCTCAGCCTCCCGAGTAGCTGGGATTATAAGCATGTGCCACATGCCCCCCTAATTTTTGTATTTTTAGTAGAGGAGGGGTTTTGCCATGTTGGCCAGGCTGGTCTTGAATGCCTGACCTCAGGTGATCCACCCACCTGGGCCTCCCACAGTGTTGGGATTACAGGCGTGAGCCACAGCGCCCAGCCCATAATGTTTTTACAAATTAAAAATGTCACTAGAACCTGCACTCTGGCTTCAGGTAAGTCTATGTTAATAGTAACCTCTCGGCCGGGCACGGTGGCTCACGCTTGTAATGTTAGCACTTTGGGAGGCCGAGGTGGGCAGATCATGAGGTCAGGAGTTTGAGACCAGCCTGGCCAACATAGTGAAACTCCGTCTCTACTAAAAATACAAAAATTAGCCGGGCATGGTGGTGGGCGCCTGTAGTCCCAGCTACTCGGGAGTCTAAGGCAGGAGGATGGGGTGAAC
Source organism: Hylobates moloch (assembly GCF_009828535.3). Classification (NCBI taxonomy): domain Eukaryota; kingdom Metazoa; phylum Chordata; class Mammalia; order Primates; family Hylobatidae; genus Hylobates; species Hylobates moloch. Next base: position 51,196,188 of record NW_026652290.1, on the reverse strand, counting down.
CTGGGAGGCGGAGCTTGCAGTGAGCCGAGATCGCTCTAGTGCACTCCAGCCTGGGACAGAATGAGACTCCGTCTCAAAAAACAAACAAACAAACAAACAAACAAACAAACAAACAAACAAACAAAAGATAATCTTCCAGTTCATTGGTTCTGGTTCTTCTTCAAATAGGGCCTCATCTCTCCTTTACTCCAGGTAGTGGTGATATTAAAAATATTTAGCACCTGGAATGACAAGTGCATGGACCGATCAAAACAGGGGCTCAAGCCGTACCAGGCATTAACCCTTTAGTTTTTGGATCCTGGGGAGGTCTGGATAGAAGAAGGTAATGGGGGTGAAGAGGGGATGGGTGCTTGGGGCATTGGCTATTTACCAATGAATATGAAAGTATCTCAGTATTTTAACAAACAGAACAGCATTCGTGCACACCAGATGAATGTCAGACCTGCCTTCAGATATTTCTGGGAGTTGTCAGTTTGTTGTAGTCAACATAGGTTGCCATAACAAAATTCCTTAGATGGGGTGGCTTAAACATTTATTTCTCATAGCTCTAGAGGCTGGGAAGTGTAAGATCAGGGCACTAGCAGACTCAGTGTCTGGCGAGGGCCCTCTTCCTGGCTTGTAGAGGGCTACCCTCTTGCTGTGTCTTTACATGGTGAAAAGAGAGCAATCTCTCTCTCCTCTTCTTAAAAGGGCACTAATCCCATCACTGGGACTCTGCCCTTATTAACTCATTTATATCTAATTATCTCCCAAAGGTCCCACGTACAAATACCATTACACTGGGAATTAGGCCTTCCACATACGAGGTTTTTCTTTTGTTTTGTTTTTGGAATGGAGTCTTGCACTGTTGCTCAGGCTGGAGTGCAGTGGTGCGATCTCTGCTCACTGTAACCTCCACCGCCTGGGTTCAAGCAATTCTCTTGCCTCAGCCCCCCAGTAGCTGGGACTACAGGTGCATGCCACCATACCTGGCTAATTTTTGTGTTTTTAGTAGAGATGGGGTTTTGCCATGTTGGCCAGGCTGGTCTTGTACTCCTGACCTCAGGTGATCCACCTGCCCAGCAGTGGACAGCCTCTCCTGCAGGTACACTGGCCTCTGCTGGGCATGACTGCGGTTTCTCCTGTGTGGTTTTATCTCTGAAGCACTAATTCCTCCATTATCCTCTACAGGTGCTTCTGCTCTTGACTGACAAACCTTATGTTCTTCTGTGGATGTCCAAGCTGCCTTGGATTCTCTGGGCACCACCACCAAAGTCTTAGAGCCCTCAAAGTGCCTGGATTTTCCAGACATTTAAGGTAAAGTGGGGGAGGAGAATGCCTATTTTTCTCTTTAAATCTCTTTTATGAGAGGAGTACCAAAAGGGCATTTATGTATTTATTCATTGGACAAACATTGAGGGCAACTATACATCAAGCATAATTCCAGGCGTTAGAGCTAAAGTGAAAAAGACAGGCTCCCTGCTTTCATGACACTTACATTCTAGTGGGTGGAGACAGAATATAGACAAACATATGTAATGTCAGCTAATAATAGGTGTAGGAATAAAGCAGAGTCATGGGTTGGAGAATGATGGAGTATGTGGGGTATGCCTGCTGTTTTATATCTTAGACTGGATGATCAGAAGACCTCTGACATTTGATCAGGAAACTTAATCAAATAAAAGCATGAGCAATGGGGGATATGTGGGAACATAGCAAATGCAGACTCTGTAGCAGTGTGCACATGCTACAGTGTTTTATGGTTTTAATGACCAGTTCCTTCACTTTTTCCTGACGTCTGCCTTTTGTCTTATGCTTGCCTTCTCAAACCTCAATTAAGATTTTTTTTTTCTATAATTGACAGGTTTTTTCATCTATCATCTTTGTTTATCCAGAAACAAAGAGAGAAAAGAAGAAGACAGACAAGGAGGGGAGGAAGAGAAGCAAAAGGAGGAGGAGGAGAAGAAGGTGGCAGCAATAACAAGGGATGTAGGAGGAGGGAAAGGAGGGCATGCTGCCCTTGCTCCTTCTTTCATTGCCTTTTGGCTCCTGGACGAAGAAAGGGCTACACCATGAGAGGGGCAAGTCCAGTCTGAGCAGTCTCTTGGGCCTGTGGGCAAGTTAGATGTGGGGCAGCGGGAATCTGCTCCATTTTGAGTTGTCTGGCATTTTTATGTACTCATTTGGTGCAGTCCTGCTATGGGGATTGATAGCCAGGAACCTGCACCATGAGTCCCAGGTATAGGATCCTCTGTTCAAAGTATATGGGTAGGTCTCATGCTCCGTATGGGCCTCCACCTATCTTTTCCCATTCTAAGGACCCTCAGCTCCTTTTGGCAGCAGCATCTTAATACCTGCTGCTACTAGAGGGAAACATCATCAGGAGCACTTGCTTGGCCATAGTAGGTTGGTACCAGCAGGCAACATTCCTGTTTCCTAGTACACTGCCTGGAACCTAGAAAGTACTCGGTAAACCTTTGATCAGGAGGTGCTGTGCTTCAGGACAGAAACCAGGATTCTGGTAACTAGGAACACATTCCACTCACGGGAAGTTTAAAACTGGCAAGCTGTGTGTAGGCATGTGCCTGTAGTCCCAGCTACTCAAGAGGCTGAGGTGGGAGGATTGCTTGAGCCTAAGAGTTTGAGTCCAGCCTGGGCAACATAGTAAGACCTTATGCCTAAAAAAAGATAAAAAATTAAAACCAGGGTAGAACTAGAACTTACGCAATTGCTTCCTTTAGTTTAATGTGTCAATGTTCTCTAGCAACCCAGTGTTGGTTTCACTATTCATTGCAACAAGGGAGAACGCACACCATGGGAGATCATGAGATATCTCCATATTGGGATGTTACTAGGAGTTATAGGATTTGCCTTGTGTTACGTGATTTTAGGGAGAAAGTTTTAAAGGCCAGTGCTTTTCTGTGAATTGGATGCTGTCAAGATGAGGGAGTAATTCCATGACTGGGCATCTTAATAAATTTTATCCAGAAGAAAAGAATACAGTGATGGGCTTGGCGCATGGCTCATGCCTGTAACCCCAGCACTTTGGGAGGCCAAGACGGGTGGATTGCTTGAGCCCAGGAGTTCAGGACCAGCCTGGGCACCATGACAAAACTCCATCTCTACCAAAAAAAAAAAAAAAAAAAGTTAGCTGAGCATGGTGGCATGCGCCTCTGGTTCCAGCTACTCAGGAGGCTGAGGTGAGAGGATCACTAGAGCTGGTGAAGTCGAGGCTGCAGTAAGCCATGATAGTGCCACTGCACTCCAGCCTAGGTGACAGTGAAAAGAAAAAACCACAGTGATGGTAGAGCTATAATTGATTTAAAAAAGCAGCAATCAAATTAACTGGAAAAGGAGGGTGTTTGATTTGCACAGTAATGTTGTTTTTGTCTGTGCTTAGGCAAGATTATGAAATGGTCTTGTCATGTCTTGTTTCTTCAGTCACAGAAAGACCCTGTGTGACGTCGGTGTTCTGTGAGATTATTTATGCTCAATGCGCCTGCTCTGCTCTCTCCCGCGGCCTCAGCCATGGCCCAGCCCCAGGGCTCTGCTACCCACTCCTCAGCATCTTTCACCTTCTACCCCAGCCACCTCACCTCCTCGTGGTTCTTCTTCAGGTAGGCCAGCTCCTCCTTGAGGTTCTCAATGTGCATCTCCAGGTCGGCTCTGGCCAGGGTCAGCTCATCCAGCACCCTGTGCAGGCCATTGATGTCGGCCTCCACACTCAGGCGCAGGGCCTGCTCTGTCTCAAACCTGCCGTGGGAATCAGGGACTTCAGCCCAGGCTGCTTGGACCTGCAGGTCCAGGTCCTGGCTGCTCACCTGCCTTCATTTTGCCAGGACTCTAAGGGGTTGGAACGGCTGACGAGAGGGTCGAGTGGACACAAATTCTAGCCTCGGGGCCCCGGGACCATCACAGGGCCAGATCCCATGCCGACCAGCTTCCTTACTTCTCTCTGCCTCCCGCCTCCCCTCCCTCTCTTCTATTCCCTGCCTAAGCCCAGCAACCTTCAGAACTGGCTGCCTTCACTGCATCCTGGACTAAGGAGTGGGGCTCCTAGGACTGCCCCACCCTGAGCCCCTGGGCCTTGCCACAAGCAACCAAGAAGTCCTGGGGTCAGGAGGGGTACCCTGAGATCCTCCCCCAGCTGGCCCAAGGCTGCCCAAGCCCACAGCTAGGACTCACTTGGTGCGGAAGTCAGAAGCAGCCAGATGGGCATTGTCAATCTGCAGCAGGATGTTGGCATTGTCCACGGTGGCTGTGAGGATCTGAGGAGATGGGAGAGTAGTCAGGTCACTGGATGGGGATGGCTGAGCCCATACCAGGGTTCTGAGCAGATCTTCCTGCCTGGGGGCCTCTCTTCCCGCCCAGCCCCTCCCTTGCCCCGTGCTGTATTATTGGCAGAGGAGGGGCAAGCAGGACTCTAAAGGGCTGAAAGGTGCCTCTTCTTCCCCCGCTACTCAGTACCCCACCAGACCCCCATGCCAGGCTCAGCCTTAAAGGAGAAGAGACAGCTGGCTGGGAGTATGAGGCAACCAGAAAAGAAAGGGAAAATGTCCCCAGGGCAAAAGCTGTCCCAGAATTCTGGAACAAGGGAGGGGATGTGGGCAACCCCCTCCTTTTACAG
>NW_026652290.1:51181952-51191572 GCF_009828535.3 Hylobates moloch | reverse complement strand
ATAATTAATAAACTACCCATAAAGAAATTTGCTGGTCCATATAATTTCACTGGTGAATCTTTATAGCACTGAAGAAAGAAGTAAAGCCAATCTTACATAAATTCTTCCTCAGAAATAAAATTAAGGAATACTTCCAATTTATTTTTATTAGACTTGTATAACTTTGATTCTAAAACCTGAAAAGGCTATTTTATGCAAGGAAATCCAATAGAAAATTTGGCAAAGGACATGAAATGGTACTTCAAAAATAAGGTATCAAAATGGCCAATTAACATATGAAAGGTTGCTCAACATCATTAGTATTAGGGAAATAGAAAATAAACTTACAATGAGAGACCATACACATTCACTAAGATGGCTAAAAATAAAATACCAATATAATACCATGTGTTTTGGGGATGTGGAAGAACTTGAGTTACCTTTGCTCTTGGTATAAATGATTACAATCACTTTGAAAAACTGTTATTAGCTACAAACATAGATTCCATGACATACATAGACTCTATGACCCGCAACTGCAATCCTAGGTATATATCCAACAGAAATGAGTACACTAAAAGATATATACAAGACTGTTCACAGCAGCGCTATTTGTAAAAATTTTAAAAAGACAAAACGACAAAAAAACTCAATCTGTAAACAACCCAAATATCCATCAACAATCAAATAGAGATCAATATAACTAAGTATGTCATAGTCATATAATATAATACTTTACAGCAATGAGAAAGAATAAAGTGCTTCATACAACAGTTTGGATAACTCTCATCAATATAATGTTTAATGAAAGAAGCTAGACATAAAAGAGTAGATACTATATAATCACACTAGATACTATAAAATCCCACTCACATAAAGCACAAAACTGGCCAACTAATCAATCTGATAGAAATATATATATATATACAAATATATATATATATATATAAACTCTTTCCGTGCCACCAAAATGGTACACATGAATGTCCTGGATGATGCTCCTAAGAGCATCAACAATGCTGAAGAGAGGCAAATGCCACGTTCTTATTAGGCTGTGCTCCAAAGTCATCGTCCAGTTTTTAACTGTGTTGCTGAAGCATGGTTACATTGGTGAATTTAAAATCATTGAAAATCACAGAGCTGGGAAAATTATTGTGAACCTCACAAGCAGGCTAAATAAGTGCGGAGTTATCAGCCCCAGATTTGCTGTGCAACTCAAAGATCTAGAAAAATGGCAGAATAATAATCCCGCCAGCTTAGTTTCATTGTATTGACAACCTCAGCTGGTATCACGGACCATGAAGAAGCAAGATGAAAACACACAGGAAGGGAAATCTTGGGATTCTTTTTCTGGAGATGCAACACATATTTACAAATAAAATGGCTCATGGGCCAAAAAAAAGAAATATACATATTAATTACTTCTGGGTGTGAGGCATTGCAACTGGAAGCAGGAACAAGGGGCCTTTGAGGGATGTCGGTAATATTCTGTATTTTGATCAGAGTTTCATGAGTATATTCACTTTGTGAAAATGCATGAAGCCATATAATTATGATTTATAGATCTTTCTGTTCTATAATAAAATGCTTACTTGAAAATGTCAATAAATAGAATATTTACTTTCCCTCTTTAAATATGTACTGCTTGAGATCCTCTAAGTGAATACAGAGTAAGTCATGAGTAGCAGCCAGTGGATCAGAAAGCTGTACTCATGATCCAGTCACTTGGTTGGTATTCCACTCAGCTGAAAACAGCTAGGTGCTGTGAGTGCGTGTGTGTGTGTATGCATTTTGTAACTATTATAAAATTTGAAAATGTTCTCATTTTTACTCATTGTGATGGTTAATTTTATGTATCAACTTTACTGAGCCACAGAATGCCCAGATATTTTGTCAAACATTATTCTGGGTGTCTCTGTGAGGGTATTTCTAGATGAGATTCACACCTGAATTGGTAGACTGAGTAAAGAAGATTGCTAGCCAGGTACGGTGGCTCATGCCTGTAGTACCTGTAGTCCCTGAGGCTGAGCGGGGAGGGCCCAGAAGATCAAGGCTGCAGTGAGCTATGATCATACCATTGCACTTCAGCCTGGGTGACAAAGTGAGACCTCATCTCTAAAGAAAAGGTAGATTGTGCTCTCTAATGTGGATGGGCCTCACCTAATCAGTTGAAGGCCTGAAAAAAACCAAAAAGGTTGACTTTTCTGTGAGAAATTCCTCCTGCTTGACTACCTCTGAGGTGAGACATCAGTTTTTATGTGCCTTTGGACTCGAACCAAACCATTCACTTTTCCTGGGTCTCAAGCCTGCTGGCATCTGGACTAGAACTACACCATTGGCTCTCCTGGTTCTCAGGTCTTTGAACTTGAACTGTAATTACATCAGTGGCTGTGCTGGGTCTCCAGCCTGCCAACTGCATATCTTGGAATTTGTCAGCCTCCATTATCATGTGAGCCAATTCCTTATTAATCTGTACGTGTGTGTGTATACAAATTTATATAGATATATATTACACATCTTTTACAGACTCTTGGTCTGTTCCTCCAGAGAACCATGACTAATATACTCACATATTGCCTATATTTTGTCCATAATAGATGATGTTAAAGGCAGAAAACATAAAGAACAGTAAAACATAAAAATAAACGAAGACCATAAGAATAATCACAATTTTTCAAATAAGTCTCAAAGATGATCTTCAACAAAATTTGTAATTACACTTACTGGTCGGAATACTTATAATATACATAAAAATATACTTAGTCTTTTAAAAACTGATACTTAACATAAAATGTTTGTATTCATATGACTTTTTATTTACTAGGATTTAACATTATTCATATTGAGACTATTATTTTTAGAGAAACACTTGTACTTACTAGCATGAAATACTTTTATTTTATTTAGAAACCAAACTTGAAAACTATAAAAAAAGTTTTTAATATTCACAATTAAAAACTTCAGACAACAGGTCATGTAAGTTGATTGATTTGGATCTGTATTTGGATGTATATTTGATTTCCAAACAATTCAATAAAACATTACAGTTAGAATATCCAAAAATTATGTTTTCTCTTATATAATTAGTTTAAAAATCTATTTTATATGGGAAAGATGAAATATATTTAATTGAAATGTATGAATATTATATTGAAATCAAATATGTAAACTTTAATAATATGCAAAATCTGAATTTTTCTTTAGTTTGCTTCTTTATCATATATCATTAAAGAATGACATTATCTTTTAAGTTCCAGAGAGGGCTAATAATGAGATTACAATTACTGTAAATTCCATAGCTCATGAATGTTTGAAAATGTTAATTTAGTGTAATTTCCATCCCCAGCTTTTATAGACAAAGAAACTGAGGCTAGAGCACTTGGACAATTTGACCAAGGATACATTTTTAGTTTGTCGCAGAGTCAGGGTAAACGTGCAAGTTTCTTGATTGTTGATCCGGTGTTCTCTGCAGCAGCACAAGTTATCTGTCTCTTCTGCACGATGAGTCATTTTCTTAGCTCCACAACTGATTTTTCACATGCACAAAAGAACCTGGTCAACTATAGCTATTAAAAGGTTGCCATATCTGACTGAGAAATTCACAAATATAAGGGATTTTTACATTCTCCTCCACCTTCAATAAATTTGGCTTTCATCAGTTAATGTCTGAAAACATCTATGGATAACTTTCAGTAGAAAAACAATACATCGGGAATCTCAGTGGCTGAGAAGGGAGAGCTTTTCCAGCTTTCATAAACAAAACTTCAGTGACAGCCTCTTTTAGGTTTTGGACGTAATTTTCTTAACTGATGTTTTCACTGTGGTGTGCCTTGGTTGTTTTCCACTCATTAGCTAATTTTGAGGGAAACCATATTTATGTTGATGCCACATCAGTGTGAAAAACTGATCAAATAAAGTAGAACTCTGCAGTCTCTCACTGAGAAAAGCTGGAATCAAGTCACAATTCACATGTGAATGAGGTAAAGACAAGGTACATCTACAAGAATACTATTGTCCTGCTTCTGGTTTAAATGATTAGTAGCTAATGACACAGGCTCAAGGAACTTCCCACTGAAATATTCACAAAAATTTAAAGAAAAAGTTAAAACGCATAACAGTGCAAAACTCTAAAATGGATGGTTAACCTATTGCCAGGATTGAAAAGGATTTTCACACTAACAAGAATGGAACAGATTTGAGAATCACAATCAAAGGTTAATACAGAACAGACTAACCAGTTTTCTCCATTCTTACCCCTGGCTCAGTAACCAGGCTCTGTAATAGTGTTTTCTAACCTTGGGTAATTTTCTGAAAACACAGATTCCTTGGCTCAATTTCTAGAGATCCTGCTTCCATAGGTATCTGATGGTGGTGATAGTGGTGGCAGGAGGATTCAGAAGTAAGAGTGTGTGTGTGTGTATGTGTGTATGTACCTTATAAACCCCATTAAGTGAATCTGAAGATCTACCAGGTTTGATAAGTACTGGTCTATATCAATCCATAAAATTGAGTAGCTGTCCCTCTGTTGCATAGTTCCTGCTTTTTTAAAATATAATTTTCTGTTCTGAAATAGGCTTACAAGTAGTTGCAGAAGTAGCACACACTGTCTGTATATCCTTCAGGGAGGCTCCCCTGATGATAATACCTCATATAATCACAGGACATTGCCAAAAACCAATTAACTGATGGTTGGTACAGCGCTAGGAATTCAGATACAGACCTTGTTTGATTTCACCAGTTTTTACACGCACCCTTTGTGTGTGTGTGTGTGTGTGTGTGTGTGTGTGTGTGTGTGTGTTGAATATGATTCTATAAAAGTTTATCACATGTGTTGATCCATGTAACCATCACAACAATCAGAATATGCAGAACTGTTTCATCACCATAAAGAAACTCCTTTGTTTTACTTACTACTAGTCACAGCTTCTTCCTTCTGCAACCCTAACCTCTGGCAACCACTAATGTGTTCTCCATCATTACAGTTTTGTCACTTACGGAATGTTATATAAATGGAATCATATAATATAAAACCCTTTGAAATTCACTTTTTTTCCCCACTCAGCACAATGCTTTTGAGAGCCATCCAAGTTTTTATCAATAGCTTAATATTTTTTATTGCTGAGTAGTATTCTATTGTATAGATGGGCCATGGTTTGCTTATCCTTTCATGCACTGAAGTACGTTTGGATTGTTTCCAGTATTTGGCCATTATGAACAAAGCTGTTTTGAACATTCATGGACAAGTTTTAGTGCAAACATGTTTTCATTTCTCTAGGAAAAATGCCAGAAGTGGAATTGCTGATTTGCATGGTTTGTAAACATATTTAATTTTATAAGAAACTGCCAATCTATTTTCCAGAGTGGTAGTACTGTTTTATGTTCCCACCAGCATTGTACAAATGAGAGACTTGCTTGCTCTGCATCCTCACCAACAGTTGGCTTATTAATTGCTGTTCATTGAGGCACACAGAGCTGGATATCCTAAATGAGTCCTAGGGACTCATTTCAGTCCCTACCTAGTGCTTATGTTTTTATAATATAGTAGAAGAATATACTATAGAATATAGTAGAAGAATGGAGACACAATATGGGCACAGATTGGAGGACCCAAGGAAGAAGACATGTTGGGGGTAACAGCTTTTCCATTTATCCTACTGGTTAATATCAGAGAAAGGGACAATGAGGGTAGGCTTATGATAAACAGTAAACCATTAGTGTTTCATTAGATGAATAATTGTTAAAAATGAGATAATTCCTAAGTAGATAGGAATTGCATATATCAATGTGCTCTTCAGCTATGGATCTGAGATGGGCCATCCACACTCAAAAATAGGGCTAATAGGTATCTGGTTTTTAAAAGTGAAAGTCTTGTTTTGGAGCTTTTGGCCTAGAAATAAACACATGCTATGGTGTGACTTATGGGCCAACATTAGAGGCTTGTAATAAGTAATACAGTCCTAACTCCTTACTTGGATATAAGAGCATTAACTTTCTTTTCTGATATTTCTGGGGACATTATATGGCAAACAAACCCAAGTAAACAAGACTGTAGTGAATCATACATCTGTTGAAATACACAATGCATTTGAATATTTCCTTTTATGATGAGTAATCAGGAAAAAAATGCTATGGAAAAAGGCTCTAGGATTACAGTAAGAGACCATCAATTTCCAGAGGAAAAGAATATTTCTGGAAAGACTTAAGACAGAAACCAGAGGAAATTAAAAAGTAAAAACTGCATTGCATTTTCAATAGGATGTAAGGAAGAAGTCCACAATAAAAGTAGTGTCATGATAAGGGAGACAGTGGAACCAGTGAAAAAAAAAAAATAGTAGAATTTCAATAAACATTAAAGTTAGTAATAATCACAACTTCAGTAACTTGAACAACAGATATAAAGTCCAAGTCTAAATGGCTTTCATAAGAATTCAGAGAGGTAGTCTGGGGTGGAGCCAAGCTGGCCGAATAGGAACAGCTCCGGTCTACAGCTCCCAGCATGAGCGACACAGAAGATGGGTGATTTCTGCATTTCCATTTGAGGTACCAGGTTCATCTCACTAGGGAGTGCCAAACAGTGGGTGCAGGACAGTCGGTGCAGCGCACTCTGCGTGAGCCAAAGCAGGGCGAGGCATTGCCTCACTCGGGAATCACAAGGGGTCAGGGAGTTCGCTTTCCTAGTCAAAGAAAGGGGTAACAGATGGCACCTGGAAAATCGGGTCAGTCCCACCCGAATACTGTGCTTTTCCAACGGGCTTGGAAAACGGCACACCAGGAGATTGTGTCCCGCACCTGGCTCGGAGGGTCCTATGACCACGGAGTCTTGCTGATTGCTAGCACAGCAGTCTGAGATCAAACTGCAAGGAGGCAGCGAGGCTGGGGGAGGGGCGCCCACCATTGCCCAGGCTTGCTTAGGTAAACAAAGCAGCCAGGAAGCTCGAAATAGGTGGAGCCCACCACAGCTCAAGGAGGCCTGCCTGCCTCTGTAGGCTCCACCTCTGGGGGCAGGGCACACACACATAAAAAGTCAGCAGGAACCTGTGCAGACTTAAATGTCCCTGTCTGACAGCTTTGAAGAGAGTAGTGGTTCTCCAAGCACGCAGCTGGAGATCTGAGAATGGGCAGACTGCCTCCTAAAGTGGGTCCCTGACCCCCGAGCAGCCTAACTGGGAGGCACCTCCCAGTAGGGACAGACTGACACCTCACTCGGCCAGGTACTCATCTGAGACAAAACTTCCAGAGGAACTATCAGACAGCTGAATTTGTGGTCTCACGAAAATCCGCTGTTCTGCAGCCACCGCTGCTGACACCCAGCCAAACAGGGTCTGGAGTGGACCTCTAGCAAACTCCAACAGACATGCAGCTGAGGGTCCTGTCTGGGGTAGAAGGAAAACTAACAAACAGAAAGGACATCCACACCAAAAACCCATCTGTACAACACCATCATCAAAGACCAAAAGTAGATAAAACCACAAAGATGGGGAAAAGACAGAGCAGAAAAACTGGAAACTCTAAAAAGCAGAGCACCTCTCCTCCTCCAAAGGAACGCAGTTCCTCACCAGCAACAGAACAAAGCTGGACGGAGAATGACTTTGACGAGTTGAGAGAAGAAGGTTTCAGATGAACAAACTACTCCGAGCTACGGGAGGAAATTCAAAACAATGGCAAAGAAGTTAAAAACTTTGAAAAAAAATTAGACAAATGGATAACTAGAATAACCAATGCAGAGAAGGGCTTAAAGGAGCTGATGGAGCTGAAAGCCAAGTTTCGAGAACTATGCGAAGATTGCAGAAGCCTCGGTAGCCAATGCGATCAACTGGAAGAAAGGGTATCAGTGATGGAAGATGAAATGAATGAAATGAAGCGAGAAGGGAAGTTTAGAGAAAAAAGAATGAAAAGAAACGAACACCTCCAAGAAATATGGGACTATGTGAAAAGACCAAACCTACATCTGATTGGTGTACCTGAAAGTGACGGGGAGAATGGAACCAAGTCGGAAAACACTCTGCAAGATATTATCCAGGAGAACCTCCCCAATCTAGCAAGGCAGGCCAACATTCAGACTCAGGAAATACAGAGAACGCCACAAAGATACTCCTTGAGAAGAGCAACTCCAAGACACATAATTGTCAGATTCACCAAAGTTGAAATGAAGGAAAAAATGTTAAGGGCAGCCAGAGAGAAAGGTCGGGTTACCCACAAAGGGAAGCCCACCAGACTAACAGCTGATCTCTCGGCAGAAACTCTACAAGCCAGAAGAGAGTGGGGGCCGATATTCAACCTTCTTAAAGAAAAGAATTTTCAACCCAGAATTTCATATCCAGCCAAACTAAGCTTCAAAAGTGAAGGAAAAATAAAATATTTTACAAAAAAGCAAATGCTGAGTCATTTTGTAACCACCAGGCCTGCCCTAAAAGAGCTCCTGAAGGAAGCACTAAACATGGAAAGGAACAACTGGTACCAGCCACTGCAAAAACATGACAAATTGTAAAGATCATTGAGGCTAGAAAGAAACTGCATCAACTAACGAGCAAAATAACCAACTAACATCATAATGACAGGATCAAATTCACACATAACAATATTAACTTTAAATGTAAATGGGCTAAATGCTCCAATTAAAAGACACAGACTGGCAAATTGGATAAGGAGTCAAGACCCATCAGTGCGCTGTATTCAGGAAACCCATCTCACGTGTAGAGACACACACAGACTCAAAATAAAGAGATGGAGGAAGATCTATCAAGCAAATGGAAAACAAAAAAAGGCAGGGGTTGCAATCCTAGTCTCTGACAAAATAGACTTTAAACCAACAAAGATCAAAAGAGACAAAGAAGGCCATTACATAAAGGTAAAGGGATCAATTCAACAAGAAGAGCTAACTATCCTAAATATATATGCACCCAACACAGGAGCACCCAGATTCATAAAGCAAGTCCTCAGTGACCTACAAAGGGACTTAAACTCCCACACAATAATAATGGGAGATTTTAACACCCCACTGTCAACATTAGACAGATCAACGAGACAGAAAGTTAACAAGGATATCCAGGAATTGAACTCAGCTCTGCACAAAGTGGACCTAATAGACATCTACAGAACTCTCCACCCCAAATCAATAGAATATACATTTTTTTCAGCACCACACCACACCTATTCCAAAATTGACCACATAGTTGGAAGTAAAGCTCTCCTCAGCAAATGTAAAAGAACAGAAATTATAACAAACTGTCTCTCAGACCACAGTGCAATCAACTAGAACTCAGGATTAAGAAACTCACTCAAAACCGCTCAACTACATGGAAATTGAACAACCTGCACCTGAATGAATACTGGGTACATAATGAAATGAAGGCAGAAATAAAGATGTTCTTTGAAACCAACGAGAACAAAGACACAACATACCAGAATCTCTGGGACACATTCAAAGCAGTGTGTAGAGGGAAATTTATAGCACTAAATGCCCACAAGAGAAGGCAGGAAAGATCCAAAATTGACACCCTAACATCACAATTAAAAGAACTAGAAAAGCAAGAGCAAATACATTCAAAAGCTAGCAGAAGACTAGAAATAACTAAAATCAGAGCAGAACTGAAGGAAATAGAGACACAAAAAACCCTTCAAAAAATTAATGAATCCAGGAG
>NW_026652290.1:51162245-51181852 GCF_009828535.3 Hylobates moloch | reverse complement strand
TAATGCATGCGGGGCTTAAAACCTAGATGATGGGTTGATAGGTGCAGCAAACCACCATGTCACATGTATACCTATGTAACAAGCCTGCATGTTCTGCACATGCATACCAGAACTTAAAATAAAGGGTGGTTGAGGACCCAAAGGACCCTAATAATGTCAACACAAACACATTTTATTGGACATTCTTAAGTCTTCCTCTGACTTGGTACTGCATGTGCTAATCTTGGGAAAGTCAGCTGCCAGAACTTTGGGAAGCAGAAAATTGGATACATGAGCTTGATTATTCAAATAAATGATTTGATACCTAAATTATCTGGATAATTGCCTCCTTATGGTCTAGGGCAACCTGACCCCCCCATACTCCTAGAGCCACAGGAAATCTGAGAGTCATAATTGCCTGTGGGAAACTAAATAGAGTGTCTGAGGGGGTGTCTGCAGAGTAGGAAATGAAAACCAACTGTTCAAAGTGGCAAATGAGTAACGTGTTCATTGTGACAGGTAGAAAATCAGCTCAGGCTGGGAGGAAGTCAGGAGAGTAAATTTTGGTTGGTGTCTGACAAGTTCCTCATCCTGTCTATTTTTTAAACTTTGGTTGATTCATTCCCAAGTAACCCTCACCCAGTGTTAGTTTCTTGTTTATTCTATGCTCACATAGCACCAGGGAACTGTCTGTACCACATATTTTCACTTATTTATATGCTGCTTTGTAAATGTTTTTAAGCCCTTTTTCTACATGTATGCCATGTTTTCTGAAGTGGATTTATGTTCTTTGATGTAGTCTCTTCAATAGTCATTTCCTGCTTTCCTCTCATTTGCATTTTACAGCTCTGTTCATTTGATATTGTCTCATGAAGACCTCCATGTAACTTCTTAATAACTTTATCTACACTTTGCCCTCCTTCTGCTGTTGAGTAAAAGTATGAAAGCAATGCTGCATGTGCAGTCAAGATATAGTACACCTGCTATTAGGTTTCTGCTTTACAGTGATCTGCTTTAAGACAACAACTCAAGCAACTCTGCATCTAAAAGCCTGGATTCCTTGTGCATACTTTGTGTCATTGTCCATGATGCACAACAAGCTGAGCCCCTTCCTGTTCCCACATAACAACATGGACTTTGCCCTACTCTGCTTGGAAACCCTTTTCCCCTTCTGCACTTGGGAAGTCAGCAAGAAACTCATGCTTCAAACCCTAGCTCAGAGGGTTGAGAACCTAGCTCCTCTCCCAGGCAAATATTCACTCATCTCATCTGCTCCCAGAATACTTTTTACAAACATTTTCTAAGGCCCATGACCATTTTATGATTTTGTTTTGTTTTCACATTGGTCTTCACCAAAATGCATACTTCAAGACCACAGCTTATTCATTTTTATAACCACATTACCAAATACTGCAGCTGTCACACAATGGATACTCATAAAATATTGGAGAATAAATATTCAGGGTATAAGTTCTTGTGTGGAATGTTGATAGTTCTCTGTTCTATATTCCCATCCCTCCAAGGAGCCTGCCAGGATGAATTCTTCCAGCTTCATTCTTCATACGCCTTCTCTGCCTCAAGAACCAGTGTCCTGCTGGTCCCAGTCCGTCCCTGCTGTTATCCCAACTCTTCCATTAATTGGCAGAGGCAGAATGGAGCCCCGAGGTGGTTTAAATAAACCATTTGTTCATTTATCAGATATTTATTCCAGTGTTTGTCTCAATATTTATTTCATGTCTACCCTGTGTCAGGTGCAGTTTGTTTTATATGCTGTTGATATACCAGTTAACAAGATAGTCAAAGTCCCCATTCTCCTGATGCTTATATTTTAATGGTTTAGTTTGGAGAGTGAGCTGATGGACAGATTAAAAATGGAAAACAAAGTTTTTTGCCTACATTGTCTGATCAATTCAAAGCTATATAAATCTTCATTTTTCCACTTGAGTTTGGTAATTGAGTCCTATCTGCATGTGTCTTTCTGTTGTCCTATTTCCCAGAAAAAAAAACAACATATACCATGGCCACACTTGTCCCTAGCACCTATGCCATGCTATAAGTAGACACTTACACCTATGCATATATACACTACACTCAACAGCTATACAATGTATACATTCACTGATCATCCATTCACCAAATATCAAACCTCCCAAGGTATAAGGTATGCCACCTTCCCCTCCACTATTACATATCCATTCTCATGCATTTCTTTCTTTCCTTCTTTCCTTCCTTCCTTCCTTCTTCCCTTTCTTCCTTCCTTCCTGTCTCCCTCCCTCCCTCTCTTCTTTCTTTTCTCTTTCTTTCTTTCTTTCTTTCTTTCTTTCTTTCTTTCTTTCTTTCTCTTCCTTCCTTTCTTTTTCTGCCTTTCTCTTTTTTCTTTCCTTTCTTCTCTTTCTTTCCTTTCTTCTCTTTCTTTCTTTCCTTCTTTCTTTCTCTCTCTCTCTTTCCTTCTTTCCTTCCTTCCTTCCTTCCTTCTTTCCTTCTTTCATCTCACTCTGTTGCCCAGGCTACAGTGCAGTGGCACAAACATGGCTCACTGCAGCCTCACTTCCTGGGCTCAAGCGATCCTCCCGCTTCAGCAGCCTCCTGAGTAGCTGGGACCACAGGTTTGTGCCACCACACCTGGCTAATTTTTTAAATTTTTGTAGAGATGGGATCTGGCCATTTTGCTCAGGCTGGCCTCTAACTCCTGGCCTCAAGCCATCCTCCTGCTTGGGCCTCCCAAAGTACTGGAATTATAAGTGTGAGCCACTGCACCTGGCCTGGATGCATTTTCTAATGCATGTGCATACAGAAGCACATAAATATGACCACACACACACGCACATGTGCATATAGTGGCAGTTAGTAAAACACTTTCACAGAGGGCCTAATGATAACTTTTATTTCTTTGTGTGTGGTGATTTGCAATTTCTAAATGTTTTCCCATCCATTGAACTCCTTTGATCTTCCTACCAAATTCTCTATGGCAGCCTATGCCCATTTTCTATTTAAGGAAACTGAGGATGAGCAAAAAAAGAGAGAGAGAAAGAGAAAGATCCATATTTACTGAAGAAATGACTACAGCATGCACGCATGCACACGCACACACACACACATGCACACACAACCTGGGCCTGGTCATGGGGCTGCGCATTTTTGCACATATCATCTCTGTGAAATATCATTTTACCCATCTTACAGATGAGGTAGCATTTGAACTATATCATGAAACATTGCACGGACCCCTATTTTCTCACGAGTTCAGCAAATTGGCATTTAAGTCATCCCAGATGGATGGCTATTGTAAGGGCTGTCCTAAGGGGTACCAAAGAGAAGAGTCTTTTCCATCAGGATTTTTTTTTCCTCTAACTCGGTCCCAGCCTCTGTGGTTCCTCGTGGTTTTTACTTCCTCAGAAAGAATGAAGCACAGCTGCCAGCTGTCCTCTGAATAACTCTTCAGAGATTTGAAGGCTGTTATGCTGTTGAAGACAGGTATCTCCCAGTTCCCATCACTTCATGTTAGAGTGGACGTAATTAAGTGTTCCTCAGTAGAGGCTCAAAGCCATAATGTAAAGAGCACCCCGTCTTTTTCATTATCTTGACTCAAAGACATGTTTCACACAGGTCAGATAACCTTGCAGAAATCTACTGGCCTGCCCACCAATGTTGAGTGTGGATTTGTATAAATAGTCATGGAGGACAGAAGGCTTGGGACCCAGTTTTCAGCATCTTTTATAGCACGCCTCCCTGCCTTTCACATCCTAGCCTTCTCCCCCGGACTTTCCTTGCTTCTCTCCACAGATCTAAGTTTACCCCTTTTCCCCACTCTTTTCTGCCACTCCTTGTAAAGAACACACACAGAGGCACACACATGGAATCTCTTCCATGGCCCATCACTTTGGTCCTTTACTCCCTGACTTGGTTTTTCTCTATTTAGTTTCCTTACATCTTTCTAGCACTTACCTCTGGAGCTCAGCAAACTGCCTCCTGGTTCTGTCCTTGTCTCTCTTTGCTGTGGTCTCTGCTTCACGAGTGCTTTCCAATCTCCCCCACGGTACTGAACTCTCCCGGTGGGAAGGGACTATATCTCCTCCTTTTGAATTTTCCCCCTGTTCCCTGAACATACGGTGGCCATCTCAGAAGTGACTGACCTACACAAGATGTGATGATCCTCCAAATCAGTGGATTTTTTTTTTTACAAGTTTTGTTTTTAATTGTCACATAATAATTGTACATATTCGTGGGGTATAGTGTGATGTCTCCATACATGGATATATCATGTAATAACCAAATCAGGGTAATTAGCAGATCTTTCACCTCAAACATTTATCAAGTCTTTGTGGTGAAAACATCCAAAACCCTCTCTTCTACCTATTTTGGAGTTATTTCTTAAATTCCTATTTAAGGCCTTGCTCTAATTTTGGATATGAATTCAGCTTTAGTCAAGAACAATTTTTCGTGCTTATGGCATTAGCTCAGGATGACAGAGAAAGTGTAAGAGAGGAAAAAAATATGATTCTGTGGATGAACACAATTTCTTGGGCCAATGAACTGAGACAGTTAACATGTTTATTATGTTTAAACTATTCAGTGATTAATTTAGGGAATTTTATAGACAGTTTAATACTCTCCCAGCATCAGGAATAAGCCATTTTATATAAAAGAAGAGAGAAAGAACCCTGAGATATATCTACCTCTGATGATGAATATGACAAATGAAAAATGGGGACATTAGAAATTTTTCCTTAAATTGTATAGTTCAGAATGAAGGTACAAATAGTCAACCCCCAAATGTTGGGGCATGTATATTACCTCCAGGAAATTTAAAATCCTGATTTGACCATTCTTTGCCCTTCAGCATATACCTTGGCTTCCCTACCCTAGTCGTTCCCAAGTTGACAATGCAAACACTTTCCAGTGAATGCTTATGTAAATCATATATTGCTAAGGCAACTGCTTGGGCAAAAAACAAATTTAAAAACTAGTCTTTTGATCTCTATTTTTTTATTGTCCACTTTAATTTTATTGGCCAGGATCAATAGTTGCCTGGGTTTAAACCAAGACTATTTATTGAGTGCCTGGGATAGGTATGGTAGAGGTGGCAAGGTGAGGTCAATGCAAGACATTACAAGAACTAATTGTGTTACTTGAAGTGGATGTGGCTGTCTGGATCATCTCTACACCTACTCTATTTACTACCTGAAATGCCCATTCTGCCCCACACCCCGTGGTTCAATCTTTTTTACTTCACCTTTTCTATTCTCTGGTTTTCCCACCTGTACCTTTTCAGGACTGCTATACATACACATACAGGAAAAACAAACAAACAACCTCATTTCCTCCTTCCCTTCCTCTTTTCCTGTCTTTTAGTTACTAGATGCATATGTATGGTACTAAAGGTGCCTTCTGATGTTGTCAACTCAGTCATGCAATTGGTCATTTTAGTGGAGAGTCGGGTGGGGGAGTGCTTCCATGAAGGGGTCACTTGATCAGGTAGCCCAACATAGACATACCATCAGCTTGTTCTCTGCATACATTTGCTCCTATTATTCTGTCTGTCTGTAATCATTCATCTATTCAACAAATATCTGTTATATGCCTACTATGTGCCAAGAATTATACTATTCCTGTGTTTTAATAGTGACATGATATTGCTGTTTCTTTCTGATTAACAGATATTTTCAAAGCTGAATGAAGAAAGCTGTATTAGGAAAACAGTTATAAGGTGAAGTTGATTTTTTTTCTGATCTCTGAAGGCTTTTATTAGTGCGACGGGGGCAGGAAAGGAGGAACAATATAGCTAGTCAGAGGTCCCTTTCTCACACTAGCTCCTGCCCTGGATAGCAGGGTAGTGGGTGGGAGGTAGGGGATTGCCTACAGTCATAATCCCCCCCCACCAACATTCTTACCCTCATTTTCTTGCCCCAGGGCCCCCCAACCAAAAGGAAGTCTGTAACTGTAATTAAGCAGTCTATAATCAACAAAGTCCCATTAAGAAATAATGAGGCCAGTAATGCAGTGGTTGCCATTGGTGGGGGATTAGTGAAACTCATGTGGTTTCCTGCAGCTCTCTCACTTTCTGAGGAAGTGTTGGGGAGGGGATAAATTGTCGACTCAGCACTATTAGCATTAGTCCCTGCACTCTCTCCCATACTCTCCAGTTAAACACCTTGCTGAAATTGGTTGGATGTGTTAGGTGGGACATCACTGCCATCTCTGATAAAGGCATGCATGTGAGTTCCTTGCTGGCAGGGTTACATCATAGTCATCTCTGCATTCCCAGTGCCTGGCACATCATAAGTGCCCAATAAATGCTCCATGAATGCCAGGAGAGAGTGGGTTAGAAGTGCACATTAAGCCTAAGACCCAAATGTCCCACCTTCTTGCTTAAGACATTCTCAAAAAGATTGTGGCTCCAGAAGATGGCCGAATAGGAACAGCTCCGGTCTACAGCTCCCAGCCTGAGCGACACAGAAGACGGGTGATTTCTGCATTTCGGTTTGAGGTACCAGTTTCATCTCACTAGGGAGTGCCAAACAGTGGGTGCAGAACAGTTGGTAAAGCGCACTGTGCGCGAGCCCAAGCAGGGCGAGGCATTGCCTCACTCGGGAAGCGCAAGGGGTCAGGGAGTTCCCTTTCCTAGTCAAAGAAAGGGGTAACAGACGGCATCTGGAATATCGGGTCAGTCCCACCCTAATACTGCACTTTTCCAACGGGCCTGGAAAACGGCACACTAGGAGATTGTGTCCCGCACCTGGCTCGGAGGGTCCTGTGCCCACGGAGTCTCGCTGATTGCTAGCACAGCAGTCTGAGATCAAGCTGCAAGGCAGCAGTCAGGTTGGGGGAGGGGCGCCCGCCATTGCCCAGGCTTGCTTAGGTAAACAAAGCAGCCAGGAAGCTCGAACTGGGTGGAGCCCACCACAGCTCAAGGAGGCCTGCCTGCCTCTGTAGGCTCCACCTCTGGGGGGCAGGGCACAGACAAAAAGTCAGCAGGAACCTCCACAGACTTAAATGACCCTGTCTGACTGACAGCTTTGAAGAGAGTAGTGGTTCTCCCAGCACGCAGCTGGAGATCTGAGAACGGACAGACTGCCTCCTAAAGTGGGTCCCTCACCCCTGAGCAGCCTAACTGGGAGGCATCCCCCCAGTAGGGACAGACTGACACCTCACTTGGCCAGGTACTCCTCTGAGACAAAACTTCCAGAGGAACTATCAGACAGCTGAATTTGTGGTCTCACGAAAATCTGCTGTTCTGCAGCCACCGCTGCTGACACCCAGCCAAACAGGGTCTGGAGTGGACCTCTAGTAAACTCCAACAGACCTGCAGCTGAGGGTCCTGTCTGGTAGAAGGAAAACTAACAAACAGAAAGGACATCCACACCAAAAACCCATCTGTACATCACCATCATCAAAGACCAAAAGTAGATAAAACCACAAAGATGGGGAAAAAACAGAGCAGAAAAACTGGAAACTCTAAAAAGCAGAGCACCTCTCCTCCTACAAAGGAACGCAGTTCCTCACCAGCAACGGAACAAAGCTGGATGGAGGATGACTTTGACAAGTTGAGAGAAGAAGGCTTCAGACAATCAAACTACTCTGAGCTACAGGAGGAATTCAAAACAATAGCAAAGAAGTTAAAAACGTTGAAAAAAAATTAGAAGAATGGATAACTAGAATAACCAATGGAGAGAAGGGCTTAAAGGAGCTGATGGAGCTGAAAGCCAAGTTTCGAGAACTACGCAAAGATTGCAGAAGCCTCAGTAGCAGATGCGATCAACTGGAAGAAAGAGTATCACTGATGGAAGATGAAATGAATGAAATGAAGAGAGAAGGGAAGTTTAGAGAAAAAAGAATAAAAAGAAATGAACAAAGCCTCCAAGAAATTTGGGACTATGTGAAAAGACCAAACCTACGTCTGATTGGTGTACCTGAAAATGACGGAGAGAATGGAACCAAGTTGGAAAACACTCTGCAAGATATTATCCAGGAGAACTTCCCCAATCTAGCAAGGCAGGCCAGCATTCAGATTCAGGAAATACAGAGAACGCCACAAAGATACTCCTCGAGAAGAGCAACTCCAAGACACATAATTGTCAGATTCACCAAAGTTGAAATGAAGGAAAAAATGTTAAGGGCAGCCAGAGAGAAAGGTCGGGTTACCCACAAAGGGAAGCCCATCAGACTAACAGCTGATCTCTCGGCAGAAACTCTACAAGCCAGAAGAGAGTGGGGGCCAATATTCAACATTCTTAAAGGAAAGAATTTTCAACCCAGAATTTCATATCCAGCCAAACTAAGCTTCATAAGTGAAGGAGAAATAAAATACTTTACAGACAAGCAAACACTGAGTAATTTTGTCACCACCAGGCCTGCCCTAAAAGAGCTCCTGAAGGAAGCACTAAACACGGAAAGGAACAACCGGTACCAGCCACTGCAAAAACATGCCAAATTGTAAAGACCATCGAGGCTAGGAAGAAACTGCATTAACTAATGAGCAAAATAACCAACTAACATCATAATGACAGGATCAGATTCACACATAACAATATTAACGTTAAATGTAAATGGGCTAAATGTTCCAATTAAAAGACACAGTCTGGCAAACTGGATAAGGAGTCAGGACCCATCAGTGTGCTGTATTCAGGAAACCCATCTCATGTGCAGAGACACACATAGACTCAAAATAAAGGGATGGAGGAAGATCTATCAAGCAAATGGAAAACAAAAAAAGGCAAGGGTTGCAATCCTAGTCTCTGATAAAATAGACTTTAAACCAACAAAGATCAAAAGAGACAAAGAAGGCCACCACATAATGGTAAAGGGATCAATTCAACAAGAAGAGCTAACTATCCTAAATATATATGCACCCAACACAGGAGCACCCAGATTCATAAAGCAAGTCCTGAGTGACCTACAAAGGGACTTAAACTCCCACACAATAATAATGGGAGATTTTAACACCCCACTGTCAACATTAGACAGATCAACGAGACAAAGTTAACAAGGATATCCAGGAATTGAACTCAGCTCTACACAAAGTGGACCTAATAGACATCTACAGAGCTCTCCACCCCAAATCAACAGAATATACATTTTTTTCAGCACCACACCACACCTATTCCAAAACTGACCACATAGTTGGAAGTAAAGCTCTCCTCAGCAAATGTAAAAGAACAGAAATTATAACAAACTGTCTGACAGACCACAGTGCAATCAAACTAGAACTCAGGATTAAGAAACTCACTCAAAACCGCTCAACTACATGGAAACTCAACAACCTGCTCCTGAATGACTATTGGGTACATAATGAAATGAAGGCAGAAATAAAGATGTTCTTTGAAACCAATGAGAACAAAGACACAACATACCAGAATCTCTGGGACACGTTCAAAGCAGTGTGTAGAGGGAAATTTATAGCACTAAATGCCCACAAGAGAAAGCAGGAAAGATCCAAAATTGACACCCTAGCATCACAATTAAAAGAACTAGAAAAGCAAGAGCAAACACATTCAAAAGCTAGCAGAAGGCTAGAAATAACTAAAATCAGGGCAGAACTGAAGGAAATAGAGACACAAAAAAGCCTTCAAAAAATTAATGAATCCAGGAGCTGGTTTTTCGAAAAGATCAACAAAATTGATAGACTGCTAGCAAGACTAATGAAGAAAAGAGAGAAGAACCAAATAGATGCAATAAAAAATGAAAAAGGGGATATCACCACCGATCCCACAGAAATACAATCTACCATCAGAGAATACTACAAACATCTTTATGCAAATAAACTAGAAAATCTAGAAGAAATGGATAAATTCCTCGACAAATACACCCTCCCAAGACTAAACCAGGAAGAAGTTGAATCTCTGAATAGACCAATAACAGGTTCTGAAATTGTGGCAATAATCAATAGCTTACCAACCAAAAAGAGTCCAGGACCTGATGGATTCACAGCCGAATTCTACCAGAGGTACAAGGAGGAACTGGTACCATTCCTTCTGAAACTATTCCAATCGATAGAAAAAGAGGGAATCCTCCCTAACACATTTTATGAAGCCAGCATCGTCCTGATACCAAAGCCTGGCAGAGACATAACCAAAAAAGAGAATTTCAGACTAATATCCTTGATGAACATTGATGCAAAAATCCTCAATAAAATACTGGCAAACCGAATCCAGCAGCACATCAAAAAGCTTATCCACCATAATCAAGTGGGCTTCATCCCTGGGATGCAAGGCTGGTTCAACATAAGCAAATCAATAAATGTAATCCAGCATATAAACAGAACGAAAGACAAAAACCACATGATTATCTCAATTGATGCAGAAAAGGCCTTTGACAAAATTCAACAACCCTTCATGCTAAAAACTCTCAATAAATTAGGTATTGATGGGACGTATCTCAAAATAATAAGAGCTATCTATGACAAACCCACAGCCAATATCATACTGAATGGGCAAAAACTGGAAGCATTCCCTTTGAAAACTGGCACAAGACAGGGATGCCCTCTCTCACCGCTCCTATTCAACATAGTGCTGGAAGTTCGGGCCAGAGCAATCAGGCAGGAGAAAGAAATAAAGGGTATTCAATTAGGAAAAGAGGAAGTCAAATTGTCCCTGTTTGCAGATGACATGATTGTATATCTAGAAAACCCCATCGTCTCAGCCCAAAATCTCCTTAAGCTGATTAGCAACTTCAGCAAATTCTCAGGATACAAAATCAATATACAAAAATCACAAGCATTCTTGTACACCAATCACAGACAAACAGAGAGCCAAATCATGAGTGAACTACCATTCACAATTGCTTCAAAGAGAATAAAATACCTAGGAATCCAACTTACAAGGGATGTGAAGGACCTCTTCAAGGAGAACTACAAACCACTGCTCAATGAAATAAAAGAGGATACAAACAAATGGAAGAATATTCCATGCTCATGGGTTGGAAGAATCAATATCGTGAAAATGGCCATACTGCCCAAGGTAATTTATAGATTCAATGCCATCCCCATCAAGCTACCAATGACTTTCTTCACAGAATTGGAAAAAACGACTTTAAAGTTCATATGGAACCAAAAAAGAGCCCGCATCACCAAGTCAATCCTAAGCCAAAAGAACAAAGCTGGAGGCATCACGCTACCTGACTTCAAACTATACTACAAGGCTACAGTAACCAAAACAGCATGGTACTGGTACCACGACAGAGACATAGATCGATGGAACAGAAGAGAGCCCTCAGAAATGATGCCGCATATCTACAACTATCTGATCTTTGACAAACCTGACAAGAAATGGGGAAAGGATTCCCTATTTAATAAATGGTGCTGGGAAAACTGGCTAGCCATATGTAGAAAGCTGAAACTGGATCCCTTCCTTACACCTTATACAAAAATTAATTCAAGATGGATTAAAGACTTAAATGTTAGACCTAAAACCATTAAAATCCTACAAGAAAACCTAGGCAATACCATTCAGGACATAGGCGTGGGCAAGGACTTCATGTCTAAAACACCAAAATCAATGGCAACAAAAGCCAAAATTGACAAATGGGATCTAATTAAACTAAAGAGCTTCTGCGCAGCAAAAGAAACTACCATCAGAGTGAACAGGCAACCTACAGAATGGGAGAAAATTTTTGCAACCTACTCATCTGACAAAGGGCTAATATCCAGAATCTACAATGAACTCAAACAAATTTACAAGAAAAAAACAAACAACCCCATCAAAAAGTGGGCAAAGGACATGAACAGACACTTCTCAAAAGAAGACATTTATGCAGCCAACAAACACATGTGAAGAAATGCTCATCATCACTGGCCATCAGAGAAATGCAAATCAAAACCACAGTGAGATACCATCTCACACCAGTTAGAATGGCCATCATTAAAAAATCAGGAAACAACAGGTGCTGGAGAGGATGTGGAGAAATAGGAACACTTTTACACTGTTGGTGGGACTGTAAACTAGTTCAACCATTGTGGAAGTCAGTGTGGCGATTCCTCAGGGATCTAGAACTAGAAATACCATTTGACCCAGCCATCGCATTACTGGGTATATACCCAAAGGACTATAAATCATGCTGCTATAAAGACACATGCACATGTATCTTTATTGCGGCACTATTCACAATAGCAAAGAGTTGGAACCAACCCAAGTGTCCAACAACGATAGACTGGATTAAGAAAATGTGGCACATATACACCATGGAATACTATGCAGCCATAAAAAATGATGAGTTCATGTCCTTTGTAGGGACATGGATGAAACTGGAAAACATCATTCTCAGTAAACTATCGCAAGGACAAAAAACCAAACACCGCATGTTCTCACTCATAGGTGGGAATTGAACAATGAGAACTCATGGACACAGGAAGGGGAACATCACACTCAGGGGACTGTTGTGGGGTTGGGGGAGTGGGGAGGGACAGCATTAAGAGATATACCTAATGCTAAATGACGAGTTAATGGGTGCAGGAAATCAACATGGCACATGGATACATATGTAACAAACCTGCACATTGTGCACATGTACCCTAAAACCTAAAGTATAATAATTAAAAATATATATATATATGGACCAGAAAAGAAACATAAAAAAAAAAAAAAAAAGATTGTGGCTCCATGAGCATCTGGGTAAATATGATTGACTGAAGAGGATCTTGGTACTAGGGACTTTAAGCTCTTTTCACACTCGTCGCATATTGAATCTTGCCTTTGTTGTAATTACCTATATATGAGGGCATAAGTTCTTGGAGGGATATGACCATTTTATATACTTTTATATTCCACAGAGTATATGTCGGGTGTAAAGCTCTAATGTATATTTTGCAGCAGCAAGGATTGAAACTAGACATATGGAAAAGTTGCCATGCCAGAAAGTCAATGCCAAAGGTCCCCAGAATACCCTTTTCTATTAATTTTAGAGTTCAGTAAAATAGTAAAAGCTAAATTGGGAGGGAACTAATCAATCTGGAGTTTTCCGAAATGCATTATATGATCTGTGTCAGAGGAGCTTGCTCTGCATGAAAATGTAGTCCATTCACCTTCCTAACATGAATCCTGTGGAGTCTAAAGAGTCTTACATGTGGCCAGGTGCGGTGGTTCATGCCTGTAATCCTAGCACTTTGAGAGACTGAGGCAGGTGGATCATGAGGTCAGGAGTTCGAGACCAGCCTGGCCAACATAGTGAAAACCTGTCTCTCTAAAAATACAAAAAATTAGCCTGGCCTGGTGGCGTGCACCTGTACTCCCAGCTACTTGGAAGGCTGAGGCAGGAGAATGGCTTGAACCCGGGAGGTGGAGGTTGCAGTGAGCTGAGATCATGCCATTGCACTCCAGCCTGGGTGACAGAGTGAGACTCCATCTCAAAAAAAAAAAAAAAAAAAAAAAATCTTACATGTGGAAGCAGTAGAATGATCTCCCCAAGTGTGTTTCAGCCCAAAGCACCTGGGAGCTTGTGCAGCATTAGCATCTTTTGAGCTTGTGGTTTTTATTGTTTTCCGCAGCCTAGAACTAGATGGCCCAGTCAGGAAACTGAAGGATAGCAATCCATATCATTCATTCGTTTACTTTCACAACACTGCCTCTAAGTTGTACAAACTCTTCTCAAGCAAAGATAGTTCATAACTTCTTTCAAGGTAGAAAGTTCTTCTAAAGAAGGAGTCAATATGGGGTGGGGGTTATGGACACCTACTTCAAGTCACATAGATTTGGGTTTTAACCCAGAACGGTTTCAATGCATTCTCCTGTTTACTTGAACAAATTACTTAATCTTATGTCTGAAATGGTGCTAACAATACCTATCACACAGTTTGTGAGGATTAAAAGAAAAGAAGATATATAGAGCATCTCCTAGCACTGTGCCTGGCTCACAGTGAATGCTCAAAATGATAGTTACGGAGAATAGAGCTAAATTCAGCTTCAGTCTGTCCTTTTCCAGTATGTGCTGCATGATTCTGCCTAGGTTTGTGTGAGCTCTGCGATTGTTCCTCATGTGTCTTTATGTTTTGTTTCTCTACTTAGGCTGTAAGCACCTCTTACCAGGATCTGATATTCTTTCATATTATTGAGTTCCACAGAAGTCTTTAGGGCAGGACCCCTGCTCAGGCATCAAATAATTATAATTGGTCCATCTGCCATTTCAAGTTTATGAAATGTGTTATTTGATCTACATCAACGGACCTTGCTCTGTATTAAGATACAGTTTATCTACTTTCCTTAAGTGCATCCAGTGGAGACTAAAAAGCCTTATATGTGGTTTGAAGAAAAAAGAAGGTCAGGAACATCAGTGTACCTTGAAGGTGGTAGAAGAGAAGAGAGAACCTTCAAGGTTGAGTGAGAAAATTGGGCCTGTTAGACTTGACTGAATCCACGCATTGAATAGAGTCTTCTCTTCCAAGGCTGCAGGCATGAGCTTTGCAAGTTTGAGCACACAAACTCCTGGCCTGAAACCACAGCTTCAGAATGAGCCTGGCCCTAGGAGTTATCTCCATAATCTCCTTCCCTTCCCCAGATTAGAGTTATTTTTTCCCTTCTTTCTTCTGATGATGAGGATATAATTCTGGCAAGAGTTGACCATTTCCCCAATATCTGTTCATTTTTACCATTATTTGGTGTGTTATTCATTTTTGGAATGATTTGCAGTGAATATTTTATCGTGGCCCAGCGTGCTCCTGTTATCTTGCATTCTTCAGCACAGCCATCTCTTCACTCATCATTTGGCGAGGGCTAGAATAAAACAAACCTTCTGAATATTTGTTCCTCTTACAGAAACCCTTCTTGCTAAGTCAGACCCCTCAGGGAGCACCTTCCTGTGTTGTATCTGAAATCTCCTGTTTTGGCTATTAGTGTCATAGTTTGCTACCCGAAGTATGGTAATGGAGACCACAGACAACCCTC
This sequence comes from Hylobates moloch, assembly GCF_009828535.3. NCBI lineage: Eukaryota > Metazoa > Chordata > Mammalia > Primates > Hylobatidae > Hylobates > Hylobates moloch. The sequence continues at coordinate 51,167,003 of NW_026652290.1, read as the reverse complement.
CCCCAAATGGTGAAAAGCCTTAGAAGCCTTTGTTTTAAAAGATGTGGAGATGAATTCCTGAGAGTTTAGATGCTTCTCCCACCCCTCCTCCTCTGGCCTCATGATGTCCTGCCATTCGTACATTTGAGACATGTGCTGAAGAATATCTACCCATCCTGCACATCTTCACCTGGAAGAATGCTGGCTGATTCCATGTGTCCCACAAGGGGATGTGTTGATTTGGATAGTGGGCAGCAGAAAGCCTTTGCTATTCAGAATATGGAAATGGGAGAAATGGAGCCAGAAAATGTTTACAGAACAGTGAGAGAAGAAAAGGAAAACTACCCAAAGTACAGCTGACCTGTTTAAAAGCAGAATATACTTAAAATACCCCAAAGACTGAGGCTTTTGTAACATGAGTGATGAGTATTAAAGGTAAAAGATCCCTGTTTTCAAACAGAGGTATTCCTAAACCTACCAAGCAAAGGAGAATCCACAATATCTGTTGTGGTAGGAAGTTCTTCTGAAGTCTAACCTTAATCCCTCCAATGCTATTTTATTTGCCTATATTAATGTGTTGCTTTGTAATTGTTCTTAGGTTGCTTTTATTGTGTGTGTTTTGCCCTCACAGGTAAACTCCTCCAGGGCAGGACCTGACTCTTCTGAGCAATTTTTTAATCATCCTCCCCAGAAGTGCCCACGTCAAGGCCATAGTAGAGAAGGAGCTCAAGAGCAATCCTTAAGCAACCACACTTGGAAGCATCCTGCATCAGAAGCATTTGTTCCAGACTCAGATTTAATCCACTATTTCCTTTTCGTAAGACAAGTGTTGTCTGAAGGAGTCTGTGTGTGATTTTGAGACAAAAGGATTGCAGAACTCAGCTCCCAGGTTGTCTCATATCTGATTCTTCGAAAGGGGAAAAGAAGTGAACTCTTCTGCACAATAGCTGAGCAGACAGGAGAGAAAAAGCTTGAAGATGCACAGTGGAGCAAGGCTAATTGGAGCCTTCCTCGGAGCATCTCAACTCTCCCAGTTTTACCTATCCCATTCCTTGCCATTCCCACCTGTAATTCTGTCTTGGCAAGAACACCACATTGAAGGTTCTCAAAGTACTTTGTAGACTTTAATTAGTTCTGTGGGAAGTCAGGCAAAGCTCAGCCTTCATTCTGCCAACAGAGATGACAGTGGTGGGTATGGAAGAAAGGCAAGAAGAAGATGGGCACCCAGAGCAGCTGTGCAACTTACTGAAGGCCATGTGGATAGGAGGAACTGGGTTTAAAACCCCTGAGTCTTCATAAAAGTGTCTTAGCCTTCCAGATTCCTAAACAGGTAGTGGGCTCATCCTACTAACCTACTTTGCTAGGGTGTTGTTGACAAATGCTTATAAACCCTGTCCTAGATGGTAGGTTTGGAAGATTGTTAAAGAAAGCATGTCATTAAGTACCTACTCACCCGCTTCTCAACAAATAGCCCTGGAGGGAAATGAATGTTAGCCAGAATTGGAGGGCCTCCACTTCAATGAGATGAACTGAGATTCAACAACAGGAGAAATGTTCCAACAGTGAGGGAAATCAACAGTGTCCTGGGGGTGAAGGGTAGGGGTTGGGAAGGCCTAAACAGATGATCTTGTCTGCCAGACAGCCCAGACAAGATCATCACAGAATAGCTGATTCCCATTAGTCACTGTGGATGATCATTTTCTTAAAATTCAGCACACTAGTTTCCATTCCTCTCTTTGTAAGAGCAGAAGACCTCTCTGGGGCCTATCACAAGACAAGTGGGTGTTTGCAAATGAGGGACACGGTTTGAGCCTGAATTGCTCTGTGCTTCTCTAAAAGACATGGTTAAGAGTTTGGGCGCTGATGTTAGAGACTGAGATTAAAATCCTTCCTTGCCACTTCCATCAGTATCAATTTGGATAAGTTTCTTAACTTCTCTAAGCCTCGATTTTCTCACCTATAAAATGGGCCTAATAATAGTGCCTAACTTAGAGGTTTGCTGTTAAGGTTAAATGCAATTATTCAGGTAAAGCCTTAATGGAGCCTGATATGTAGTAAGCACTAATCCATTTTATCTACTGACTCTTTTTCTCTGTGTGGGTTACCCACTTTGGAGATTATCCCCAGTAATTTCTTCGGTCAAGTCTTGATCTCCCTGGCCCCTTGGCTATCTTCTCCCACCATGATCAGTGAGAAGTTGAGGAACACTAATACCAAATTCTTTTTCGTGTTAGTTAGGAGAAAGCAGAATTACGAAGGTCAACCTGCTGGTATAAAAAAATGTTACATAGATTAGCCCTGCTCTATATATTAGATATGTTCTCAAAATGCCTAAGTGGCCATTTTTTTTTAAGTTCTAGGGTACGTGTGCACAACGTGCAGGTTTGTTACATATGTATACATGTGCCATGTTGGTGTCCTGCACCCATTAACTCATCATTTACATTAGGTATATCTCCTAATGCTATCCCTCCCACCCCCACCCCCTGGCAGGCCCTGGTGTGTGATGTTCCCCACCCTGTGTCCGTGTATTTTCATTGTTCAATTCCCACCTGTGAGTGAGAACATGCAGTGTTTTGTTTTCTGTCCTTGTGATAGTTTGCTCAGAATAATGGTTTCCAGCTTCATCCATGTCCCTATAAAGGACATGAACTCATCCCTTTTATGGCTGCATAGTATTCTATGGTGTATATGTGCCACATTTTCTTAATCCAGTCTGTCATTGATGGACATTGGGGTTGGTTCCAAGTCTTTGCTATTATGAATAGTGCTGCAATAAACATACGTGTACATGTGTCTTTATAGCAGCATGATTTATAATCCTTTGGATATATGCCCAGTAATGGGATGGCTGGGTCAAATGGTATTTCTAGTTCTAGATCCTTGAGGAATTGCCTAAGTGGCCATTTTTATATTGGGTAATCTTTAAATGACTTTATTTGCAAGTCTGAGTAATATACTCATGGAAACAAGAATCACAGTTAAGGGAAGGGAAACTAATATTTGAGCTTGAGACACTTTCCATATCCAAGTCTAATTGAATCCTCCCAATCACCCAATAAAGAGATCTTATTACTCCCATTTTATATGTTAAACAACCAGAACTCGGAGAGGTTAATTAATACTCTCAAAATCGCTCTTCTAGGGGTGGTGGAGCCTAAGTTTGAATGCAGCTCTGGCTCCCAAACCTGTCCATTTTCTACTGTGTCATGCTCAAAGGCATATTCTGCTTTTGTCCATGGTCAGCCTATGTGCATTTAAGTTTCCCACACAAATTCCAGAAGAATTTTATCAATCAATTTACATGACCTTGAGCATTAATTTATTTTAAAAATCTTTCCCCTTATGATTTAAAAAATATTCACTTTAAGAAATTATCTGCCATGTGCAGGATTATCATAAGATTAAAAAAAAAAATTAGCAGCCGGTTGTGGTGGTTCATGCCTGTAATCCCAGCACTTTGGGAGACTGAGGTGGGAGCATTGCTTGAGGCCAGGAGTTCAAGACCAGCATGGGTAGCATAGTGAGACTCTGCCTCTACAAAAAATTAAAAAGTAGCCAAGCATGGTGGCACACGCCTGTAGTCCCAGCTACTCAGGAGGCTGAGGCAAGAAGATTACTTGAGCCCAGAGGGTTGAGGCTGCAGTGAGCTATGACCACTACATTCCAATCTGGGTGAGGGGTGAGAGAAAGAGAGAAAGAAAGGAAAGAAAGAAGAAAGGAAGGAAGGAGAAAGAAAAGAAAGAGGAAAGAAAAGGGAAAGGAAGGAAGGAGGGAGGGAATGAAGGAAGGAAGGGAGGGAAGGGAAGGAGGAAAGGGAGGGAGGGAGGCAGAGAGGGAGGGAAGGAAGGAGGAAGAGAAGGAAGGGAAGGAAGGGAGGGGGGAGGGAAAGGAGAGGGGGAGGGAAGGAAAGAAGGAAGGAAGGGAGAACTATCCACATTTACTTCCATTACTATGGTTTGTCAAAAGCTGACTGTTGAACCAGGTGCAGTGGCTCACACCTGTAATGACAACACTTTGGGAGGCCAAGACGGGAGGATCACTTGAGCCCAGGAGTTTGAGCTCTTGTCCTACAAAATATAAATAAAAATTAGCTAGGTGTGGTGGTGTGTTCCTGTAGTCCCAGCTACTGGAGAGACTGAAGCTGGAAGATCTCCTGAGTCTAGGAGTTCGAGGCTGCAGCAAGCAATGACCATGCTGCTGCACTGCAGCCTGGGTGAAAAAGTGAGACCGTGTCTAAAAAAGCTGACTGTTGCCAGATAATAAAGAACATAATATATGATTCTAGAAAATGCAAGCTATTCCACTGCAACAGAAATCAGATCATTGGTTGCCTGGGCAGGGGTGAGGGCTGGAGGAGAAGATGGCAAAGAAACTTCTGGGGATGATGGATATATTTATTATCTTGAATGTAATGATGGTTTTACAAATGTACACTTATGTCAAAATTTATTAAAACTTTTAAAAGCTGACTGCATGTTAGTCATCTACACACAGAAGTAATGCTACATTACAAGTAAAAACAGAGCATGGATTTCCCTGCAGCTCATTGTATATAAACATACTGCCTTCTACCTACCAAGAGGGAAGCTGCTCCCCTAGACTGTGAGCTTTCCAAGGGGAAAGGTTGTGTTTTGCTTGTCCTTGAGTCCCTAGCATCTAGTGTAGTGCCTAGTACATCGGTTCTCAATAAATGTTGAATTGAACTAGATGTTTCTTTGAGAGTTTACACTGATTCCATAGAGCTCAAATGTTTAAGCAGCTTATGAAATATTAAGC
>NW_026652290.1:51064074-51162235 GCF_009828535.3 Hylobates moloch | reverse complement strand
CTGCAGAGGTTACTGCTGTCTTTTTGTTTGTCTGTGCCCTGCCTCCAGAGGTGGAGCCTGCAGAGGCAGACAGGCCTCCTTGAGCTGTGGTGGGCTCCACCCAGTTCGAGCTTCCTGGCTGCTTTGTGTACCTAATCAAGCCTGGGCAATGGTGGGCACCCCTCCCCAAGCCTCGCTGCCACCTTGCAGTGTAATCTCAGACTGCTGTGCTAGCAATCAGCGAGACTCCATGGGCATAGGACCCTCCGAGCCAGATGCGGGATATAGTCTCCTGGTGTGCCGTTTTTTAAGTCCATCAGAAAAGCACAGTATTAGGGTGGGAGTGACCCGATTTTCCAGGTGCCATCTGTCACCCCTTTCTTTGACTAGGAAAGGGAACTCCCTGACCCCTTGTGCTTTCCGAGTGAGGCAATGCCTCGCCCTGCTTCGGCTCGAGCATGGTGTGCTGCACCCACTGTCCTACGCCCACTGTCTGGCACTCCCTAGTGAGATGAACGCAGTACCTCAGATGGAAATGCAGAAATCACCCATCTTCTGCATCGCTCACGCTGGGAGCTATAGACTGGAGCTGTTCCTATTCGGCCATCTTCGTTCCACCCCCACAACATTTTTAAGGCTCATTGTGTTGTAACATGTATCAGTATTTAATTTCATCTTATTGCTGAATAATTTTCCACTTTATGGACGTACCACTCATTTATTTAGCCATTCATCAGATGATTGACTTTTGGATTGTTTCCATGTTTTGGCTATTATTAATCATGCTGCTGTGAACTTTTATGTACAAGTTTTTGTGTTTGCATGTGTGTTCCTTTCTCTTGGGTATATACATATGAGTTGAATTTCTGGGTCATATGATAACTTTATGCTTAACCTTTTGAGGAGCTGCCAGTCTGCTTTCCAAAGTGGTTGCACCATTTTACATTCCCATCAGCATTGTATGAGGGTCTAATTTCTCCATATCCTTGCCAACATTTTTCATATTTTTTATTGAAAAATGATTCCAACCTGGAGGTATGAAGTGGTACCTCATTCTGGTTTTGATTCACATTTCCCTAGTGATGAATGACTTTAAGTCTCTTTTTATGTGCTTATGAGCCATTTGTATATCTTCTTTGGAGAAATGTCTATTCAAATCCTTTGCCTACATCAAAACTGGGTTATCCTAAATTTCTGAATTTTAAGAGTTCTTTATATACCCTAGGTGTAAGTCCCTTATCAGATATGTTTCCAAATATTTTCAATGGCTTTCCTTTTTATTTTTTTTTATGATTTATTGTGTTTTTTTTTTTTTTGAGACGGAGTCTTGCTCTGTCCCCCAGGCTGGAGTGCAGTGGTGCGATCTCGGCTCACTGCAAGCTCCGCCTCCCAGGTTCACGCCATTCTCCTGCCTCAGCCTCCTGAGTAGCTGGGACTACAGGTGCCTGCCAACACGCCCGGCTAATTTTTTGTATTTTTAGTAGAGACGGGGTTTCACTGTGTTAGCCAGGATGGTCTCGATCTCCTGACCTCGTGATCCGCCCACCTTGGCCTCCCAAAGTGCTGGGATTACAGGCTCGAGCCACCGCGCCTGGCCCGATTTATTATGTTTTTAAAGCTTATATAATTTTAAATTGTAGAGAGAAGGTCTCACTATGTTGTCCAGGCTGGTTTTGAACTCCTGAGCTCAAGCAATCCTCCAACCTCGGCCACCCAAAGTGTTGGGATTACAGGTGTAAACCACCGTGCCCAGCCTCCTTTTCACTTTCTTGATGGTCTCTGTTCAAGCACAGAAGTTCCACATTTTGATAAAGTCCAGTTAATTTTTTTTTTTGCAGTCATAAAGATTTATGGCTATGTTTTCTTCTAGCAATTTTATAGTTTTGGTTCTTACATTTCATGCTTCTATTTTGTTACTTTTATATATGACATTTGGTGGAAGTCCACCTTTATTCTTTTGCATGTGGATATACAGTTGTCCCAGCACCATTTGTTGAAAAATCTATTCATTTCTCATTTAATTCTTTTTACACCCATGTTGAAAATCAGTTGACCATAAAAGTGTGGGTTTGTTTTTGGATTCTCAATTCTAATATATTGAGCTATGTCTATCCTTATGCCAGTAGCAAATCACATTTTAGGAAAACTCGTATTCAGTCCTGTTGCTTATTACCAGTTGTCTTATGTAAGAATAGAAATTCAAGTAGTAGAATGTCTTTAATTTCACTTTTTGCTTCTTGAAGGAGTGTATGGCCAGCTTATGCCTTGTTGACTCCATGACATGATGAGAGTCAGGCTTACAAAGACAGATCCCATTATTTTTTTTCTCCAGTCATAGCTTTTGTCTCTCACCTAGTGCCTCTGTCTTCACTCCCATTTCCGTCAAATCTTGGTCACAGGATATGCTGACTCCGTCTATTTATTGCATTATGTTTTATTAACTCATTATAAGTCATAGAGTCACGTGTAGATTTTAACTAACTATGAAGGGCAAGATTAAGTCTAGGCTGTCATCTTTCCTCATTGGAAATTGAGCTAATTCGTCATTTGCAGTTCACAGTTAGATCCTCTTTTTACACAGCAGGTGGTTCTCTTGTACACCCCTGGAGCTGAATCCTCTTCTTGGCACAGATCCTACATTCTCAGAAACCAGAGTTCCCTGCGTTTACCTCCTTTTGCTTAAATAAAGATGCACAGCTATGCTTTTATAACTCAGTACATCATTCATTGAATAAATACTTCAACCCATTCAAAGAACAACTTCCAGGAGTGCAGCAACTGAAATCAGGTCATGTCCAGGCATTTATCAGAAACAAGTAGTCGAATTGGTTGTATGAATTTCAAAATTTCAGAGTCAATTTGTATGATATGGAGAAGCATTTTGGTACAACATAAAGATGAGATGCTCTTCACTTCTCCATACAAATGAGCTTGAAGTAAGGTAAAGGGGAAATTGCATTTAATAGCTTGACACTCAAAGGACACTACATTTGTTTTACTTCAGAGATTGTTAAAATTGATTCCATAATATTTTTTTATTTCCTCATTGAGGAAATGGAAATGAAAATTGAATCCTAGATTGATTAATAAATATCCAAAGATGCTTATCACTTTTAGAATTTCAGTTCATTGAAATCAGATACAATGTCTGATTTTTGGTTATTAATTAAATATTTCTAGTTTTTTCAACTTCTTTATACTTCAAATTATATATCTCCTTCCTTCCTCATCTTCGTTATTTCATAACTTGGGGGACAAATTCTAAAAGCCTCACTGGCCTTAGTCATCAGAATTTGTAATAGAAAGGAACTTTTTCTTTTTTTTTTCTTTTATATATATATTTTTATTATACTTTAAGTTCTAGAGTACATGTGCACAATATGCAGGTTTGTTACATATGTATACATGTACCATGTTGGTGTGCTGCACCCATTAACTCATCATTTACATTAGGTATATCTCCTAATGCTATCCCTCTCCCTTCCCCCCACCCGACAACAGGCCCTGTTGTGTGATGGAAAGGAACTTTTTCTAAAGTTCCTCTGCAGTAGTCCTTACATCTTTCTCCTGGTTGTCTGCTGCTTCCCGTTAGAGTTGTTTGTCATTAATAAATTAACCTCAACATTTGTTAGATCTTACTTTAAAGGAGACTAATTTCTACCGGGGATGTTCTATTTCTTATTGTCTCCTTGTTTAAATTTATTTTTCTGGTTATTTTTTCCTAACAAATTATCCAAAGTTGAGTGACTTAGAACAACATTCATTTAGTTCACCAATCTGTGGTTTCGGAAAACTTTGGCCAGACAGCTTGCCTCTGCTCCCTTAAGCTTCACGTGTGATAAATCAAAGGCTGAGGGACTGGAATCATCTGAAGGTTTGTTCACTAAGATGTCTGTTGCTGATGGTGGCTGTTGGTTGGAACTTTAGTTGGGGCAGGATGCCCAAATATCTACACTGGAAATCCTAGGCTCTCTTTGTGGCCCAAGCTTCCTCACAACACGAGGACTGGGTTCCAAGGATGAGCAGTCTGTGGTAGAGAGCCTCTTCTAACGTAATGTTGGAAGCCACGTGGCTATCATTTTTAACATATTCTGTTCATGAGAAACAAGTCACTAAGTTTCACCCATAGTCTATGTATAGGATGAATGATTTTGCTTTTATTTTTATTTATGTATTTATATTTTTAGACATGGCGTCTTGCCATGTTGCCCAGGCTGGCCTTGACTTCCATGGCTGAAGAATTCTTCCTGCCTCTGCCTCCCAAGTAGCTGAGAACACAGGCGCATGACTTCACACCTGGCTTCCTTTTATTTTTTTGTGGACCTGTATAATTGTACATATTTATGGTATATACAGTGATATTTTTGGTATGTGTAAACAATGTATAATGGTCAAATCAGGCTAATTAATATATCCATCACCTCAAACATTTACCATTTCTTCGTGTTGTGAACTTTCAAAATCCTCTCCTCTAGCTTTTTTAAAATATTAGTTAACCAAGCCAGGCATAGTGGCACACACCTGTAATCCCAGCTGTTTAGGAGGCTGAGGCAGGAGAATGGCTTGAACCCTGGAGGTGGAGATTGCAGTAAGCTAAGATTGCACCACTGCATGCCAGCCTGGGTGACAGAGTAGACTCTGTCTAAAAAACAAAAAAAATTAGTTAACCATATTCACCCTACAATGCAGCGGAACACTAGAATTCATTCTTCCTATGTAGCTATAATTTTGTATCCATTAACCAACCTATCCCCATCTTCCACTCCCCTTTACTTTTCTCAGCCTCTAATACCAACAATTCTACTCTCTACTTCCATGAATGAAAGTGGAAATGAAAATTGAATCCTTTTTTAACTTTTTAAAAAAATTTTAGCTCCCACATGTGTGAGAACATACAGTAGTTATTTTTCTGTGCCTGAATTATTTCATTTAATGTCACTTAATGTCCTCATCTATGTTGCTGTAAATGACATAATTTTATTCTTTTTTATGGCTGAATAGTATTCCATTGTGTACATATACCATATTTTTTTAACTCACTAACCTCATTCATCTGTTGATGAACATTTAGGTTGTTTCTATATCTTGGTTGTTGTGAATAGTGCTGCAACAAACATGGGGATGCTGATGATATACTGATTTTCTTTCTTTTGGATAAATACTCAGTAGTGGGATTCTTGGATCATATGACACTTCTATTTTTAGTTTTTTAACAAACTTCCATGGCTATACTAGTTTACATTCCCTCCACGAGTGCGTAAGAGTTTTGTTTTCCTCCCCAACCTCACCAGGATTTTTTACTTTTTGGGTTTTTTGTTTGTTTTGTTGTCATTGTTTGTTTCTTTGTTTGTTTTTGATAGTAGCCATTCTGTGGTGAGACGATATCTCATTTGGGATTTTATTTCCATTTTCCTGTTAGTGATGTTCAGTACTTTTCCATATATTTGTGGCCATTTGTACATCTTTTTAGAAATGTCTATTTAAATTCTTTGTCCACATTTTAGGGGGATTACTAAGTATTTTTTACTGTTGAGTTGTTTGAATTCCCAGTATATTCTAGATATTGGACCTTTCTCAGATGAATCAATTTGTAAATATTGTCTCCCAGTCTACAGATTGTTGGTAGTTTTTTTCACTCTGTTGGTCATTTCCTTTGCTGTGAAGAAACTTAATTTTAATATAGCCTCACTTATCTGTTTTTGTTTTTATGCCTGTGCTTTTTTTTGGCATATGTGTGATAACTTAGCTATAAAATCTTTGCATTGACCAATGTCCTGAAGCATTTTCCCTATATTTTCTTGTAGTAATTTTATAATTTTGAATCTCATGTTTAAGTCTTTAATCCATTTTGAGTTTATTTTTGTATATGGTGAAAGATAGGGACCTGGTTTCATTCTTTTTACAGATATCCAGTTTTCCCAGCCCCATTTGTTGAAGAGAGGGTTCCTTCCCCAATGTATATTCTTGACACTTTTGTTGAAATTCAGATGTCTGTAAATATGTGGATTTATTTCTGGGTTCTCTATTCTGTTCCATTGGTTTAATTTTCTATTTTTATACTGAGACCATGCTCTTTTGGTTACTGTAACCTTGTAATATATTTTGAAGTCAGGTAGAGTGATGCCTCCAGCTTTGTTCTTTTCCCTCAGGCTTGGCTTGTATAGTCTAGCTTTTTTGTGGTTCCATATGAATTTTAGGATTGTTTTTTCCATTTCTGTGAAGAATGTTATTGGTGTTTTTTTGTTACAAGCTATAAAGGGCATTTTATTTTTATCTTATTTATTCTCTTTTATTTTAGATTCGGGGGTACATGTGCAGGTTTGTTACAAAGGTATATTGCATAATGCTTAGGTTTAGGGTGCAGTTGAACCTATCACCCAGGTAGTGAGCATAGTACCTGGCATGTCATTTTTCAACCATTGTCCCAACCCAATTCCCCTTATAGTCCCCAGTGTCTGTTGCTCCCGTCTTTATGTCCATGTGTACCCAATGTTTAGCTCCCACTTAAAAGTGAGAACATGTAGTATTTAGTTATCTGTTTCTGCATGAGTTTGCTTAGGCTAATGCCCACCAGCTGCATCCATGTTGCTGCAAAGGACAGTATTTTGTTCTTTTTATAGCTGCATAGTCTTCCATATTGTATATGTGCTACATTTTCTTAATCCAATGCATGATTGATGAGCTTCTGGCTTGATTCTATATCTTTGCTACTGTGAATAGTGCTGCAGTGAATATATGGGTGCATGTGTCTTTTTGGTAGAATGATTTTTTTGGGGGGGAGGGAATAGGTATTTAACCCACGAATGGGATTGCTGGGTTGAATGGCAGTTCTATTTTTAGTTCCATGAGCGCAATCTCCAAACTGCTTTCCACAGTGGCTGAATGAATTTACCATTTTCTCCAGCAGTGTATTAGAATTCCCTTTATGCTGTAGCAGCTCTGCCCAAATCTGGGTTGTTGTTGCTTATTTTTTGACTTTTTAGTAATAGCCATTATGTCTGGTGTGAGATGGTATCTCACTGTGGCTTTGATTTGCTTTTCTGTGATGATTAGTGATGATGAGCATTTTTTCATATGTTTGCTCTCCACTTGTATGTCTTTTTTTTTTTTTTTGAGAAGTGTCTGTTCATGTATTTTGCCTACTTTTATATATGTTTTTAAAATTCATGTTTGTTGATTTAAGTTTCTTATAGGTTCTGGATGTTAGAACTTTGTTCAATGTATAGCTTGTAAATACATTCTTTCATTATTTAGGTTGCCTATTTAGTCTCTTGAATGGTTCCTTTTCCTATGCGGAAGCTCCTTTGTTTAACTAGGTCCCAATTTTTCATTTTGACTTTTGTTGCAATTGCTCTTGAGGACTTACTCATAAATTATTTTCAGAGGCTGATTTCAAATAGTGTATTTCTTAGGTTTTCTTGTAGGATTTTTATAGTTAGAGGTCTTACTTTTAAGAATGTAATTCAGCTTTCATTAATTTTTGTATGTGGTGATAGCTAGGGGTCAAGTTTCATTCTTCTGCGTATGGATAGCCAGTTATCCCAGCACCATTTATTGAATAGGGAGTCCTTTCACTGCTGCATATTTGTGTCGGCTTTGTCAAAGACCAAGTGGTTGTAGGTGTGTAGCTTTATTTCTGATTCTGTTCCATTGGTCTATATGTCTGTTTCTGTGCCAGTACTGTGCTGATTTGTTTTACTGTAGCCTTTGTTTACTGTAGTATAGTTTGAAGTTGGGTAATGTGATGTGTCAGGCTTTGTTCTCTTTGCTTAGGATGGCTCTGGGTGTTTGGGCTCTTTTCTGGTTCCATATGAAATTTTAGAATAGTTTTTTCTAATGCTGTGAAAAATGACATTGGTAGTTTGATAGGAATAGTACTGAATCTGTAGATTGCTTTGGGCTATATGGCCGTTTTAATGCTATTGATTTTTCCAATCTATGAGCATGGAATGTTTTCCATTTTTTTTGGTGTTATCTGTTTGGTGTCATGATTTTTTTCAGCAGGGTTTTGTAGTTCTCCTTGTAGCCACATTTCATCTCCGTGATTAGATGCATTCCTAAGTAATTTGCTTTTTTGTGTGTGGCTATTGTAAATGGGATTACATTCTTGATTTGTCTCTCAGCTTGAACTTTATTGGTGTATAGAAATGCTACTGATATTTTTACATTGATTTTTGTGTCCTGACTGAAGTCACTTATCAGTTCCAGGATAAATTGGAAGACTCTTTAGAATTTTCTAGGTATCGAATCATATCATCTGCAAAGAGAGATAGTTTGGCATCTTTTCTTTTTGGATGCCCTTTCTTTCTTTCTTTTGCCTGATTGCTCTGACTGGGAGTTCCAGTACTATATTGAATACATGTGGTGAGACTGGGCATCCTTGTCTTGTTCCAGTTGTCAAGGGGAATGCTTCCAACTTTTTTTGTTCTTTTTTCTTTAATTTTTTCTTTATTATTTTATGGAGACAAGTCTCACTGCATTGCTTAGGCTGGTCTCAGACTCTTGGCCTCAAGTGATTCTCCTGTCTTCGCCTCCCAACATGCTGGGGTTACAAGCATGAGCCCCTGCACTCAGCCCCCACTTCCAGCTTTTGCCCATTCTGTATGGTTTTACCTGTGGGTTTGTTATAGAGTGGCCCTTATTATTTTTAGGTCCATTTCTTTGATGCCTAATTTGTTGAGTATTTTTTTCATGAGGGAATTATGGACACTATTGAAAGCTTTTGTGCATCTTTTGAGATGATCACATGGCTTTTCTTTTTCACTCTGTTTATGTGGTGAAACACATTCATTGATTTGTATACTTTGAACCAACTTGCATCACAAATATAAAGCTGACTTGATTGTGGTGAAGTAAGTATTTGATGTGTTGCTGGATTTTGTTTGCTGATATTTTGTTGAGGACGTTTGTGTCTACATTCATCAGGGATCTTGGGCTGTAGTTTTCTTTATTCGTTGTGTCTTTGCTGGCTTTTAGTATCAAGATGATGCTGGCATCATACAATGAATTAGGGAGAAGTATCTCCTCAATATTTTGGAATAGTTTCAGTAGGTTTGTTAACAGCTCTTCTTTGTATGTCTGGTAGAAATTGGCTATGAGTCAGTCTGATCTGGATCTGTTTTTGGCTAGTAGGTTTTTTATTACTGATTGAGAACTTGTTATTTGTTCATGATTTCAATTTCCTCCTGGTTCAATCTTTGTTAAGTTGTGTTTCCAGGGATTTATCCATTTCTTCTAGATATTCTAGTTTGTGTGCATACAGTGGTGCTCACTGTAGTCTCTGAGGATCTTTTGTATTTCTGTGGGATCAGTTGTAATGTCATCTTTGTCATTTGTGATTGTGCTTATTTAGATGTTCTCTGTTTTTTTGTTTTGTTTTGTATTTTAATTTATTTAGCTAGTGGCCTTCAGTATTGTTTATCCCTTCAAAAAGCCAACTTTTGGTTTCATTGATCCTTTGTATGGATTTTTGGGCCTCAATTTTCTCAGTTATGCTCTGATTTTAGTTATTTCTTTTCTGCTGCCAACTTTGGGGTTATTTTGTTCTTGATTTTTAGTTCCTCTCGGCACAGTGTCAGATTGTTAATTACTGATCTAACTTTTCGACATATTTGCTTTGCGCTATAAGCTTTCCTCTTATGCTGCTTTCGCATCCCAGAAGTTTTGGTATGATGTTTCTTTTTGCTTATTACAAACAATTTTTTTATTTCTGCCTTAAATTGTTTCTTTTCCTAAAGTCATTTAGGAGCCAGTTGTTTGATTTCCATGTAATTGTGTGGTTTTCAGAGATCTTTTTGGTATTCATTTCTATTTTTATTACACTGTGGTCCTAGAGCATGGTGTTGTGTGATTTCATTTTTAAAAAACTTTTTACGACTTGCTTCGCTGGTAGTGGTGAAAGCAGGCTGCATGGGCATTTCTCTAGCCCTCTATGAGGAACATTTGGGTGGGTACCTATGGCAGCGTGTGGAGCAGGGTTATCCACAGGTTCACCGAAGGCATGTGCAGGAGCCTTTGTCAGTGGCTGATGAGGCAGCCCTGTCTTTATGCACCTGGATGCCATGTGCGGGTGCCAGTGGGGCAGTAGGACTGCCCTTGGTGTTAGTGGTAGATGGTGCCTGGGTAAATGCACACAGACCTGGTTGGGGTGGGCTGCTTCTCAGGGCCCTGGACAGTGTATGTGAGCACTGACAACAGCAGCAGCAAGCAAAGTGGCCTTGTCTTCAGGCTCTCATATGGCTCACATGGGTGCCGCCTCTCGTGAGTTTGGCAGACTTGTTCTCAGGCTCCTTCATGGTACACAAAATTGAGTGGGCCAGTTATCTGGCCTCCTAAAGGTATGCACAGGTATGCACAGCACTGCCACTGAAGGGGACAGGACTGCTGTTGGTGGCAGTGGTGTCAGTCAGGTGGCTTCCAGGCTCTGGAGAGCACACACTTAGGATCCCTTTGACCTAGAGTAGTTTCCCTGTTGGGCTATTAGGTGACCACCTATTTCCACAGGTATAGGGTGCTGTGGAGCTAGGGATTTGGGAGAATCTGTCCTGGCTTTGAGATGATCCTGGCTGGGCTGGCTACCTCAGTTCCCTTTCCTTCTGTCCTCAGAGGATCCCTATCAATTTCCTGCTGAATTCCAGTATGGTCTCTGATGTTTTCCTCAAGGTCTGGCTACCTACTTGCTGTTTTGGTTTTTCTTTTTGAAAGAGGTGAGTGCTGGGTATTCCCAGTCAGCCATCTTGATGATGTCTCTGTCTATGCTGTGCATATTAAGGAATGTATAGACATGTTTTAAAACCTGCACAATTGGCCCTATAACTACAATTTTAAAAATTTCTACCACTTGAAAAACACACTCATTTCTAATTATTACCTCCCACCTCACACACAGGTTTCATTTAATATGGCAGCAGGCTCAGGCTTAATGTGCAAGATCCTAATCTCCCACCACACACACAAGTTTCATTTAATATGGCAGCATGCTCAGGTTTGAAGTGCAAGATCCTACCATCTTTATCACATTCAGTAGGGATTCACCGTGGCTTGTGGTTTCTGGAGTATAACCCCTTGAGTGCATTTCTTGTCAACACAAAGACTTAAGAACTAACTAAAGGGACAAGTTATCTACCACTCACCCACCCAGCATTGTCCTAAACTGCCAGAGACCCTCCTATTGCACAGAGAGAAAATGGGAGTCACAAAGGAAATACTAGACCATAGTAATTCTGAAATACAGACTGATGTGTGCTTCCACTTCTTTGATTTGGACTTTATGGGAACCATCCTCTGTGGCTCTTTGTTGTACTTTCTTGGCTCTTTGTTGTATCCTTTTCATAAGCAATGACCTGTGTTTTCAGCTAAGTAGTTTCCTCAGCCAGCTTCCTCCCTGTAGAACTTCTTAGGTCCTAAGGCCTTTTTTCATTTTTACTGTCTTGGTGTCTTTTAATCCAAGCTAGCAAGCAGTACTATCATTACTACAATTCTCTTAAATACTTAGAGTCTCTTGTGAATTTTACTTGGGTTCTTGTCATTGGAAAAACCTCTTGTCCAGATCTCTTTGAGATAAGCACTTCACCTGGTGCTTCCTGTGAAGGAAGCACACTGTTCTGTGTAGTAGGACAGTGCCTTAAGATGTGTATACCCTTGAGATCTTTAAGGGAATTTGAGGCACCACCTTAAATCTTTCTGAGGTCTTAAGAAAGGGTCTTACACTGACAGTCTTGGCTTCACCTTCAAACTGTATTCTCCTGGCAGCAGCCTGGATTTGATCTTATCCCAGAGGCCATTTATCTCAGCAATACAGGTGCCCCTCAAGTTAGGATGGGGTTATGTCTGGATGACATTTGCATTTGTTATGTCTGATATTTGCATTTTATGGGTCATCATAAATTGCAAATATCAGAAGTTGTGGGTGGGTTTTCCATGTATGATAATTTCCATTTACAGTGACTTTATCCTGATGTAGCCACCCCTGTAAGCCAAGAGGCTTACACATATCATTTCATTACTCAACGCATATCATTTTTACACTATTATAAAAAGTCAGAAAATGGTGAGTCAAACCATGCTAAGTCAAGGACTGTGTGTTTGGGAATCTGACATGTGGAGAGGCTGTAAAAAGGAAACAGATAGTTGAACCCAGAAAGTCCTGGTTCCTTGATATGTAGTAGTCTTTCTTTAGCTTATCTCTTGCATTGGTTTTACTTTCAGTGGCTGTGTAATAACAGTGCCCTTTCCTTTAGGTTCCAGTATCATTTTCTTCACTATCCTTGAAACCTTTCCTACCAGCTTCTTCCAGAACCATCAGGCTTCCACTAACAGTCTCTTTAAAACTCTTCTTGTTTTCATGCTTATTCTTCTGTAGGTCCTTTCATCTTCCGCTTAGCTCCTGGTCCAATGGTAATCCTACATGTTTTAGTAGTTTTTGTTGTTTTGTTGTTGTGCAATCCATATGTAGTGTCAATATCTGTATCAGTTATTTCTTGGTATGTAACAAAATGCAGTGTCTCAAAACAACATCTGTTTTGGTCACAATCTGCAGTTTTAGGCAAGGCTCAGTGGGGCCAACTCACTTTTTCCTTACTTGGCATCAGCTGAGGTAACTTAAAGCTGGGGACTAGAATCGTCTAATTCATTCACCTGTGTGGCATTTGAAGCTGGCTTTTGGCTGGGACATTAGGTAGGGAAGTCAGCTCAAACACCTACCTACATGAGGATTCACAGTGTGGTTTGGGCTTTCTCACAGCATGTTGGCTGCATTTTAAGGACAAGTGTTCCTAGAGAGAGAGTCAGGTAGAAGCTGTGTGACTTTTTGTAACCAACCTTAGAAGTCACACAGCAGTTCTGCCACATTATGTTCATGAGAAACCGGTTGTCAATGCCAGCGTGTATGCAGGAGAGGGAATGTCATGGGAGAAGTGGCAAGCAATTTGTAGATGTTTTAAAACCACCACTTCATTTACCTTTATAAAATAAAAAAAATCATAATTATTTCCTCTAAAGGAAAGCAGTTCTTTCCAACTCAGCACCACTGAAATTTCAGTGCAATTTTTTGTTGTCATTGTTTAATGTGCTTCTTTATTAACTAGAGTCTTATTTTCAGAGTCTTATTATGGGAGCCATTTATTGACTCAGGCCCAAATAATTCAATACGCTCCTAAAACTTCTTTGCAAGTTACGGAGAATGATAGTAGGTTAAAGGAATAAGAGACTTTGTGCTAAGGTGGTGACTTAGAGCCATTTTAAAGAGGAAAGCCATGAAACAATCATAGAAAAACGGAAGTCTAAGATCAAGTCCAAATGTTGTGTGGCAAAGATGATGAAAGTAAAGGATATATTTCTGTGAATTCTGGTGGTTTTAACTTTATTTTTAATTTTCTGAATAATCCAAGGGTCTGTATTTTATGAATCTACGACAGTACAGGTAACATTTTACTGCAACTGAATTTATTTCAAAAATTATTAGTTTTATGTTAGACCATTCTCAGTCTACCTTCTTCATTACCAAACTATATTGTTTTACTCATGCAGGTTGACCTTATAGAAGCACAGGAAACTGCACCTTTATGATGTCTACATCTGGATGCAGAGAATGAAGTTCTTCAACTTCAACAGACATTATTCTCTATGAAAGCAATACAAAAGCAATGTGAAACGCTACAGAAGAATAAGAAGCAGCTGAAACAAGAAGTAGTAAACCTCAAAAGTTATATGGAGAGAAATATGTTAGAACGTGGTGAAGCTGAACAGTATAAACTGTTGATTGAAGAAAAAGCAAGGAGGGAAATAGCAGAAAAATTAAATGAAGCCGTTCTCACCTTGCAGGTTGGTTTATCTATCTGTAATGTGCTCTCATTCATTTCACTGCACATGTTATTTTGGATATATACATTCTACATGTTTTCTGTACTTTCCTTACAGCAATTTGTTCGATAGACTTCTAGAAGGAAGGTGGTATTTGTTTCTTCATTTAAATATTTTCATTTCCATCATTCTTATAACTAAATGACCTTCCATAATAGTAATTCTCACTACAGAATCATTTGATTACTAAAGCCAGTTGGCATAAAACAAGACTAATAGAAAAAGTAAAAAAAAAAAAAAATGTGATTTAAAAATTATACCGTACTCTTGAACTGCTTTTAAGTTACATTGTTCCACTTTTAAAATTTTAACTTGGTTCTGTCATTCTTTGGAGAATTGTGCTACAATTCAGATTCAATTGTTAATTCAGTTGGTACTGATAATAAATATGTTAAGCTTGAGCTTCTTTCTTTCTTCACATTGTTCTTAAAATTGTTCTCTGAATCACATACTTAAAATTGTTCTCTGAATCACTGACTCCAAATGAAAGGAAACAAACACAGGGTAATTATTCAGGTTATAATTACTTTTAAAATGTTCCCTTTTAATTTATTTTAGAAACAAGCAGCAGTATCTTAAGAACAGTTAGCACAGTTAAAGGAGGATAATACTACTTCAATAAAAACTCAGATGGAACTCACAATCAAAGATATGGAATCTGAAATCTCCAGAATAAAAACTTCGCAAGCCAACTTTAATAAAACCGAATTGGAAAGACATAAGGAACTCTACCTAGAAGAAGTAAAAGTTAGAGAATCCTTGTCAAATGAACTGAATAGGTAAGTCAATATGCAGAATCATAGAAAATAAGTTAAGCTCATTAATTTGCCTTCAAAAGCATGACTTTTAGTGAGACAGGTTCGTGAGATTTGTGGGAAGTGAAAGCTCACTAGATTATACAATATTGGAAAATTGTAAATTATAAATAGTAAATAAACTGAACCTTTAAGTAAAATTGAAAATAGTAAATGAATGTAACCTTTAAAGTCTTAATCCAGGACAGTTCATGTCCCTTCTGTTTTTTGGTTTTATGTGGCTTCCTCCCACCCCTTAATATTCTTATATAGCTAACCTGATCTATTAGGGTTTCAGCTAAGTATTTGTGAAGCTTCATAGTTTAGACAGTGATACCGTTATAAAAATTGTTTGTCAGTATTCCCTTAATTTGAAATATTAATGAGTTTAATTAATTTTTGGAAGATGACAGCTGAAAACCAAAAGGGTCAAGTACGACTACCCTGGGCACATTCTGGCACTCAGTAATTCACTTTGCTTGATTGTGATCATTAGAGGGTGCCTTGAGAAGAATTGTCCTGTATAGTTTTTCCACTCCACATAAAGGCATACTTGTGAAGTAGAGAATGATTAACATAGGGTTGAAGGGAAGTATAACTTACTAAGTGATAAAAAATAACACCTTGGTCAGCCTGAGGGGGTATGTGGAAGACAGAAAGGGCAGGCCCTGCCTCTGATGCGTGGGCCACAGTTAGGAGCTGATTGTCCTCCATGCTGCTTTAGTTCTCTTTGATTTCAGCAGTCTTATTCTCCCCTAGGAAAAGCTGCCCTGAATTATTCCTCAGTGCCAATTGCTCAATTTTTTTCCAGATAATGGGTGAAATGTACAAGGGCAGTGAAAACCATTGTTTGAAAATGTCTTTGAGAGATAGTTTTTTAAGAAAATCTCTAACTGGTTTACTAAATATAAGTACTTCTAGCTCTTATTTTTACTTTTAGTTTTTTTATTGTATATATTCAAGGAGTACAGTGTGATGTTATAATATATTTATACGCAATGAAATGGTTATTTTGTCAAGCCCATTAATATCTTCATCATTTTACATAGTTACGCTTTGAATACAAGTAATTCTAATGGCATCCTTAAGAATCTTTTAAGTAGAGTCATTCCAGGCAGGCAACAAATGTTAACTGTGAAGCCATGCATCATTGATAGTCTTTTCTGTCCCCTCCCTCATTTGAACTACTTGTTTGTTAGAAATCCCCCTAGAAATATATGTACTTTTTTAGCACAATGGTAAAACTATAATTGGATACAGTAGGCATGCTCTAACACATTTTCAGAGTTAAAACACGGCTTATGGTATATTCCATTTACTCTTATGGCAACTTTTAGAACAATTAAAGTCACTTAGGAATCATTTAGGAAAAAATGAAATACTAAGCATTTGTCTTTTGCAATCTTCATAGAACTAATGAGATGATAGCAGAGGTCAGTACGCAACTTACTGTGGAGAAAAAGCAGACCAGATCTCTATTCACTGGCACTACGAGGCCAGTCCTAGAGTCATCTTGTGTTAGAAATCTTAATGATAGTGAAGGTCTCAACAGAAAACATATTCCAAGAAAAAAGAGGTCTGCTTTTAAGAGCATGGAGAGCTACTTGTTGAAGGTTAGTTACCTTTTTTCCTTTGGTGTTCAGATTTCTGATATAATTCTTGTATGTTATTTGGTGAAATACTCAGTTACTTAATTGTCTTGTGTATGGTAAGTAAAGGTAATAATTATCTGTGTTAATAAAGAGAGGAGACAGAAATTTTATAGTTATTAAGTCCCTAGAGCTCTCATTCATAAGAGATTACTCCTTTGTTAACTTTATTCAATAAATGTAACCAAACATTTTAAATTTCTTTAAAAACTGCAATTAAGTCAGATCTTAACCAAAGGTATA
Source organism: Hylobates moloch (assembly GCF_009828535.3). Taxonomy (NCBI): domain Eukaryota; kingdom Metazoa; phylum Chordata; class Mammalia; order Primates; family Hylobatidae; genus Hylobates; species Hylobates moloch. The sequence goes on along the minus strand of NW_026652290.1, from coordinate 51,145,710 downwards.
CTTTGATGTGCCTTGTCTTACTAACTGATTTTAGTTTGTCGAGGGTTCACTTTTAAAGGGTTTAGTGTGGCACTTTTAAAGTTTACTGCATCATCTCAGGTTTTCTACCCCTCATCATATGTGAATGATTGGTGTCCAAACACTAACCACCCATGGATATTTATTATTTAAAAGGATCCAAGGTGAATACTTTTATATGTTACATAAACCTGCAAGACTTGATTAATCTGTTCTTTAAGTTAAAAGTTTTGTGATTTTCTTACATGAGTACATCTGTAATTGCTATTGCACTTAAAGTGTTTTAATCTCAATTTTAGTAAAATGTGTCTATTGCTATGCAGTTGTACAGTGGTTTTGAAATAGTTAAATCAAGCAAATATTTGAATTTTTAAAGTAAAGCTCACATAAGTTATGTCTGTCTACCTGGCCATAACTTGAGTGATTGATGACTAAGATGGCAATGATATCTAGACTCCTTCAATAGCAAATGTGACCAAGCAGAATCAGTTCTACTCTTAATACCCCAAATTCCATGTAAAGCTACCCATGGACATCTCCCCTGGACAGGTAATAGGAACCTTTTAGTTCAACCATGTGGTTTCACTCAGAGTAAGAGTCTATTTCTCGGGATTTCAAAATGGATCCAAGAATGACAAGCTGTATCAACTATAGAGTTGGTAAGGAAAAAAAAAATGTAGTTCAACTATGCTTGACCCAGATTAAGGTATTTATCTAACATTTGTCCATTTTCCAACTGGGGGAAAATTACAACAGCTGGGCACAGTGGCACACACCTGTAGTCACAGCTACTCCTGAGGCAGAGGCAGGAAGATCACTTGAGCCCAGGAGTTCAAGGCTGCAGTGCGCAGTGATTGTTCCTGTAAGTAGCTACGGCACTGCAGCACTCCAGCCTTGGCAACATAGCAAGATTCTGTCTCTTAAAAAAATTACAAAATCCATAAAACATTTGTTTGAACAAAAATAGTTTTCTTTGTGTATATTGTTGTTTTTAAAATTTTCAGTCGGTGCACATTGGCTTATAGTTTTGATGTTTTTATGGTCTCCTTAATGTACAGAAAAGTAGCACAGGCCCACATGGAATGAGCCTCAACCTTGTTGTGTTTACCTGGCTATTTCGTGTCCTAACAAATCATAGAAAAACAAATCTAAGGTTTCTTAGCATAGTGGCCAAATAGCTTAAAAGGGAGTGCATTAAATGATTGTTTTAATACATAGATTACAGGAGCCCAGCTAGCTGATATTTTTAATTATATTGTTTGCTTAGGTTTTATTTTTCTGAAAAAAATGAGATGATCAGCGTCCGAATGCCTCAGTCATGAAATTGTACCACTGGGTACTAATGGAAAATGAATGTTAAATACGTCTGTAAATGGTTAAGCAAGATGGAAATATAATGTTCTCATTAGTGCTATGAACCCCCAAAATTTGAGACAAGTCTCAGTTAATTTAGAAAGTTTATTTTGCCCAGGTTGAGGACACACACCCGTGACACAGCCTCAGGAAGTCCTGATGACATGTGCCCAAGGTGCTCAGGGCACAGCTTGGTTTTATACATTTTAGGGAGACATGAGACATCAATCAATATATGTAAGAAGTACATTGGTTCACTCTGGAAAGACGGTACAATTTGAAGCAAAGGGAGGAAGACTGGAAGCGGGGAGGGGGCTTCCAGGTCACAGATAGGTGAGAGACAAACAGTTGCACTCTTTTGAGTTTCTGATGGGCCTTTGCAAAGGAGACAGTCAGATCTGCATTTATCTCAGTGAGCAGAGAGGTAACTTTGAATAGAATGGGAGGCAGGTTTGCCCTAAGCAGTTTCCAGCCTGAGTTTTGCTTTTAGCTTAGTGATTTGGGGGGCCCAAGATATTTTCCTTTCACAATACTTACCCGAAAAACAAAGTAATATATCATTTTACAAGATGGTGCTGAGAGAGTATAAAAAGCAGATGTAGGCCCGGCACTGTGGCTCACACCTGTAATCCCAGCACTTTGGTAGGCCGAGGTGGGTGGATCACCTGAGGTCAGGAGTTTGAGACCAACCTCCAACATGGTGAAACCCCATCTCTAATAAAAATACAAAAATTAGCTGGGCATGGTGGTGTGTTCCTGTAGTCCCAGCTACTTGGGAGGCTAAGGAGAATCACTTGAACCTGGGAGGCAAAGGTTGCAGTGAGCTGAGATTGCGCTACTGCACTCCAGCCTGGGCTACAGAGCAAGACTCCATCTCAGGCGGTGGGGCAGGGGTGGAAAAAAAAAAAAAGCAGACGTGATGCAAGGGAAGATTTTTGAGGAACTTTTTTTTTTTTAAATTTTTTTTTGGGGGGAAGGGGTGTTCATTTTTTTAGTATTTCTAGATAAGTAGAAAATTTGTTTGTTTTAAAGTTAATGTAATAGTTCCAAGGCATACCTAGTTTCCTTGTGGGGCATTTGTTTGCCCAATCATGTTAGACCTATTAAAAGAGATTAAAAAGCATGATTTTATCAAGATACAAGTGCTGGGTGCAGTGGCTCACACCTGTAATCCCAGCACTTTGAGAAGCTGAGGCAGGCAGATCATGAGGTCAAGAGATGGAGACCATCCTGGCTAACATGGTGAAACCCCGTCACTACTAAAAATACAAAAATTAGCTGGGTGTGATGGCACACACCTGTAATCCTAGCACTTTGGGAGGCCAAGGCAGGTGGATCACTTGAGGTCAGGAATTCGAGACCCGCCTGGATAACATGGTGAAACCCCGTCTCTACTAAAAATACAAAAATTAGCCTGTCGTGGTTGTGGGTGCCTATAATCCCAGCTACTTGGGAGTCTGAGGCATGAGAATCGCTTGAACCCAGGAGGCAGAGGTTGCAGTGAGCTGAGATTGTGCCACTGCACTGCAGCCCAGGTGACAGAGCAAGACTCCATCTCAAAAAAAAAAAAAAAAAAGATACAAAGGCATGTCTCCATAATCACACCTTGGAAGAATTCTTATATAGCTGTTGTTTACAGAATATTTAGAGTTACATAAAAGAGATGCCTTCTAGAGTTGCTAGGAACTTAAGTATTTCCTATAGGAAAACATCAGCTAATACAAGGAGGAGGTGGTAACATATCGCCTGAACTGATATTTACAAAAAAAGGTAGGGGGGTGGGTTTCTGGGTGGGGCATTACAAAACAAAGGATATTTAGAAATTTTTAGCTATGATTTTCAAAAGCAAAATGTTAAAAATAGCACTAATATTGGCTCTGTTTATCCATCTCCTTTATTTGCAACATTTTAACACTTTGGACTATTCCTACTGTGACGTGCTATCATACTCAGCATTTTATCTAACCTCAAGAAAAATGGTTATAATTTTGTATGAAATCACACACCAGAGAAATAATTTATTATAACTGATTGTTGAAACAAGTCTTCTCTACATTCATGACATTTAGCATTTATTGCATCTCTCACCCCATTATATTAAGTCTAGAGCCTGGCTGTTCCCAGACCAAACTGAGAGTCAGGCTGCTGTTTCACATGGCCCAGTAATGAGATGCAGATAAACTGGGGAGGAAGAGAGGTTTTTTTTTTTTTCTGCAACCAGTTACAGGGAAGGCCTGGAAATTATTACCAGACCAACTCAAAATTACAAAGTTTTCCAGAGCTTATATACCTTCTAAGCTATATATCTACATGTAAGTGTGCATTCATCTATAGACATAACTGATTAACTTCTTTTAATCTGTAACTAAGGTCTAAGTCCTGAAGACCTTCCTCTGGAGCTTCAGTAAATTTATTTACTCTAAATGGGTCCAGGTGCTGGGGTGATTACCCTTATTTTGTCTCCTGCTAAATCATGGAGGTTTGGGAATTCCATTAGACCTCCAATAAACTTGTTTGTGGAGGCCTGGGGAGTTTCTTCAGATCCCCAATAAAACTTGTTTAATACTGAACAGGTCCTGTTAAGAATTCCTTCATTATTTTGTCAGGCTTTAAGGCCTAGACAAGACCCTTGGTGGGCTTTTGTTACATTCCAGCCTGTATAAGGGCACTGGCTCTTTCAGCTTTTAATATTTAACTTAACTACTCAGTCAGTGCCAAAGCAGTTGTTATGGAGGCCTGAATTAGTGAGACCTGGCCTGCCACATAGCCTTGCCACTTAACACCATTGTAGTGATAATAGATTGCTATGCATATGTTTTACTAATTTTTATTTACAGTTTTCATATTCTATAGATTAACCCTGGGATCCTTTGTCTTATATATCAGAAGTACTTTTTATAGTTTTATTGGCTCCTTATTTCCAGCCTGTAATCTCAAGTATAATTTAGCAGTAGCCTGTCAATAAGTTATTGCTGAAGAGTGAACTTTGTATTTATTGGACTTTGCCATTGGTACTGATTTCATTATATTTCTTTAAAAAAACTTCCTTCTAACTCCTCCCCTCTTTAAAGTGGAGGTAGTTGTGAAGAATGTATGGTAAGATTAGAAAAGTCAAGGAAGAAGAAACTATTTCTATAAGTGTTATACAGTCATTTTTCTTGTTTAGGCTGTGGTGGATAGGCAGCAAATGGTGCTCCTCATTCCCTTCTGAGTTCAGAACACAGGAGTCAGATAGATGGACATCAACACACTAGCTCTATTACAGACTCATGATAACTAACGGGAGGATGTGGCTCAGACGTGCAGCCACAGTATTTTATCCCAGGTTAGGCACTAACCCACAGAGTTTTAAGTGGAGAAAACAAATGCTTGACACCCATCGCAGGTGCATGCTGCTTACTGCAGAGATGACAGCAGACCTGAACTCATATCACTGTGGGCAGACACATCTTTTGAAAGAGACCCTGAGCCAAGCAAGCACACTGTGTGCTTTGCTCACATTCACCCATTAGGTAGATCTGACATCCTCTCAAGAGGAAGCTATAGGTAGAGAGAGTCTAAGTCCTCACTTGAAACCTGAGGCCAGGGAAATGAAGGTTCTCCTATCATTTCTGGCTGGATTTAAGTGATAATTGAAATTAAGCCCGTGTCTTTGTATGTACCAGTTAATGATGAGAAGTTGGACAGACGTATGCTAGATGGCAAAGAGAAATCTGTTTTGTGTTTTCAGTTTTTCTATAAATAACTCACAACATGGATAATTGACTCGTTGATTGATTTCATAAACCAAGTCTTATTTGGAGGAGAATGAATCGTTCTTTTAAGGAACAATTTTCTCAGTTTCTGCTTGCGTGGTTCAACTAAAGATTTTCTCCTTCAAGTTTTCTGTTCTGCAGTTTGAAAAATGTGTTATTTATAAATTGAGTGTCTTGACTGGTACTAGCAGAAGTTATGATATTAATTGTTCTTTAAATTTGATTCATAACTTAGAATTTGGAGAGCTACTCTTTTTTGTCTCATGCTTAAACATTATAGAGCATCATGACAGTTTATAGATGCATTTTCTCTGAGTTTTTGTTGTTGTTGTTTGAGACAGAGTCTCACTCTGTCACCCAGGCTGGAGTGCAGTGGTGCGATCTCTGCTCGCTGCAACTTCCGCCTCCTAGGTTCAAGCGATTCTCCTGTCTCAGCCTCCTGAGTAGCTGGGACTACAGGTACGTACCAGCATGCCCGGCTAATTTTTGTATTTTTAGTAGAGACAGGGTTTCACTGTATTGGCCAGGCTGGTCTCGATCTCCTAACCTTGTAATCCACCCACTTCGGCCTCCCAAAGTGCTGGGATTACAGGCGTGAGCCACCACACCTGGCCTCTCTGAGTTATTTTCTTAAAATCTGTATTTCTTTTCTGAATATGAAGGAAACAGCTGGCATAGAATAACTCCAGGCTCAGTGAAAGATCTGAAGCCGCCCACTCCTAGCTTGTAACTAATTGGCTTTGTGACCTCAGGCAAGCTGCAGTCTCTCTGAGCCTGTTTTGTTTCTTGTATAAAATTAGGGACGTTGACTAAATCAGTGACATTCATACCTTTAAGTAAAACTTTTTTTTTTTTTTTTTTTTAAGAATAGAACTTTTTAAAATTTCAGGAAACCACATAGAAAACAGAAGTAGTGCTGTCTGACTAAAGGAAGGATCAGTGCTCGGAAGCTGTGACTTTCTTATGCCTTAATCCTTCACCGTCCTCTGTGGAACCTTAGATTTCTCTGGGATGTAGCTTGAAAAGGATCATTTCTAAGAGCATCCTACTAATTAGCTGAAATGTGCTGGTACATATGTTCTCCCATGTATTACCTTCCCACCTACTTATATTTTTAATGAAAAAGTATAAATATATTTGCAGATGTGCTCACATTGTTGATGTTTGACTTCCTCCACTGTCTGAGACATAATCCCCACCTGGAGATAAACAGAAAGGCCATGGAGACAGGAGGAGCAATTTTATTAAAAAGTTTATGTATTTTACTCCATAAGGAGCTAGTGTAGCTTTTGATTTTAGTATGTTGTATAAAGTGAAGATTAACAGTTTACTAAGCTCTTTTATTTCCTCTGGTGATGTTCAGTTTCTCCTGAGCTATTGCTCTGCACACTACAAAAGCCGTCGATGGCCCCCTTGTCTCACTGAATAGGACGGTGATTCATGTCACCAAGACACTTTTCTCTCCTTTTCCCTTCTATTATCTGTGCCAGGCACTGTATTAAGTGGTTCAACTGAGGACAACAATTCTGAATTTCTGTGAAGGGAAATATGAGGAAAATGTGTGATTTAATGGTAAAGCAAAAATAAAATGAAAGGACTTTTAAAAAGTCGCTTAATATTTGCCTGTTTTTACTTCTGAAGATAGGTAAAGCCACTCCAGCCTTTCACTGGCCAGGAAAAAACTGGAGCCATCAACACTCAAAACCCCTTTCCTAAGCTTTTGGGTTCCTGTCCCAGAGGCGCTCCCTCCCTGTGTTCTGGGTCTGTCCTTTTTCCCTCTGCTTTTGCATCTGACCTGGGATCTCTTTCCCAAAGGCAGCTGCCCTCCGCTGTCGTTTACGTGGTGAAATATTCAAGGGTCAGGGAAAGGCTGGAAGAGAACTGATGTAGGGGGAGGCCACTCCGGGGCTGGAAGACAGGCAGTGACTTCTACCATGTACTCTTATTGAAGAGTTTGGAGAGAAAATGACCTTTACTTAAAGTTGTTATATAAAAAGTGTTCTCTCTCTACAGAGTTATGATTTCTTCAGTATAAAAGTAAGCAATTTGTTAAGAAGATTATTTCATTTTTGTGTTAACAAAATTGAGGTAGTATGAAAATATTTGTGAATGGGGTATAAAGAAATAATAAAATCTATTACATTAGAAATATTTAGCCAGAAGAGCTTTTGGGAGAAAAGATAACAACATTACAGTAGTAATGTCTTAATTTGAGTCACGTAAAAATGTACTTTTTATGTAGTGTTTATGAATGGCAATATCTAGTGTTGTTTGAAGAAAGGCTTTCCCCTTTATCTGGTATTGAATTACTACTTTTATAAGGCCTGGCTGGTAATGCTGTTGTCGTGTTACTTACTCTATAAAGCCTATCTATAATGTTTTTGTCATAGAAATGTTATGGAAAGGAGTCTCAAAATATTGGTAAACCTGTTAGTTAAAAAAAAAATTGACTTGACACCTAAAATTTGTAAAGGCATTAGATATCATTATTGTTATCACCACAAACTATCTCAGACCCTGTTCTGGGCATTTAATGAGAGAATACCTATTCTACAAAAGATTTAAATAAGAGCACTCTAGATAGAGACACTGGCAATAAGTTTGAAATATTCCCACACCTTTCATAATTAAGTAGATAACTGTAACTTGTCAGATGCTTCAAAAAATGGGTACTAATTTCTGAAAAGAAATCAAAGTTGCAGTTAAATAATTCTATATTGTTTTCCTAGTTTTTAATTCTAGATACTCATGAATCAAAGAAACTAAGATTGAAAACTGGCTCTAACCTATATTTATTCTTGTTTTCATGTAAATTTTCTGAAATCATTGTGTCCATATGAGTAAGGAAATGTTAATCATAATAGAGAGCATAATATTTTTAATCTTTTGCCAGTGGAACTTTCACACGGCATCACAACAATACTGTTTTCTTCAAGTATGTATTAAAGATTCTGTGCTGCATTAATAGCAAAGAACATGCTTTAAAATTATTATTTTCTAAAAGTGGAGAATGGAGAGTTCATTTTAAGGAACTATTCATTAAAGTGAAAAACTGATTAGACTTTGATAAAAGGCAGAGTTTTGATAAGAATGGGAAAGTAATGCATTCGTTGCAGAATATGACTTGAATTGTTTAACCTCTGTACTAATAAGGGAAAAAATCACACTTTTGAAATGACATAGATCCAACAGACCAATATTAATTGTACTTTTGTGAGATTAATCTAAACAGCATAACACATATATGTTCTCCATTATCTAAACTTAAAATAGGGATTTATGTGATTTTTTAATTTAAGCAATCTTCAAGTTAAGTCTAGTCTCTAAAAGTATTATTTAAAGGCCATGTTTTGTAATTGATGCTTCTTACCATGATAATGTCTCTTCTTAAACATTATAAATAATATTTGACTTATTTCAGATGCAGTGGAAGTTGCAAAATGATATAACTACAGAAGTAGCAGGTATGTTACCAAAATTTATGAATTAAATTTGGATTAAGTAATATATGTCTGAAATAAACTGCAAATGACATCCCTTTCCATTCTTGGGCTAATAGATACTACATTAAATATTCTTTCTTACATACATCTAATGAAAGATGTGAAAACTTGCAATGTATAATGAAGAGCATACTTATGCCTCATGAATTCATCACATTCCATAGCTTGAAAAAAAAAGCTTAAGAAGCCTGGCTCTACACTTCACTTCTGCCATCCCTATGGAACTGTCAGCCAGCACACAGAAACTGTTCTCAGAAAACAAAGGCATCGTCAACTAAGGCCAAAACACTCCAGTCTCATCTAGTAACCTAGTCAAGCAGTTACAGTTTATAAGCAGTCGCTTGAGAGGTAACACTTTAAGTCTCCAGTCATTTACAGTGTCATTGGATTACTTTTGCCCTCAGGAAAAGTTCCAAATTCCTTAACATGGAATATAAACACTCATGTTCATTTGGTTCTTGTCAAGCTACTCAGGCTTATCTCTCACTACTTACTGTACTCTGCTCGTTTGCTCCAGGATCCAGCCAAACTGGACTGCACAGAACTCCACAGTAGTCTTCCTTCTCCTCCAGCTCTTTGCACTTCCTTCTTTGCTCTATCTGCTAACCTTTTTTTCTCATCTTTCAGGTGTCCACTAACCATGCCTCCACCAAAAAGCCTTCAATATCCAGACAAAACTGGGATAGATGTCCCTCTTGAGTTCCAATAGTGCCTTGTTTTACACCTGTCAGAGTATCTATGACTTGGTATGGAAATTGCCTATTTGTCTGCTTTTTCAGGTTATAGCATACGATTGCTGGGGGTGAACTGTATCATCTTCATCTTGTAACTCCAGGACTTGTCATGGTCTAGTACCTTAACATGTGGTTGTTGAATAAATGAATGAAGAATGAGAAAACCAGAAGCTGTGATACACAACCACAATGATCATTAATTCAGTGTGCAACTATGGGCAGATTCTTTTTTTTGTTTCCAGAAGCAACAGTGTCTTTTATTGAGCACCTACTACTTGTCAGGCACTACACCAGTCCCTTTACTCATATTGGCCTAATCCTTATGCCAACTCTGCAGTTTTTTATTATAAGTTCTAGGGTACATGTGCACAACATGCAGGTTTGTGACATAGGTATATATGTGCCATGTTGGTTTGCTGCACCCATTAACTCGTCATTTACATTAGGTACACCTCCTAATGCTATCCGTCCCCCTGCCCCCCACCCCATGACAGGCCCCGGTGTGTGATATTCCCCACCCTGTGACCAAGTGTTCTCATTGTTCAGTTCCCACCTATGAGTGAGAACATTCAGTGTTTGGTTTTCTGTCCTTGTGATAGTTTGCTCAGAATGATGGTTTCCAGCTTCATCCATGTCCCTACAAAGGACACGAACTCATCCTTTTTTATGGCTGCATAGTATTCCATGGTGTATATGTGCCACATTTTCTTAATCCAGTCTATCATTGTTGGACATTTGGGTTGGTTCCAAGTCTGCTATTGTGAATAGTGCCACAATAAACATAGGTGTGCGTGTGTCTTTATAGCAGCATGATTTATAATCCTTTGAGTATATACCCAGTAATGGGATCACTGGGTCAAATGGTATTTCTAGTTCTAGATCCTTGAGGAATCACCACACTGTCTTCCACAATGATTGAACTAGTTTACAGTCCCACCAACAGTGTAAAAGTGTTCCTATTTCTCCACATCCTCTCCAGCACCTGTTGTTTCCTGACTTTTTAATGATCACCATTCTAACTGATGTGAGATGGTATCTCATTGTGGTTTTGATTTGCATTTCTCTGATGGCCAGTGATGATGAGCATTTTTTCATGTGTCTGTTGGCTGCATAAATCTCTTCTTTTGAGAAGTGTCTGTTCATATCCTTCGCCCACTTTTTCATGGGGTTGTTTGATTTTTTTCTTGGAAATTTGTTTAAGTTCTTTGTAGATTCTGGATATTAGCCCTTTGTCAGTTGGGTAGATTGTAAAAATTTTCTCCCGTTCTGTATGTTGCCCATTCACTCTGATGGTAGTTTCTTTTGCTGTGCAGAAGTTCTTCAGTTTAATTAGATCCCATTTGTCAATTTTGGCTTTTGTTGCCGTTGCTTTTGGTGTTTTAATCATGCAGTCCTTGCCCATGCCTATTGTCCTGAATGATATTGACTAGGTTTTCTTCTAGGGTTTTTATGGTTTTAGGTCTAACATGTAAGTCTTTAATCATCTTGAATTAATTTTTGTCTAAGGTGTAAGGAAGGTGTAAGGTGTAAGGAAGGGATTTTTTTTTTTTTTTTTTTTTTTTTGTCTAAGGTGTAAGGAAGGGATCCAGTTTCAGCTTTCTACATATGGCTAGCCAGTTTTCCCAGCACAATTTATTAAATAGGGAATCCTTTCCCTATTTCTTGTTTTTGTCAGGTTTGTCAAAGATCAGATGGTTGTAGATGTGTGGTGTTATTTCTGAGGCCTCTGTTCTGTTCCATTCGTCAATATCTCTGTTTTGGTACCAGTACCATGCTGTTTTGGTTACTGTAGCCTGGTAGTATAGTTAGAAGTCAGGTAGCGTGATGCCTCCAGTTTTGTTCTTTTGGCTTAGGATTGTCTTGGCAATGTGGGCTCTTTTTTGGTTCCATATGAATCTATAAATTACCTTGGGCAGTATGGCCATTTTCACAATATTGATTCTTCCCATTCATGAGCATGGAATGTTCTTCTATTTGTTTGTGTCCTCTTTTACTTCATTGAGCAGTGGTTTGTAGTTCTCCTAAAAGAGGTCCTTCACATCCCTTGTAAGTTGGATGCCTAGGTATTTTATTCTCTCTGAAGCAATTGTCAATGGGAGTTCACTCATGATTTTGCTCTCTGTTTGTCTGTTATTGGTGTATAGGAATGCTTGTGATTTTTGGACAGTGACTTTGTATCCTGAGAATTTTTTCAAGTTGCTTATCAGCTTAAGGAGATTTTGAGCTGAGACGATGGGGTTTTCTAAATATACAATCATGTCATCTGCAAACAGGGACAATTTGACTTCCTCTTTTCCTAACTGAATACCCTTTATTTCTTTCTCTTGCCTGATTGCCCTGGCCAGAACTTCCAACACTATGTTGAATAGGAGTGGTGAGAGAGGGCATTCCTGTCTTGTGCCAGTTTTCAAAGGGAATGCTTCCAGTTTTTGCCCATTCAGTATGATATTGGCTGTGGGTTTGTCATAAATAGCTCTTACTATTTTGAGATATGTTCCATCAATACCTAGTTTATTGAGAGTTTTTAGCATAAAGGGCTGTTGAATTTTGTCAAAGGCCTTTTCTGCATCAATTTGAGATAATCATGTAGTTTTTGTCTTTGGTTCTGTTTATGTGATGGATTATGTTTATTGATTTGCGTATGTTGAACCAGCCTTGCATCCCAGGGATGAAGCCAACTTGATCATGGTGGATAAGCTTTTTGATGTGCTGCTGGATTTGGTTTTCGAGTATTTTTTGAGGATTTTTTCATCGATGTTTATCAGGGATATTGGTCTCTTTTTGTTGTGTCTCTGCCAGGCTTTGGTATCAGGATGATGCTGGCCTCCTAAAATGAGTTAGGGAGGATTGCCTCTTTTTCTATTGATGGGAATACTTTCAGAAGGAATGGTACCAGTTCCTCCTTGTACCTCTGGTAGAATTCGGCTGTGAATCCGTCTGGTCCTGGATTTTTTTTGGTGAGTAGGCTATTATTGCCTCAATTTCAGAGCCTGTTATTTGTCTATTCAGGGATTCAACTTCTTCCTGGTTTAGTCTTGGGAAGGTGTATGTGTCCAGTAATTTATCCATTTCTTCTAGATTTTCTAGTTTTTTTGCATAGAGGTGTTTATAGTATTCTCTGATGGTAGTTTGTATTTCTGTGGGATCGGTGGTGATATCCCCTTTTTAATTTTTTATTGCGTCTATTTGATTTTTCTCTCTTTTCTTCTTTATTAGTCTTGCTAGCGGTCTATCAATTTTGTTGATCTTTTCAAAAAACCAGCTCCTGGGGTCATTGATTTTTTTGAAGGGTTTTTTGTGTCTCTATCTCCTTCAGTTCTGCTCTGATCTTAGTTATTTCTTGCTTCCTGCTAACTTTTGAATTTGTTCTTGCTTCTCTAGTTCTTTTAATTGTGATGTTAGGGTGTTGATTTTAGATACTTCCTGCTTTCTCTTGTGGGCATTTAGTGCTATAAATTTCCCTCTACACACTGCTTTACATGTGTCCCAGAGATTCTGGTATGTTGTGTCTTTGTTCTTACTGGTTTCAAAGAACATCTTTATTTTGGCCTTCATTCTGTTATTTACCCGGTAGTCATTCAGGAGCAAGTTGTTCAGTTTCCATGTAGCTGTGTGGTTTTGAGTGAGTTTCTTAATCCTAAGTTCTAATTTGATTGCACTGTGGTCTGTTATAATTTCTGTTCTTTTATATTTGCTGAGGAGTACTTTACTTCTAACTATGTGGTCAATTTTGGAATAAGTGCGATGTGGTGCTGAGAAGAATGTATATTCTGTTGATTTGGGGTGGAAAGTTCTGTAGATGTCTATTAGGTCCACTTGGTGCAAAGCCGAGTTCAATTCCTGGATATCCTTGTTAACTTTCTGTCTTGTTGATCTGTCTAATGTTGACACTAGTGTGTTAAAGTCTCCCATTATTATTTGTGGGAGTCTCAGTCTCTTTGTAGGTCTCTAAGGACTTGCTTTATGAATCTGGGTGCTCCTGTATTGGGTATATATATATATTTAGGATAGTTAGCTCTTCTTGTTGAATTGATCCCTTTAGCATTATGTAATGGCCTTCTTTGTCTCTTCTGATCTTTGTTGATTTAAAGTCTGTTTTATCAGAGACTAGGATTGCAACTCCTGCTCTTTTTTGTTTTCCATTTGCTTGGTAGATCTTCCTCCATCCCTTTATTTTGAGCCGATGTGTGTCTCTGCTCATGAGATGGGTCTCCTGAATACAGCACACTGATGGGTCTTGACTCTTTATCCAATTTGCCAGTCTGTGTCTTTTAATTGGAGCATTTAGCCTATTTACATTTAAGGTTAATATTGTTATGTATGAATGTGATCCTGTCATCATGATGTTAGCTGGTTATTTTGCTTGTTAGTTGATGCAGTTTCTTCCTAGGCTTGATGGTCTCTACAATTTGGTATGTTTTTGCAGTGGCTGGTACTGGTTATTTCTTTCCATGTTTAGTGCTTCCTTCAGGAGCTCTTGTAAGGCAGGCCTGGTGATGGCAAAATCTCTCAGCATTTGCTTGTCTGTAAAGGATTTTATGTCTCTTTCACTTATGAAGCTTAGTTTGGCTGGATATGAAATTCTGGGTTGAAAATTCTTTAAGAATGTTGAATATTGGCCCCCACTCTCTTCTGGCTTGTAGAGTTTCTGCCGAGAGATCAGCTGTTAGTCTGATGGGCTTCCCTTTGTGGGTAACATGACCTTTCTCTCTGGCTGCCCTTAACATTTTTTCCTTCATTTCAACATTGGTGAATCTAACAATTATGTGTCTTGGAGTTGCTCTTCTTGAGGAGTATCTTTGTTGTGTTCTCTGTGTTTCCTGAATTTGAGTGTTGGCCTGCCTTGCTAGGTTGGGGAAGTTCTCCTGGATAATATCCTGCAGAGTGTTTTCCAACTTGGTTCCATTCTCCCTGTCACTTTCAGGTACACTGATGAAACGCAGATTTGGTCTTTTCACATAGTCCCGTATTTCTTGGGGCTTTGTTCATTTATTTTTACTCTTTTTTCTCTAAACTTCTCTTCTCGCTTTATTTCTTTAGTTGATCTTCAACCGCTGATACCCTTTCTTCCACTTAATGGAATCGGCTACTGAAGCTTATGCATGTGTCATGTAGTTCTCGTGCCATGGTTTTCAGCTCCATCAGGTTATTTAAGGTCTTCTCTACACTGTTTATTCTAGTTAGCCATTCGTGTAATCTTTTTTCAAGATATGTAGCTTCCTTGCGATGGGTTCAAACATCCTCCTTTAGCTCAGAGAAGTTTGTTATTACTGACCTTCTGAAGGCTACTTCTGTCAGCTTGTCAAAGTCGTTCTCCGTCTAGCTTTGTTGCGTTGCTGGCGATGAGCTGTGATCCCTTGGAGGAGAAGAGGCCCTTTGATTTTTAGTATTTGCAGCTTTTCTGCTCTGGTTTCTCCTTATCTTTGTGGTTCTGTCTACTTTTGTTCTTTGATGATAGTGATGTACAGATGGGGTTTTGGTGTGGATGTCCTTTCTGTTAGTTTTCCTTCTAACAGTCAGGACCCTCAGCTGCAGGTTTGTTGGAGTTTGCTGGAGGTCCACTCCAGATCCTGTTTGCCTGGCTATCACCAGTGGAGGCTGCAGAACAGCAAATATTGCAGAATGGCAAATATTGCTGCCTGATCCTTCCTCTGGATGTTTCATGTCAGAGGGGCACCCACCTGTATGAGGTGTCAGTTGGCCTCTACTGGGAGATATCTCCCAGTTAGGCTACTCAGGGGTCAGGGACCCACTTGAGTAGGCAGTCTGTCCATTCTCAGATCTCAAACTCCATGCTGGGAGAACCACTGCTCTCTTTAAAGCTGTCAGAAGTTTCTGCTGCTTTTTATTCAGCTATTCCCTGCCCCTAGAGGTGGAGTCTACAGAGGCAGGCAGGCTTCCCTGAGCTGTGGTGGGCTCCACCCAGTTCAAGCTTCCTGCCACTTTGTTTACCGACTCCAGCCTCATTAATGGTGGACACACCTCCCCCAGCCTCACTGCCACCTTGTAGATGGATCTCAGACTGCTGTGCTAGCAGTGAGCGAGGCTCTATGGGCGTAGGACCCTCCTAGCCCGGCATAGGATATAATCTCCTGGTGTGCCGTTTGCTAAGACCATTGGAAAAGCGCAGTATTAGGGTGGGAGTGTCCTGATTTTCCGCGTACTGTCTGTCATGGCTTCCATTGGCTAGGAAAGGGAATTCCCCGACCCCTTGTGCTTCCCAGGTGAGGCGATGCCCCACCCTGCTTCGGCTCACACTCCATGGGCTGCACCCACTGTCTGACAAGCCCCAGTGAGCCCCAGTGACATGAACACAGTACCTCAGTTGGAAATGCAGAAATCATCCGTCTTCCTCATCACTCACCCTGGAAGCTATAGACTGGAGCTATTCCTATTTGGCCATCTTAGAACCTCCCCAGATTCTTATCTATAATGACTTAGTATTGTAATCATACATACTTTTCATTCTTATTAACAGTGAAAAAGCTCTCAACTCTTTTTTACTGACTTACACTTAGTTAACTATGAAATATATAGAATATACTTCTTTGGCCAGGCATGTTGGCTCATGTCTGTAGTCCCAGCACTTTGGGAGCCCGAGGCAGGCAGATTGCCGGAGTGCAGGAGTTTGAGAGCAGCCTGGGCAACATGACATAACCCTGCCCGTATAAAAAATACAAAACCTTGCCAGGCATGGTGGCTCATGCCTGCATTTCCAAGTACTTGGGGCTGAGGCAGGAGAATTGCTTAAGCCTGGGAGGTCGAGACTGCAGTGACTTGTGATCACACCATGGCACTCCAGCAGAGGTGAAAGAATAAGACCCTATCTTAAAATAATAATAATAATAATATAATTCTTTTTCTTTTCAGCTGCTACTAAATGTGAACTGGATCTTATATAGCTTCTCCTCTAGAATCTACACACAAGGAAAATCTGAATCAAGATCCAGTGTTGGAAGCATCAAAAGAATATGCACAGATTTTAAGCAGAAAATACATGGTCTGAAAGATAAGGCAGTTTTATTTCTGGGCTTTTCACATGATATTTTGTTTCCCATTGAGTATATGATGTGAACATTTTTACTAAAGGGAAATATTCTGTATTATACATGTCTGATGAAAATTTATATAGTATTTTAAATAATGTTTCTTGACCTCTTCAGCTAACTTTTAAGTGGATTTTGCAAATGAAAACCAGTATTATTGAGTTTTACATACTCGAACTCCTCAAATGTTAACTGTTTAAACAGCCAAATAATGAAGTTGCCATTAATAATTTAGTGGAATCAACTGATGGCTTGTTTGTATTTTATAATTTTTATCTTTATATATAGTGATAGATTTAAGTTTAGATAGACATCATTTTGGTATACTGGTACTGTGGTCATTGTCAATGTTTGGATATAATTGTTATAGTGCAATCAAACTTATATAATTTTAATTTTAAGCACTGATTTATATAGCTCTTTCCTTGTGGAAAAATAAGGTTTGCCTAAGGCTTTTCACTTTTTCTTTTTTTTTTTCTTTTTGAGACAGAGTCTTGCTCTGTCGCCCAGACTGGAGTGCAGTGATGTGATCTTGGCTCACTGCAAGCTCCGCCTCCTGTGTTCACGCCATTCTCCCGCCTCAGCCTCCGAGTAGTTGGGACTACAGGCACCTGCCACCGCACCCAGCTAATTTTTTGTATTTTTAGTAGAGACGGGGTTTCACCATGTTAGCCAGGATGGTCTCGATCTCTTGACGTCGTGATCCGCCCGCCTTGGCCTCCCAAAGTGCTGGGATACAGGCGTGAGCCACCGTGCCCGGCCTCACTTTTTCTATTTATTGTTTCATTTCTTTATTTGATTAACTTTTGGGAAATAGTCTTAAAATTGGAGAAAATTTCCACATTTTAGGAAAAATAACTTTCCCCCTTTGGGCCATTTGGGAGTAAATTGCTGACATTATGCCATCACATCTGATGTCTTTAGTGGGTATTCCCACAAGTCAGGACATTTTATATAACTACTTCATAATCAGAAAGTTAACATCAATAGATTTGATCATCTAATTCTCAGTTTCTTTTCAAGTTTTCTTAATTGTCTATGATGTTCTTTGTAGCAAAAGGATCCCATTCAGGTCCATGAATTTCATTTAGTTGTCATGACTCTTTCAGTCTGGAACAGTTTCTCAGTTTTTCTTTGACCTTTATGACCTCAAATCTTTTGAAGAGTAAAGTCCAATAATACAGAATGTTGCTCCATTGGATTTCTTTGAATTTTTTTATGATAAGATTTAGATGATAACTTTTTTTGGTAAGCATATCACAGAAGTCATCCCATGATCTTCTTACTGCATTCTATCAGGTGACCTGCAATTATTATTATTTTTTATTTCCATCTTTTATTTTAAGTTCCGGGGTACATGTGCAGGATGTGCAGGTTTGTTACATAGGTAAATATGTGCCATGGTGGTTTGCTGCACAGATCATCCTATCACCTAGGTATTAATAATAGCCCAGTATCCATTAGCTGTTCTTCATGATGCTCTCCCTTCTCTCACCCACCACTCTCCCCCATGCCCCTGTGTGTGTTGTTCCCTGCCATGTGTTCATGTGTTCTCATTATTCGGCTCCCACTTATAAGTGAGAGCATGCAGTATTTCATTGTCTATTTCTGCATTGGTTTGCTGAGGATAATGTTCTGCAGCTCCATCCATGTCCCTGCAAAGGACATGTCTCATTCCTTTTCATGGCTGCATAGTATTCCATGGTGTGTATGTACCACATTTTCTTTATCGAGTCTATAATTGATGGGCATTTAGGTTGATTCCTTGTCTTTGCTATTGTGAATAGTGCTGCAATGAACATACGTGTGCATGTATCTTTATACTAGAATTACTTATATTCCTTTGGGTATATACCAAGTAATGGGATTGCTGGGTTAAATGGTATTTCAGGTTCTAGGTCTTTAAGGAATCACCACACTGTCTTCCACACTGGTTGAACTAATTTACACTCCCACCAACAGTGTAAAAGCATTCCTGTTTCTCCATAATCTTGCCAGCATCTTTTTATTTTTTTGAATTATAGCCATTCTGACTGTTGTGAGATGGTGTCTCATTGTGGTTTTAATTTGCATTTCTCTGATGATCAGTGATGTTGAGATTTTTCTGTTTGTTGGCTGCATGTATGCCTTCTTTTGAGAAGTGTCTGTTTGTGTCCTTTGACCACTTTCTAATGGGGTTGAGTTTTTTTTCTTGTAAATTTAATTTCCTTGTAGATGCTGGATATTAGACCTTTGTCAGATGGATAGAGTGCAAAAATTTTCTCCCATTCTGTAGGTTGTCTGTTTACTCTGTTGATAGGTTCTTATGCTGTGCAGAAGCTCTTTAGTTTAATTAGATCCCATTTGTCAATTTTGGCTTTTGTTGCAATTGCTTTTGGCATCTTCATCATGAAATCTTTGCCCTTGCCTGTGTCCTGAATGGCATTGCCTAGGTTTTCTTCCAGGATTTTTATAGTTTTGGGTTGTAGATTTAAGTCTGTAATCCATCTTGAGTTAACTTTTGTATATGGTTTAAGGAAGGGGTCCAGTTTCAATTTTCTGCATATGGCTAACCAGTTCTCCCATCACCATTTATTGCTTGCTTTCGTCAGGTTTGTCAAAGAGTCAAGGATCATGTGGTTGCAGGTGTATGGTCTTATTTCTGGGTTCTCTATTCTGTTCCATTGGTCTATGTGTCAGTTCTTGTACCAGCATCATGCTGTTTTGGTTACTGTAGTCTTGTAGTATAGTTTGAAGCTGGGTAGCATGATGCCTTTAGCTTTGTTCTTCTTGCTTAGGATTGTCTTGGCTATTTGGGCTTATTTTTGGTTCCATATGAATTTTAAAATAGCTTTTTCTAGGTCTGTGAAGAATGTCAATATTAGTTTAATGGGCTTAGCATTTAATTTACAAATTGCCTTGGGCAGTATGGTCATTTTCACGATATTGATCCTTTCTGTCTGCAAGCTATGTTTTTCCACTTGTTTGTGTCATCTCTGATTTCTTTGAATAATGGTTTGTAGTTATCCTTGAAAAGGTCCTTCACTTTTCTTGTTAGCTGTATTCCTAGGTATTATACTCTTCTTGTGGCAATTGTGAATGGGAGTTAATTCATGATTTTGCTCTCATCTTGCCTGTTGTTGGTGTATAGGAATGCTAGTGACTTTCGCAGATTGCTTTTTTATCCTGAGACTTCGCTGAAGTTGCTTATCAGCTTAAAAAGTTTTTGAGCTGAGATGATGGAGTTTTCTAAATATAGGATCATGTCATCTGCAAACAAAGATAGTTTGACTTCCTGTCTTCCTATTTGAATAGCTTTTCTTCTTTCTCTTACCTGATTGTCCTGGTGAGAATTTCTAATATTATGTTGAATAGGAGTGGTGAGAGAGGGCATCTTTGTCTTGTGTCAGTTTTCAAGGGGAATGCTTTCAGGTTTTCAGGTATTCAGGCAACAAATAGCATGATGAATAGAACAGTACCTCACATCTCAATGCTAATGTTGAACATAAATGCCCTAAATGCTCCACTTAAAAGATATAGAATGGCATAATGGGTAAAAATTCACCAGCCAAGTTGCTGCTGTCTTCAGGAGACTCACCCAACACATAAGGACTCATATAAACTTAAGGCAAAGGGGTGGAAAATGATACTTCATCCAAATGGACACCAAAAGTGAGCAGGCGTAGCTATTTTTATATCAGACAAAACAGACTTTAAGGCAACAGCAGTTTAAAAAGACAAAGAGGGACATTATATAATGATAAAAGGACTAGTTCAACAGGAAAATATCACAGTCCTAAATATACATGCACCTAACACTGGAGATCCCAAATTTATAAAACAATTACTACTAGACCTAAGAAATGAGGTAGTTGGCAACACAACAATAGTGGGTTGTTAACACTCCACTGGCAGCACTAGACAGATCACCAAGACAGAAAGTCAACAAAGAGACAGTGGACTTAAACTATACCCTAGAACAAATTGACTTAACAGATATTTACAGAACATTCTACCCAACAAGCATAGAATATACATTGCGTTCATCAGAACATGGAACATTCTCCAAAATAGACTGTATGATAGGGCACAAAACAAGTCTCAGTAAATTTAAAAAAATAAAAATTATATCAAGTACTCTCTCAGACCACAGTGGAATAAAATTGGAAATTAACTCCAAAAGGAACACTCAAAACATGCAAATACATGGTAATTAAATAACCTACTCCTGAATGATTGTTGGGTCAACAATGAAATTGAGGGAAATTTAAAAATTCTTTGAACTAAATGATAATAGTGACACAACCTATCAAAAACTGTGATACAGCAAAAGTGGAGCTAAGAGGAAAATTCATAGCATTAAATGCCTACATCAGAAAGTCTGAAAGAGCACGAATAAACAATCTAAGGTCACACCTCACAGAACTGGAGAAACTAGAACAATCCAAATCCAAACCCAGCAGAAGAAAAGAAATAACAAATATCAGAACAGAACTAAATGAAATTGAAACAAAAAAATGCAACAGATAAATGAAACAAAGAGCTGGTTCTTTGAAAAGATAAATAAAATTGATAAGCATTAGCAGGGTTAACCAAGAAAAGAAGAGAGAAGATCTGAATAAGCTCGATTAGAAATGAAATGGGAGATATTACCACTGATACCACAGAAATACAAAAGATTATTCAAGACTACTATGAACATCTTCATGTCCATAAACTAGAAAACCTAGAGGAGATGGATAAATTCCTGGAAATATACAACCCTCCTAGATTAAATTAGGAAGATACGGAAACTCTGAACAGACCAATAACAAGCAGCAAGATTGAAAATGGTAATTTAAAAATTGCCAACCAAAAAAAGTCCAGGACCAGATGGATTCACACCTGAATTCTATCAGACATTCAAAGAACTGGTACCCATTCTATTGACACTATTTCACAGGATACAGAAAGAGGGAATCTTCCCTAAGTCGTTATATGAAACCAGAATCACCATGATATGGTTTGGCTCTGTGTCCCTACCCAAATCTCATCTTTTAGCTCCCTTAATTCCCACATGTTGTGAGAAGGACCCAGTAGGAGATGACCAAATCATGAGGGTGAGTCTTTCCCATGCTGTTCTTGTGACAGTGAATGAGTGTCACGAGATCTGATGGTTTTAAAAACAGGACTTTCTCTACACAAGCTCTTTCTTTTTGCCTGCTGCCATCCACATAGAATGTGACTTGCTCTTCCTTGACTCCACCATGACTTTGAGGCCTCCCCAGATATGTGGAACTGTAAGTCAAATAAACCTCCTTCTTTTGTAAATTGCCCAGTCCCAGGTATGTCTTTATCAGCAGTGTGAAAATGGACTAATACACACCCTAATACCGAAACAGACTAACAGACACCCTAATACCAAAAACAAGGAAGGACATAATGAGAAAAGAAAGCTACAGACCAATATCCCTGATGAACAGAGATGCAGTAATCATCAAAAAAATACCAGCTAGCTGAATCCAACAACATATCAAAAAGATAATCCACCATGATCAAGTGGGTTTCATACCAGGGATGCAGGAATGGTTTAACATCTACAAGTCAATAAATGCGATACACTACATAAACAATTAAAATCAAAAGTCAGATGATCATCTCAATAGATGCAGAAAAAGCACTTTAGAAAATCCAGCATCCCTATTTGATTAAGACCCTCAGCAAAATCAGCATAGAAGGGACATACATTAAGGTAATAAAAGCCATCTGTGACAAACCCACAGCTAACATTATACTCAACAGGAAAAAGTTGAAAGCATTCCTCCTGAAAACTGGAAGAAGACAAGAATGCGCATTTTCTCCACTTCTATTCAACATAGTACTGGAAGTTCTAGCCAGAGCAATCAGACAAGAGAAAGAAATCAGGGGCATCCAAAGTGGTAAAGAAGAAGTCTGCCTATTTTTGTTTCCTAATGATATGATTATTGTATACCTAGAAAACCCTAAAGACTCATCCAAAAGGCTTCTAGAACTGGTAAATGAATTCAGCAAAGTTTCAGGATACAAAGTTACACACAAATCTACACAAGTGTACACAAATCAGTAGCTGTGCTATACACCTTCAGCAAACAAGCTAAGAATCAAATCAAGAACTCAACCCTTTTTACAATAGCTACAAATAATAATAATAATAATAATAATAAAAAAATACTTAGGAATATTCCTAACCAAGGAGGTGAAAGATCTCTGCATAGAAAACTACAAAACACTACTGAAAGAAATCACAGATGACACAAACAAATGGCAGCACATCCCATGCTCATGGATGGGTAGAATCAATATTGTGAAAATGACCATACGGCCAAAAGCAATCTACAAATTTAATCTAATTCCTATCAAAATACCACCATCATTCTTTACAAAACTATGAAAAACAATCCCAAAATTCATATGGAACCAAAAAAGAGCCCACATAGCCAAAGGAAGACTAAGCAAAAAGAATAAATCTGGCAGCATCACATTACCTAACTTCAAACTATTCTGTAAGGTTATAGTCACTAAAACAGCATGAAACTGGTATAAAAATAGGCACATAGACCAATGGAACAGAATAGAGAACCCAGAAATAAAGCCAAATACTTAAAACCAACTGATCTTCAACAAAGCAAACAACATGAAGTGAGGAAAGGACACCCTATTCAACAAATGGTGCTGGGATAATTGGCTAGCCACATTTAGGAGAATGAAACTGGATCCTCACCTCTCACCTTATACAAAAATCAACTCTAGATCAAGGACTTAAATATAAGACCTGAAGCTTTAAAAATTCTAGAACATAATGTTGGAAAAACCCTTGTAGACATTGACTTAGACAAAGACTTCATGACCAAGAACCTCAAAGCAAATGCAACAAAAACAAAAGATAAATAGATGGGACTTAACTAAAAAGCTTTTGCACAGCAAAAAAAATAATAATAATAATAATTAGCAGAGTTAACAGACAACCCACAGAGTGGGAGAAAATCTTCACAACCTACACATCCAACAAAGGACTAATATTCAGAATCTACAAAGAACTCAAATCAGTAAGAAAAAAAAAATCCCATAAAAAAGTGGGCTAAGGACACGAATAGACAATTCTCAAAAGAAAATATACAAATAGCGAACAAGCATATGGAAAAATGCTCAACATCACTAATGATCAGGGAAATGAAAATCAAAACCACAATGCAATACCACCTTATTCCTGTAAGAATGGCCATATTAAAAAAAAAACATAATAGATGTTGTCATGGTTGTGGTGAAAAGGAAACACTTTCATAGTGTTGATGCTAATGTAAACTAATACAACCAGTATGGAAAACAGTGTGGAGATTGCTTAAAGAACTAACAGTAGATCTACCATTTGATCCAGCAACCCCATTCCTCAGTATCTACCCAGAGGAAAAGAAGTCATTATACAAAAAAGATACTTGCACATGCATGTTTATAGCAGCAAAATTCATAATTGTGAAAATACGGAACCAGCCCAAATGCCCATCAGTCAATGAGTGGATAAAGAAAATGTCATATGTACACACACACCCCATGGAATACTACTCAGCCATAAAAAGGAGCAACCTGGATGGAATTGGAGACCATTCTTCTAATTGCAGCAACCTGTATGGAATTGGAGACCATTCTTCTAATCGCAGTAACATGGATGGAATTGGAGACCATTCTTCTAATTGCAGCAATGTGGATGGAATTGGAGACCATTCTTCTAAGTGAAGTAACTCAGGAATGGAAAACCAAACATTGTGTGTTCTCTCTTACACGTGAGAACTAAGCTATAGAATGTAAAGGCATAAGTATGATACAGTGGACTTTGGGGACTTGGGGGAAAGCGTGGGAAGGGGATGAGAAATAAAAGACTACACATTGGGTACAGTGTACACTGCTTGGGTGATGGGTGCACCAAAATCTCAAAAATCACCACTAAAGAACTTATTTATGGAACCAAACACCACCTGTTACTTAAAAACCTATTGAAATAAAAAGTAAATTTAAAAAAACACCTCCTGGATTCATTGATTTTTTTTAAGGTTTTTTTGTGTCTCTATTTCAGTTCAGCTGTGATCTTGGTTGTCTTATCTTCTGCTAGCTTGGAAGTTTGTTTGCTCTTGGTTCTCTAGTCCTTTTAGTTGTGATACGTTGTTGTTAACTTGAGATCTATCTTTTTGGTGTGGGCATTTGGTGCTTTAGATTTTCCTCTTAACACTGTTTTAACTGAGTCCTAGAGATTCTGGTATGTTGTCTCTTTGTTCTAATTAGTTTTAAAGCACTTCTTGATTTCTGCCATAATTTTATTATTTACCCCAAAGTCATTCAGGAGCAGGTTGTTCAGTTTCCATATAGTTGTGTGGTTTTGAGTGAATTTCTTAATATTGAGTTCTGATTGCCCTGTTGTCTGAGAGACTCTTTGTTATGATTTCAGTTATTTTCCATTTGCTGAGGAGTGTTTTTCTTCTGAATTTATGATTAGTTTTAGAGTGTCATGTGGTTATGGAAGAATGTATATTCTCTGTTTTTTTGTTGGAGAGTTCTGTAGATATCTATCATGTCCACTTGATCCACAGTCAAGTTCAGGTCCTGAATATCTTTGTTAATTTTCTGTCTCCATGATGTGTATAATATTTTCATTGTGGTGTTAAAGTTTCCCACTTTTATTGTGTGGGAGTCTAAGTCTCTTTGAAGGTCTCCAATAACTTGCTTTTATGAACCTGGGTGCTCTTGTATTGGGTGCATATATATTTAGGATACTTAGCTCTTCTGTTTGTATCAAACCGTTTACCAATAGGTCATGCTCTTCTTTGTCTTTTTTGATCTTTGTTAGCTTAAAGTCTGTTTTGTTAGAAACTAGGATTGCAAGCTCTGTTTTTTTTCTGCTTTCTGTTTGCTTGGTAAATTTTCCTCCATCCCTTTATTTTTAGCCCATGTGTTTCTTTGTGTTTAAGATGGGTCTCTTGAAATACAGCATACTGATGGGTCTTGGTTCTTTATCTAGTTTGCCATTCTGTTTCTTTCCACTGGAGCCTTTAACCCATTTACATTTAAGGTTAGTAGTAGTATATGTGGATTTGATCTTGTCATCATGATGTTAACTGGTTATTTTGCAGACTTGTTTATGTGGTTGCTTCATAGTGTCACTGTTCTTTGTTCTTTAGTGTGTTTTTCTGGTGCCTGGTAATGGTTTTTCCTTTTCATATTTACTGCTTCCTGCAGGAGTTCTTGCAAGACAGGTCTGGTAGTAATGAATTCCCTCAGTATATGCTTGTCTGAAAAGGATCTTCTTTATCCTTTGCTTATGAAGCTTAGTTTGGCCAGATGTGAAATTCTGGGTTGGAAATTCTTTAAGAATGTTGAATATTGGTTCCCAGTATCTTCTGACATGCAGGGTTTCCATTGAGAGGTCTGCTATTCATCTGATGGGGTTCCCTTTGTAGGTGACCTGGCCTTTCTGTCTGACTGCCCTTAACATTTTTTCTTTCATTTAGACTTTGGAGAATCTGATGATTATGTGCCTTGGGGATGATCTCCTTGTGGAGTATCTTACTGGGGTTCTCTGGATTTCTTGAATTTAAATGTTGGCCTATCTTGCTAGGTTGGGGAAGTTAGTTCTCTTGGATGATATGCTGAAGTATGTTTTCCAATTTGGTTCCATTCTCCCTGTCTCTTTCAGGTACCCCAATCCATCATAGATTTGGTCTCTTTATGTAATCCCATATTTTTTGATGGTTTCATTCCTTTTCATTCTTTTATCTCTATTCTTGTCTGCCTGTCTTATTTCAGAAAGATCATCTTCAAGCTCTGAGATTCTTTTCTTTGCTTGGCCTATTCTGCCGTTAATAATTGTGATTTCATTGTGAAGTTCTTGTAGTGTGTTTTTCACTCTAACAGGTAAGTTATGTTTTTCTCTAGACTGGCTGTTTTGGCTGTCCACTCCTGTATTATCATGATTCTTAGCTTCTTTGCATTGGGTTACAAGATGCTCCGTTAGGTCATTGAAGTCCATTGTTATTCACATTCTGAAGTCTTCTTCTGCCATTTCAGCCATCTCAGTCTCAACTCAGTTCTGAGCTGTTGCAGGGGCACTCTGGCTTTTTGAGTCTTCAGGGTTTGGGGGTTATTTCTCATCTCTGTGGGTCTATCTTAACCTTTGACCTTGAGGATGGGGTTTTTGTGGCTTTTTAAATTGTTATTGTTGTTATTTCCTGTTTGTTTTTCCTTTAATAGTCTGGCCACTCTTCTGCAGGGCTGCTGCAGTTTGCTGGGGGTTCGCTCTATACCCTGGTTGCCTCGGTTTTTCCCATAGCTGGAAGTATCATCAGTGAAGTCTGTGAAACAGCAAAGATGGCTGCCTGCCACTTCCTCTGGAAGCTCCAGCCCAGTGGGGTACTGACCTATTGCTGGCTCAAACGTGCCTGTAGGAGGTGGCTGGAGACCCCTGTTGGGAGGTCTCACCCAGTCAAGAGGAATGGGATAAGGGACCTGCTTAAAGAATGATTCTGGCTGCTTTTTGGTAGACCAGCCGTGCTGTGTTGGGGATCCCTTCAGCTCCCGTTCAGTTTTGGCTACCAAAGGCCCACAGGCTGAACTGACTGAGAAGCCTGAAAGGTGTAAGTGGCAGCCTGCCCCACCCCTCAGGCACTCAGTCCCAGGGAGAAATTAGAGCTCTGTTAGCCCCATAGGACATGAGTGACCTACAATTTTGATTTGCCTTCTTGCTGGTGATGTTGGCATTGATCACTAACAGTGGTGTCTGCTAGCTTTCTCCTCTGTAATGTTACTTTTTCACCTTGTAATTAATTAGTATTAATATTTTGTGGGGAGATAATCTGAGACTATGTAAATATCTCTGTTCTTCATCAAACTCAATTTATTCGTATACTTGATTCAATATAAACTTGTGGTTTATTTCATTTAATAGGTTATAATTTGTCAATATTTTTTACAATTTTTGTCCTTTTAGAATTGTTTTATTTTGACAATTTTAGACTTATAGGAAAATAGTAAGAAAACTACAAAACTTTCTTGGATACTATTCCCTAAATGTGAACATTTTACTGTATTTGCTTTATGCTTTCTCCCTCTTCTATAGAGAAATAGTAAGAAAATTACAAAACTTCTTGGATACTGTTCCCCAAATGTGAACATTTTACTTTGTTTTATCCTTTCTCCCTCCTCTTCTCTTTCTAGATAAATATAAATGTAGGTGCATAATATAGACTTTTTCTGAATGGTTTATAAGTTGCCAGAATGATGCCTCTTTATTTCTAAATAATTTTGTGTGTATCTCCTAAAAATAAGGTATTATCTTACATAATTATAGTATAGCTATCAAAATCAGGATATTAAAAATGGTTTACCATTAATATCTCATCTATAAACCTTATTTTACTTTTTCCAGTTGTCTCAATAGTATTCTTTATAGCCAAATAATTTAAGATGGAGGATTTTATAATCCATGATGTTGAGTTTTGTAATTCATGATGTTGAGAGTTTTCAGTGTTTTTATGTTGATTCTTTCTCATCTCTGTGGACCTGTCTACCTTCGATCTTTGAGGTTGCTGACCTCTGGAGGGGGTTGATCTGTGTCAAGTTGTCCTGTCTTTTTAGTCTCTTTTAGTCTAGGATGATTCCTGAGTCTTTCCTTGATTTTCATGACATTTATATGTTTGAAGAGTATGGGTCAGTTTTTTGTAGATTTTCTCTCAGTTTGGTTTCATAGGATGTTTCTTCATGATTCAGTTCAGGTTATGCCATTCAGGCAGGAAGGTCACACAAGTGAGGCTGAGTCCTTCCCAGCGCAGCATATCTGGAGGCATATGCTGTTACTTGGCTCCATTACTGGCCAGTGTTGACTTTGGTTGAGAATCTGCCAGGTATGTCCATGGTAAAGTGACTATCTACCCTTTGTATTTCACCAGTGTCTTATGTGGACATAGTTTGAGGGTCTGTAAGTATCTGGTTACTCCTTAACATCTCACCCACTAGATTTAGCATTTCATGGATGATTCTTGGTTGGGTCAATTATTATTATGGTGGTTGCCAAATCATGATTGTCTTAATCTTTCATTCCTTCTACATGGATAAGTAAAACAAAACAAAACCAACCAACAAATAGGGGAGAAAGGAAAATTTGTTGTTTTATTGTTCAGGTTCCCTCAGCTTTGACCAGTGGTAGCCATTTCAAGCTGAGTTCATGTCTTTTTGACCTGTCTATTGTTCTTCGAACACTTGCTTACTTTCTGGCATAAGCTCTTTCAACCTTATCTTTTATTTTCCCTGCCATTGCCCTTGGATCAGTCATTTTCATTTTTTTCCAGAAGGCCTGACTTTCTTTAGGGGACAGTAATTAGAACCAAGATCTGGGCACTAATTGTGGCAGATATGTATGGCTATTGGAGTTGTCATTGCTCATAGGCTTCCTCAGTGAACAGAGCAAAAAAATACAGCTGGATGGATAAATATACAAACATACATGCTTACATTCATCCATATTTCTATATTAGAATATACTGAAAACCATGAGTTTTTCCTGGTGATTCTAATTCCAGTTGAATCACACATGGCTCATTTTAGTTTTTTTTCCTCTTTCAGTACTCTTGACCCTTGAACAATGTGGAAGTTAGAGGGGCTGAACCCCACACAGCTGAAAATTTGCCTAAATTTTGACTTCCCCAAAATGTAACTGCTGACTGACTTAACAACCTACTGTTGGCCAGAAACCTTACCCATAACAAAGTTGATTAATACATATGCTGTATATTCTATGTATAATATAGTATATTCTTATAAAAGTGAGCTAGAATTGCCTTAGCTATTCCAGCTCTTTTTAGGTTCAATATAAATTTTAAAATAGTTCATCCTAATTCTGTGAAGAATGTCATAGGTAGTTTGCTAGCTGACTTCAAACTATACTACAAACCTGCAGTAACAGAAATAGCATGGTACTGGTACAACAGCAGACACATAAACCAATGCAACAGAATAGAGAACTCAGAAATAATGCAGCACACCCACAACCATCCAATCTTCAACAAACTCCATTTTAAAAAAGCAATGGGGAAAGGACTTTCTATTCAATAAGTGGTGCTGGGATAACTGGCTAGTCATATGCAGGTTGAAACTGGACCCCTTCCTTACACCAGATACAAAAACTAACTCAAGATGGATTAAAAACTTAAATCTAAAATGAAAACCTATTAAAACCGTGGAAGATAACCTAGGAAATACCATTGTGGACATAGGACTTGGAAATGATCTTCATGACAAAGATGCCAAAAGTAATTGCAAGAAAAACAAAAATTGGCAAATGGGACTTAATTACAGAGCTTCTTTACAGCAAAAGAAACTATCAACAGAGTAAACAGCTCACAGAAAGGGAGAAAATATTTGCAATCTACCCATCTGACAAAGGTCTAATATCCAGCATCTGCAAGGAACTTAAACAAATTTAGAAGAAAAAAAACCAAACATCCCCATTAAAAAGTGGGCAAAGGACATGAACGGATACTTTTCAAAAGACATAACATGTGGCCAACAAGGCTATGAAAAAAAAAATGCTCAAACTCACTAATCATTAGAGAAATGCAAATCAAAACCACAGTGAGACACCATCTCACAACGGTCAGAATGATTATTATTAAAAGGTCAAAAAATAGGAGATGCTGGCAAGGTTGTGGAGAAAAGGGGATGCTTATGCACTTCTGTGGGAATTTAAACTTGTTCAGTTATTGTGGAAAGCAGTTTGGCGATTACTCAAAGAACTTAGAATTGCCATTTGACCCAACAGTCCCATTATTGGGCATATACATACCCAAAGGAATATTAATCATTCTACCATAAAGAGACATGCATGCATATGTTCACACAGCACTATTCACAATGGCAAAGACATTAGATCAACCTAAATGCCCATGGTTGGTAGGCTGGATAAGGAAAATGTGGTATATATACACCACGGAATACTACAAAGACATTAAAAAGATTGAGATCGTGTCCTTTGCATCAACATGGATGCAGCTGGAGGCCATTATCCTAAGCAAACTAACGCAAGAACAGAAAATCAAATACTACATGTTCTCACTTATAAGTGGGAGCTAAACATTGCTTATATATGGACACAAAGAAGGGAACAGCAAACACCATGGTCTACTTGAGGTGGAGGGTAGGAGGAGGGTGAGGATTGAAAAACTACCTATTGGTTACTATGCTTATTACCTGGGTGACAGAAAGTAATTTGTACCCCAAACTCCCATGACACACAATTTACCTATATAGCAAACCTGCACATGTACTCCTGAACCTAAAATAAAAGTTAACAAAAAGTAACCTAGATAAAATAAACACTTAAGAAAATCATAAGGAAGAGGACATATATTTATAGTTCCATGGTATACTTATTGATATCATAAGTTTATATCATCTGTTTCTGAGATGAAGAATCATCTGTCTGAAATGGTGGGCACCTACAGCTGTAGACCTCAGTCTGTGGTGCATAGCAAGCAATTCGACTTTTCTTTGTAATGTCATAACTTTACTTCTTGGGAGCCCTTCAGTATCACTCATTTCCATGGTGTTATTTAAGGTTTATGATATTGTGCTAAACAGTGAAAAATATGTGAGAACCACAAGACCACTTTTTACTGTAAAAGGCAGTTTACTGGAGGGAATTATTTAAATTTTTACAAAATAGACTTTATTCTTTAGAGCATTTCGAGATTTCCAGAACAGAAATCCTGAGGGATGTAGGCTCCTTTGAAAACATGTGCAGTGCAGCTTTTAACAGTCTTTGTTCTGTACTTCATCAGGAGAGGAAGAAGCTATAGCCAAGTGTCATGAAGAGCTGGCTCAGGAGTTTGAGAAAACAAAACAAATTTCTGTACATCTCATCAGCTCCAGCTGCTTATCACAGCTATATGAGCTATATGATGGATCCAATGTTCAAAGACATTGAAGAGAGCATTGGGAATCTGGTGAGGAGGGAGCCCGAAATGCAACTGATTTCAACAGTGACAGGAAAAACTGCTTCCGAAGAAGGTTTTACTACGGGCAAATATTGGTCCAGGAACATTTGAGAGCCAGTTGCTTTAATCCGTTCTATCACAACTGCAACCAGTGAAAGAAAAAACACTTTGTTTGTTGAAGTAACCCCTAAGAGAGCCCTCCAAAGAAACATCAGGGAAATTATAGGTGAAGAAGCCTAATGTCCTCCTCTTCACAACCAAATAAAAGGTATGAGACTTTTTGATTTGGCAAACTCCCTACTAGAATTTGGCCACAATCTTAACTGGCCATGCTTTTATGAAGGTTTGAAAACAGTTCACAACAGGTTATTCAAGGTAAATGCAGATATACATGAAAGTCACAAAATCTACAGAAAACTACTTTGACACATGTGGGTTCTTTACAATATGGTACCACTTAATGAAGACTAGAAGAGATTGTGTTCACCTATAGTAAACATAATCTAATGATAACTTGCTTCTAGAAAACATGTGGAAGCAAATATGATTCAAGTGCTTGAGAACCCTGGTGAAGTGCCTTTATTACTAGTTCTTGCTGACGCATTTGAACTAGCCGAACAGCTTAATAAATATTTCCCTTATGACTCCAAGTATATTGGGTTTCAGGAATCAGAAACAAGAAGTCAAGATTCTGAGATGACGGTAGGTGTTATGATGAAAACTGAAACCAAGGACTTCCATCATGTTTTATTCATGTGGGGAATTAAAAAACTAAGTGAAGAGATCCCAAGAACACTTCTTTAATACCTAACAAAGTGGTGTGAGGCATTTCCTCAACTTATTTTGGCCTTAAAGTCCAAAATTGCCAATTATTCTATGACAGTGTTGACTTACAGACAATAAGAAATTTGAATTATGTTGATCCAGGACTTGTTCTCTCAGGCATGACAAGAACCTCTTT
Organism: Hylobates moloch; assembly: GCF_009828535.3. Lineage (NCBI taxonomy): Eukaryota > Metazoa > Chordata > Mammalia > Primates > Hylobatidae > Hylobates > Hylobates moloch. The sequence continues at coordinate 51,113,371 of NW_026652290.1, read as the reverse complement.
GATGGGAGGGCCATGTGTCACATTTCAGATGACACATATTAGTGACAGAAGCCCACAGGGCATTGCAAGCTTATCAGAAGCTATTATTTATTAAATGTAAAGGCAAGAATTACCCAGAACTCTATATAGATCAGGGGACAATATTGATTTCTAAAATTAGGCATACTTTCTTATTGAAATGGTTTATGATAGTGAACTTCACAAGGGCAACCAGAACTCTGAGGTATTCACTCTATACACCTCAGATCTCTACAATGAAGTAGAGGTGAAAGCTGAGATAGAAAGACAGAAACCCACACTGCTTGATGACCAATTTTTGGAAGTTGAGACTGAAAAAGTATGCATCCACCCAGAAGATAATTTTCCCTTAGCTGTAAGTGTGGCAATACTTTGTACTGGAATGATAACACAATGGGGAAACATAAATCACTGGCACTGGACTTCAGCAGTACAGTAATAGCTATCTGCAAGGTCATTTAAGAAGATCGGTGATCACATTGCCACATGATTTCCTATGTGGCATCATCGGAGTTCTTAACTCCTGACATCATGTGCTTTCACAGCAAGACGTTTCTAGTATTTAGAAATGGACCTTGTGCATCCTACTTCAAAGAGCTTGAGACATTCTCACAGGTATCACCAAATGACAAACATCTCTCCTTGCCTGCTATATTTTTCCCCCCAGCAAGGAGGATTCATTCTAGGTGAAGTGCTAACCTTGCCTACTAAGGAAGTGGTCTGGGTGTGCCATGATTCTCTCACCCTCCCTGGGAATATGACAAAAGTAGAACACTGCCAGGCATTCGTTTTACTGCCACCTTTAGAGAAACTCATCAAAGAAACACTCTTTGACCCTCTTTGTCTCTGAGATGTTGTCATCATATGTGGCCAACCCCAACCTGAATTTTTACAGTAATTATTGCTTAATTCTCACAGTCACATTCATGTCCACATTCTAAATCTCAGCCAGGGTTTACAGAAATTCTGCCTGATTGTGTTCTGTAGATTTGTCAACAGCTAAAATCAATGAGTTTCAAAAATAATTTGCTCTCTTTTTCAAAAGAATGTACTGGTGAACCCTGTTCTGTTGTGATATTTCATATGTGTGGCCATCCCTATTGCTGTGTTCAAAGTCGATGTTCCAGAAAGTCTGCTTCCACAAATACCTATGTGTAGAGCAAAGAGGAAACCCTTCAAGGCAAAAAGAATGTATGCTGCATCAGGAGGCTCTCTGGCCTTGGATTTTAAATGGTGACATTTATTGTATAGTAAGGAGATGGTTTTGTTGTGATTATTTCACTGAGAAATCCACCTTCTGAGCAGTTGAAGGAAAGAAATGCAACTGAAAGAAATGAGCAACTGAAAGAAATGCAGTTGCTGAAAAAATCAGAATGGAGAATGCTGAATTATCAGGATACAATGTAATATTTTTCATTTTGAGGTGGAAAAGACATTACTTTGAACAGGAAATACCTTTTCAAAGAGTAAAATCAGTTTAATTCTTAATGCCATACTCTAGCTCGATGGGCCCCGTTAAGCTCTCAATATCTCTTGGTTGGAGAAATTGTTAAGCCCCAAAGTAGTTGGTGAAATAAAATTTTACTTTGTGACAAGAGGGCAGGAATTAATTATTTTATGTGCTAGTGATTGGTTTCTGCCTTCATTGGGAGTATAACACAAGCCAACCAAGCTGCTGCTAACTCCTTGCTGGACACCTTCTGCCACTATCACAGGAACTGTGATCTTACTGGATCATCAGTTAACTGGGGAGCCTTGAATCTTGGGTTACTGCTGGACAAAGACCATCTTCAAAATATTTTAGCCACAAGAGGAGTATTTACTCTTCAAATACCCCCAAATCTATGAGTCTTGAAACATGCTTAATTCTCAATAATTCTCAACAAGCTATAGTCAAATTTGATTTCAATAAATTACAGGAAAACTTTCCCCAAGTTCTACCTCATTGAATTTATTTCCACAAAGAATTCCAAGATGAATTTAATTTTCTGTAAGATTGTTACATGGTTTTTATTCATTCTTCTTTTCAGATATAAACCAATGAGTACATCACTTCCTTAGCCAGTTTGTGAATAAAAACTTCAAAGACATTACAATATCCACGTCACTTAGATCATTAGGCACAGACTCAATGTCAGCTGTGACAATTCAGAATAATCCCTTTCATGATCTACAGGTTTAAATTCCTCCAACCAAACTCCTTGTTCCAGATGTAACTCTGCAAATTTTAAAATTGTTTCTGGACGAACAATCAAATAAGACTTGAGAGAGGGGAGAAATGGCCACAGTCCACCTAAAACATTGTTTAAAAAATACATGCAGCATGCTAAGTTGGTGTGAAAAGAGAGGTACAAGATTATACACAAGATGCAGTCAGACTTCTCTTAAACTTCCCAAAAGATGGCCAAATAGGAACAGCTCCAGTCTGCAGCTCCCAGCGTGATCGACGCAGAAGATGGGTGATTTCTGCATTTCCAACTGAGGTACCTGGTGCATTTCATTGGGACTGGTTGGACAGTGGGTGCAGTCCATGGAGGGTGAGCTGAAGCAGGGCGGGGTGTCACCTCCCCCAGGAAGCCCAAGGGGTTGGGGGATTTCCCTTTCCCTTCCCAAGGGAAGCTGTGACAGACTACCTGTAAAAATGGGTCACTCTAACCCAAATACTGGGCTTTTCCACAAGGTCTTAGCAACCAGCAGACAAGATGATTCTCTCCCATGCCTGGCTCTGCGAGTCCCACTTCCACAGAGCCGTGATCACTGCTAGCGCAGCAGTCTGAGATTGCTCTGCCAGGCGGTAGCCTGGCTAGGGGAGGGGCATCCGCTATTGCTGAGGCTTGAGTAGGTAAACAAAGCGGCTGGGAAGGTCAAACTGGGCGGAGCCCACTGCAGCTCAACAAGGCCTACTGCCTCTAGACTCCACCTCTGCTGGGCATAGCTGAACAAAAGGCATCAGACAACTTCTGCAGACATAAATGTCCCTGGCTGACAGCCCTGAAGAGAGCAGTGGTTCTCCCAGCACGGCGTTGGAGCTCTAAGAACAGACAGACTGCCTCCTCAACTGGATCCCTGACCCCTGTGTAGCCTAACTGGGAGACACCTCCCAGTAGGGACTGACAGAAACCTCATATAGGCAGCTGCCCCTCTGGGACGAAGCTTCCAGAGGAAGGATCAGGCAACACTATTTGCTCTTCTGCAATATTTGCTGTTCTGCAGCCTCTGCTGGTGATACCCAGGCAAGCAGGGTCTGGAGTGGAACTCCAGCAAACTCCAGCAGACTTACAGCTGAGGGATCTGACAGAAGGAAAACTAACAAACAGAAAGGAATAGCATCAACATCAACAAAAAGGTCATCTACACCAAAACCCCATCTGTAGGTCACCAACATCACAGACTGAACGTAGATAAAACTACAAAGATAGGGAGAAACCAGAGCAGAAAAGCTAAAAATTCTAAAAGTCAGAGCGCCTCTTCTCCAAAGGATTGCAGCTCCTCACCAGCAATGGAACAAAGCTGGATGGAGAATGACTTTTTCGAGTTGACAGAAGTAGGCTTCAGAAGGTCGGTAATAACAAACTTCTCCAAGCTAAAGGAGGATGTTCGAACCCATCTCAAGGAAACTAAAAACCTTGAAAAAAGATTAGATGAATGGCTAACTAGAATAAACAATGTAAAGAAGACCTTAAATGACCTAATAGAGCTGAAAACCATGTAACGAGAACTTTGCAACGCATGCACAAGCTTCAATAGCTGATTCGATCAAGTGGAAGAAGGGGTGTTAGTGATTGAAGATCAAATTAATGAAATAAGGCAAGAAGACAAGGTTAGAGACAAAAGAGTAACAAGAAACGAACAAAGCCTCCAAGAAATATGGGACTATGTGAAAAGACCAAATCTGCATTAGATTGGTGTACCTGAAAGTGATGGGGAGAATGGAACCAAGTTGGAAAACACTCTTCAGGATATTATCCAGGAGAACTTCCCCCACCTACCAAGGCAGGCCAACATTCAAATTCAGGAAACACAGGGAACACCACAAAGATACTCTTCAAGAAGAGCAACCCTGAGACATAATTGTCAGATTCACCAAGGTTGAAATGAAGGAAAAAGTGTTAAGGACAGCCAGAGAGAAAGGTTGGATTACCCACAAAGGGAAGCCCATCAGACTAACAGCGGATCTCTCGGCAGAAACTCTACAAGCCAGAAGAGAGTGGGGGCCAATATTCAACATTCTTAAAGAAAAGAATTTTCAACCCAGAATTCCATATCCAGCCAAACTAAGCTTCATAAGTGAAGGAGACATAAAATCCTTTACAGACAAGCAAATGCTGAGAGATTTTGTCACCACCAGGCCTGCCTTACAAGAGCTCCTGAAGGAAGCACTAAACATGGAAAGAAACAACCAGTACCAGCCACTAAAAAAAAATGCCAAATTGTAAAGACCCATCGATGCTAGGAAGAAACTCCATCAATTAATGGGCAAAATAACCAGTAAATATCATAGTGACAGGATCAAATTCACACATAACAATATTAACCTTAAGTGTAAATGGGCTAAATGCCCCAATTAAAAGACACAGACTGGTAAATTGCATAAAGAGTCAAGACCCATCAGTGTGCTGTATTCGGGAGACCCATCTCACGTGCAAAGATGCACATACACGAAGGGATGGAGGAAGATCTACCAAGCAATTGGAAAGCGAAAAAAAAAAAGCAGGGTTTGCAATCCTAGTCTCTGATAAAACAGCCTTTAAACCAACAAAGATCAAAAGAGACAGAGAAGGCCATTACATAATGCTGAAGGGATCAATTCAACAAGAAGAGCTAACCATCATAAATATATATGCACTGAATACAGGAGCATCCAGATTCATAAAGCAAGTCCTTAGAGACCTACAAAAAGACTTAGATTCCCACACAATAATAATGGGAGACTTTAACACCCCACTGTCAATATTAGACAGATCAACAAGACAGAAGGTTAACAAGGATATCCAGGACCTGAACTCAGCTCTGCACCAAGCAGACCTAATACACATCTACCGAACTCTCCACCCCAAATCTACAGAATATACATTCTTCTCAGGACCACATCACACTTATTCTAAAATTGACCACATAATTGGAAGTAAAGCACTCCTCAGCAAATGTAAAAGAACAGAAATCACAACAAACAGTCTCTGTGACCAAAGTGCAATCAAATTAGAACTCAGGATTAAGAAACTCACTCAAAACCACATAACTACATGGAAACTGAAAAACCTGCTCCCGAGTAACTACTGGGTAAATAACAAAATGAAAGCAGAAATAAAGATGTTCTTTGAAATGAATGGGAGCAAAGACACAATGTACCAGAATCTCTGGGATGCATTTAAATAAAGCAGGGTGTAGAGGGAAATTTATAGCACTAAATGCCCACAAGAGCAGGAAAGATCTAAAATCCACAGTCTAACATCACAATTAAAAGAACTAGAAAAGCAAGAGCAAACAAATTCAAAAGCTAGCAAGAAGGCAAGAAATAACTAAGATCAGAGCAGAATTGAAAGAGGTAGAGACACAAAAAACCCTTCAAAAAAATCAGTGAATCCAGGAGCTGGTTTTTTTAAAAGATCAACAAAATTGATAGACCGCCAGCAAGACTAGTAAAGAAGAAAAGAGAGAAGAATCAAATTGATGCAATAAAAAATGATACAGAGACATCACCACCGATCCCTCAGAAATACAAACTACCATCAGAGAATAGTATAAACACCTCTATGCAAAAAAACTAGAAAATCTAGAAGAAATGGATAAATTTCTGGACACATACACCCTCCGAAGACTAAACCAGGAAGAAGTTGAATCTCTTAATAGAACAATAACAGGCCCTGATATTGAGGCAATAATTAATAGCCTACCCACCAAAAAAAGTCCAAGACCAGACAGATTCACAGCCGAATTCTACCAGAGGTACAAAGAGGAGCTGGTACCATTCCTTCTGAAAATATTCCAATCAACAGAAAAAGAGAGAATCTTCCCTAACTCATTTTATGAGGCCAACATCATCCTGATACCAAAGCTAGGCACAGACAAAACAAAAAAAGAGAATTTTAGACCAATATCCCTGATAAACATCGATGCAAGAATCCTCAAAAAATACTGGCAAACCGAATCCAGCAGCACATCAAAAAGCTTATCCACGGCTTCATCCCTGGGATGCAAGGCTGGTTCAACATACAAAAATCAATAAACATTTGATTTTTTCCATTTTCCTGGACAACTGGCTCTGCACTATGAACTGGGTTCTCTTCTCTGTCTGGGAATTTAATTTGAACGTTGAAATCCCGAGTAATCTGCTGGATTCTGGAACCTTTGGGGCCCATGACAGATCGGTGGAATTTCTGGGGTATAGCACATTCTAATGACACCTGAGCTTCCAGTTCCTCAATGGTCTCCTGAATGCGTTTCTTGGCTGCCTCCACACAGTCCTTGGCACCCTTGAGGGTGACTTTGTCGCTGTGTGTGCCAGAGCATGGGAAGCTGACCATCACTCTGCCATACTCTTCAGCAATCTCCCGCAAGACCTGGTCTCTTCAGATGACGAAGTGGCGGTGATGCTTGGGGTCCACCAGCATGGAGTCTTCCACCACATTATCCAGGTTTTGGATCAAGGCCTCCAGCTCCTTCTGTGCCTCTCAGAGAGCATCCTCCTATCTGATAATGGTGATTAGGTCCTGGTCCTTGTCCTCAGCCGCAGGGAAGATGACGTGTGCTCCAGTGCTGTCGCGCACCTTGCGAATTTTGCTGCCCCCCTTGCCCATGAGGAATTTGTGATATTCTGGCTTGGTGCGGATGTCAACAGTGAAACTCTTGGTTTGCTTCTCCTCCAACAGATGCAGGAGCTGCTTCTTGGCCTTCTCCACATCCGAGGAAGGGCCCCTGATAACAACGGTGTCGCTTCCTGAACCTTCCACAGGAAAGTGAATGTGGACCCCACCGCACTCCTCCATGATGGAGCAGATCAGATGGCCCTTGGTGCCAATGAGGGAGTTGTGCAGCTTGGCAGGGATGGAGACCTCTACCTCGGCTATGTTGGCCAGGTCTTTCTGAATAGACAGAATCCTGCTCTGGGCAGCTTCGCAGTTGGCTCACTTGCCTGTGATGACAATGGTCTCTGAATTGCTATTCTCTGCTGGATGGTCGATCTTGGTGTTGCTTTCTTCACGAATCTTTTTAATGTTTGCACCTCCTTTCCCAATGATATTCTTGTGAAACTGTTTGAAGATCGGAACATAAATTGAATAGCTATTTTCCACCAGATCTGCCACCATCTTCTGCATGCATTTTGTGCATTTTTCCACCGCATTCTTGGGTCCTCTGAGCTGGACAATGTCACTTTTTTGTGCTGGGTCTGGAAAGTTGATGATGACCTCTGGGAATTTGTCACGAATTTCATGGATCCGTTCACCCTTCTGCCCAATGATTGTATGATGAAATCTTTGCTCAATGATTAGATCCTTGGTATGCTCGTTTTCCATGCGAGATGCAAGCTCCAGCAGCTCTCGCTTGGCCTGCTGCACACCCTGTGTGTCCCCCACGATGCGGATCAAATTGCTTTTCTTACTGTCAGGAGGGATGCGCACAGACACCTTGTACTGGCCTTTGATTCTGTTTATGTTGGTGCTGCTCTTCCCAGTGAGGTGCCTGTGGAACTTGTGGTCGATGTTGATCTCCACATAGTCCATCCGGTTAATCAAATCTTTGACCATGCGTTCTATCTGTTCCTGGGCCACATTGACATCCTCTATAGGGCCCTCCAGGGTGATCTTGTCTTCGCCCTCTGTGAACTCGATGAGAACCTTTGGCATCTGCTGAGTGATTTTGGCCAGGTTCTGCCCTTTCTTGCCAATGATGAAACGGTGAAGCCAGGAAGGGGCAGTGACCGAGGAGACGGTGAAGCCGTTGGCCTTGGCATAGACTTCAGTCAACGCCTGACCTAACTTTTCAGGTTCGCCTTGAAGTATTACAGTCTCAGAGATGCTGTCTGAGGGCGGGATCTCAACGGAAACTCCACTTCTCTCAAGGATCTCCTGCAGTGAATTGCCCTTGGGCCCGATGACATACTTGTGTTGGGATTTGATTTCTTCACTTCCACTGCGATGGTTGTAGTCTTCTTTTTCTTCTCATAAATCTTCTTGATGCGAGCCACAGCCTGAGCCAATTGTACCTTCTCTCCAGTGAAGACAATCTCTGTCCGGTTCATGCTGGGTGGGGGGATGTTGATACGCGTGCCTGTCTCTTGCATGATCTTGCCAACCAGTCTGTTATATGGCCCAGTGATGAAGGGGTGGAACACCTTTTCTACTTCTAGCCTCTCCACAGCATGTTTGTCCTGCTCAGCAGAGATGAGTAAGACTTCATGGCGAGCTTTCTTGATATACCCTCTTTGGTGCCGGTGATCTTGATCTGATTGCTGGGGTCATCTGGGCATGGGATCTGGATTTTGGTTGCAGTTTTTAGCTCCAAGTCTTGTAGTTTCTCTCCATTTTTGCCAATAACAAAGTGACGATGTTCTTTGGGAATGGCAACAGTTGCTGAGGCCTGAGTCTGCAGTCTACCAACAATGTCCTTCCAAGCTTTCATGACAGCATCCAGCTTTCCTGACACCATGATGGAGAGGCCTTGGTCTTTGGCCAGAGACAGCTCCAAGTGAGCACCCGTTCTCTGCATGATCTCAAGGCAGATTTTTGCTTGTTCACCTTCTCCAAATTGGTTCATATCCGTATATTTTCTCTCCTCCAGGGGCACATGGACCTGAGTGATGACAGAAGCCTTGATGGGCTGGATCTTGTTCCCCCAGGCTGCAGCATGTTCTTGGGCACTTTCCAGGCAAGCAGCTTTCTCAGGAAGTGGAGGGGAGGCATCTTTGTAGGTTGGAGGGTTGCTCTCCTCTTCTGAATTTAGAATGGCAACTTTGATTTGTTGCGGAACCAGCCCACTTCGGTGTTCAGCAAAACTCTCTTGGGTCAAAACTGCAACAGAACTCATGGTTGATCTCACACCTACACACAATCCGGGAAAACCACAGTAAAACGGTCAGTAGCCAGAAAGTCCGTCTGGAGGCTGCCTCTGTCAGCCTGCCAGCTTTTGCTTTTCCACTCTTATTAGCATAAGAAAACCGAGCTCATAAGGTAGGAACTGTGGCAAAACAGGGACAAGCCGCGATCTTGGTAAAGGAGAAGAGGCTACGCTTGACCTCCCCCCAACCCCCAGCCTCTATATGGCCCCACATTGTCTTTATCTGTTTGTCCTTTGATGGACACTTAGATTGCTTCCAAATCCTAGCTATTGTAAACATTGCTGCAGCAAACATAGGAGTGCAGATATTGCCTTGATATATTGATTTCATTTCTTTTAGTTACATAGCCAGCAGTGGGATTGCTGGATTATATGGTAGCTCAGTTTTTAGTTTTTTCAGAAACCGTTCTCCATAGCAGTTTCCCTAGTTTACATTGCCACCAACCGTGTATAAGGGTTTCTTTTTCTCCATATCCTCACCAGCATTTGTTATTGCCAGTCTTATTAGATTTTTTCTATTTTTTTCTTATTCCATTGTTAAAATTTACTAGATACTACATTTTGTATAGTATATTCAACCTAAAACCAAAACATAATAAATTTTTTAAAAACCCTTGTTACTATGTTTTTATTTCCTTACACTATCAAAGATAGACTATAACTGCTTTTCCCCTTTTCCCCGATGTACATTCTTCATCTGCCACTTCCCACAGCTCCAGGTTTGCTTCAGCCTTGTCTGAAACCACTGTTTATCAACAGTAGTATCAGAGTTTCCTACTCATGTTTTCTTCTTCTTTTTTTTTTTTATTATTATACTTTAGGTTTTAGGGTACATGTGCACAATGTGCAGGTTTGTTACATATGTATCCATGTGCCATGTTGGTTTGCTGCACCCATTAACTCTCTAAAGAGTTGTTTGAGCTCCTTATATATTTTGTTATTAATCCCTTGTGAGAGGGGTAGTTTGCAAATATTTTCTCCCATTCTGTGGGTTGTCTCTTCACTTTGTTGATTTTATCCTTTGCTCTGCAGAAGCTTCCTAACTTGATGTGATCCCACTTGTCCATGTTTACTTTGGTTGCCTGTGTCTAGGGGGGTATTGCTCAAGAAATCTTTTTCCAGGCCAGTGTTTGGAGATTTTCCCCAATGCTTTCTTGTAGTAGTTTCATAGTTTGTGATATTAGGTTTAAGTCTTTATTTTCATTTGATTTTTGTAGATGGTGATAGATAGGAGTCTGGTTTCATTCTTTGGCATATGGATATCCAGTTTTCTCAGCACCATTTATTTGAAGAAACTGTCTTTTCCCCAATGTACATTCTTGGCACCTTTGTCAAAAATGAATTCACTGTAGGTGTGTGGATTTGTTTCTGGGCTCTCTGTTCTGTTTTATTGGCCCGTGTGTCTGTTTTTATGCCAGTACCATGCTGTTTTGGTTATTCTAGCTCTGTAGTAGTATTTGAAGCCAAGTAATGTGATTCCTTCAGTTTTGCCCTTTTTGCTTTGCATAGTTCTGGCTATTCTGAGTCTTTTGTGGTTACTCGTAAATTTTAGGATTATTTTTTCTATTTCTGTGAAGAATGTCACTGGTATTTTGAGAGGGATTTCATTGAATATGTAGAATGGATAGTTTAGCAATATTGAGTCATCCAGTCCATGAACATGGAATACTTTTCCATTATTTGGTGTCCTCTTCAATTTCTTTCATCATTGTTTAATAAAGTTTCCTTATAGAAATCTTTCACTTCCGGTTAAATTAATTCCCAGGTATTTAGTTTCATATGTGGCTATTGTAAATGGGGTTACTTTTTTTTATTTCTTTTTCAGATTGTTCACTGACTCTTAGCATATACCAATACTGATTTTTGTATGTTGATTTTGTACTCTGCAACTTTGCTGAATTTGTTTATCATTTCTAACAGTTTTCTTGTGAAGACTTTAGATTTTTCTAATATAAGATCATATTATCAGCAAAAAAGGATCATTGACTTCTTTCTTTCCAATTTGGATGCTCTTTTTAGTTTTCTCTTGTCTAATTGCTTTAGCTAGGACTTCCAGTACCAGGTTGAATAACAGTGGTGACAGTGTGCATCTTTGTTGTGTTCCAGATCTTAGAAGAACGGCTTTTTCAGTTTTTCTCCATTCAGTATGATACTAGCTGTGAATCTGTCTTACATGGCTTTCATTATGCTGAGATACACTCTTTCTATATTAAGTTTTTCGAGGGTGTTTATTATAAAGGGATGTTGAATTTAACCAAATTTTTTTCACTGTCCATTGAAATTATCAAATGGTTTTATTCTTCATTCTGTTGATATGATGTGTCATGTTGATTGATTTGCATATGTTGAACCATCCCTACATCTCAGGGATAAATCTCACTTGGTCATGATGGATAATCTTTCTAATGTATTGTAGAATTTGGTTTGCTAGTATTTTGTTGAGGATTTTTGCATCAATATTCATCAGAGAAGTTGGCCTGTAGATTTTCTTTTTTGGATGTGTCTTTGTCTGGTTTTGGTATCAGGGTAGTACTGGCCTCCTAGAATGACTTTGGAAGTATCTTTTCCTTCTCTGTTTTTTGAAATTGTATGAGTAGGATTGGTGTTAGTTCCTTTTTAAATGTTAGGTAGAATTTAGCAGTGAATTTATCAGGTCCTGGGCTTTTATTTACTGGAAGACTTTTTATTATGGCTTCAATCTTGTTACTTGTTATTGGTTTGTTCAGCTTTTGGATTTCATCCTGATTCAGTCCTGTCAGGTTGTATGTGCCTAGGAATTTGTCCATTTCTTCTAGATGTTCCAATTTATTGACATATAGTTTCTCATAGTAGCCACTAATGATCCCTGAATTTCCACAGTATCAGTTATAGTGTCTTCTTTTTCATTTCTATTTATTTAGATCTTCTCTCTTTTTTTCTTAGTCTGGCTAAAAGTTTGTCAATTTTGTTTAACTTTTCAAAAAACCAGCTTTTGTTGCATTGATCTTTTGTATGTTATTTTTCATTTCAATTTCATTTATTTCTGCTCTGATCTTTATTATTTCTTCTACTATTTTGGTTTTGTTTGCTCTTGTGTTTCCAGTTTGTAAAGATGCATCATTAGATTGTTTAATCTCCATGTATTTGTGTAGTTTCCAAAATTCCTCTCGCCATTGATTTCTACTTTTATTCCATTGTGGTCAACAAAATGCTTGATACTATTTCAGTTTTTTTGTATGTTTTAAGACTTGTTTGTGACCTAACATATGATCTGTCTATGAGCTGAGGTAAAACGTGTGTATTCTGCAGCTCTTGGGTGAAATGTTCTGTAAATATCTATTAGACTCATTTGTTCTATAGTGCAGTTTCAGTCTAATGTTTCTGTATTGATTTTGTGTCTGGAAGATCTGTCCAGTGCTGAACATGGGGTGTTGAAGCCTTCGGCTATTATCGTATTGGGGCCCATCTCTCTCTTTAGCTCTGATAATATTCCCTGTATATATGTGGGTGCTCCCATGTTGGGTGTGTATATATTTAAAATTGCTGTAGCAATTGCCTTAACTTTGTCCTCATGCTTTCTAACTTTGTTGTTTCTATTTATATCTTTACTGTAGTGACTGTCTTGAAAAGCTGTTACGGTTATATTTTTTAATTCATTCATTATTTAGTCTTTCTACTTATAAGAGTAGTTTACATACCACAATACAGTATTATACTGAGTTTTTCCAGACCTTTTGGAGCTCCATTGTATGTTGTTTCTTTTCTCTTGCTGCCTTTAGGATCCTTTCTTTATCCTTGATCTTCAGGAGTTTGATTATTAAATGCCTTGAGATAATCTTCTTTGGGTTAAACCTGCTTGGTGTTATATAGCCTTCTTGTACTTGGATGTGATATCTTTCTCTAGGTTGGAGAAGTTCTGTTATCACCCCTGTGAATAAATGCTCTACCCCAATCTTGTACTGTACCTTCTCTTTAAGGCCAATATGTCTCATTTGGGGCTATTTTGTGGATCCTGTAGGCATACTTTATTGTTTTTTTTTCTTTTGTCTCCTCTGTGTATTGTCGAATAAGCTGTCTTCATGCTCACTAATTCTTCTGCTTGATCCTTTCTGCTATTGAAGGACTCTGATGCATTCTTCAGCATGTCAGTTGGATTTTTCAGCTCTGGAATTTGTGCCTGATTTTTAAATATTATTTCAATCTCTTTGTTAAATTTATCCAGTAGAATTCTGAATTTCTTCTCTGGGTTATCTTATTTCTTTGAGTTTCCTCAACAAAGCTATTTTGAATTCTGTGTCTGAAAGGTCACATATCTCTGTTTCTCCAGAATGAGTCTCTGGTGCCTTATTTAGTTCATTTGATGAGGTCATGTTTTCCTGCATGGTCTTCTTACTCATAGATGTTCCTCTGTGTCTGGGCATTGAGGAGTTTGGTATTTGTTGTAATCTTCTTGGCAAGGTTTTTCATATATTTGAAATGACTTGGGTGTCACAATCTTTAGAAGGCACCCCAAGCCCAGTAATGTTGTGGGTTCATATAGACTTGTAGAGGTACCACCTTGATGGTCTTGGAAAAGATCCAGAAGAATTCTCTTGGTTACCAAGCAGAGACTCTTGTTCTGTTCCCTTACTTCTTTCCAAACATATGAGTCATGGTCTCTGTTCTGAGCCACCTAAAGCCTGGGAGTAGAGTGACACAAGCATCCCTGTGGCCCACACCACTATGACTGCATTGGGTCATACCTGAAGCCAGCAGAGTGCTGGGTCTTGCCCAAGGCCTGCCTTAACCACTCCTTGACTCCTGCCTATGTTTGCTCAAGGCCCTGGGGCTCTACAGTCAGCAAGTGGCAAAGCCATCCTGGCCTGTGTCCTTCCCTTCCAGGTGGCAAGTTCTTCCAGTTCCTGGGTGGGTCCAGAAGTGCTATCTGGGGGTCAGGGACTGGAGTCAAAACCTTAGTTAGAAGTGTACCTGCTATTCTGTTGTACTGTGGCTGAGCTGGCCCTCAAACCACAAGACACAGTCCTTCCTGCTCTTCCCTCCCCTTTCCAAAGGCAGAGGAGCCTCATGCTGTAGCCACCTTCACCCCAGCCATGAGGAGTACTGCCAGAAACTGATGTTTCCTTGGAGTACTGCCAGAAACTGATGTTTCCTTAAGGTCCAGGGTCTCTTAAGTCAGCTTGTGGTGAATGCTGCCTGGCCTGGGATTCGTGCTTCAGGGCAGTGGGCTCCCTCTGGCCCAGGGGAGGTCCAGAAATGCCATCCAAGGGTCAAGTCCTGGAATCCAGGACCCCAAGAGCTCACTTGGTGCTCCACCCCTTTGAGGCAGTTTTGGTACCTGGTTTTTGGTTCTTATAAATGTATGTTTTTTTCTGCGTAGATAGTTGTTAACTTGGTGTCCTTGCTTAGGGGTTACCACCCGTGGTAGTTTCTCTTCCGCCGTCTTTCTCCACTTCCTAATTGAGTATTCCTTTTAACTTACAGAATACTTTAAAATTCTCATATGGAGAAACCAATTAGTCTTCCCTTTAAACTTCTGCCTTTGGGGTCTTATTTAGGGTTTCTCCTACCCGTGTCATACAAATGTTTACAATATTTTTCTTATTCCATTTTTTACTTATTTTTTTAGAATAACAAAACTAGTATCAATTAATCATAAAACTACTGAAGTGGGATATAAATTTCTTTATTGGATATGTATTTTTAAAATTATACCAATGAGATGGGGCAATTCTGTATTATAACACACATTTTGGCCATTAGACAGATGAAGCACCTTTTCATTTGTAAATACATGGTTTATGCTTTTTCTTTTGTACAGTTCCTATTTATATTCTTGCCCATTTCCCCACTGTGTTTTACAAGTTCTTAGTAATTTGAATGAACTACATATATTCTAAATATTACCTTTTTGTTATACATACATTGCAAATAATTCCTTCCAGTCTGTCACTTGCCTTTTAACATTACTTATCAATATTTTGCTTAAAGGGGAGGTTTTACTTTTTAGGTAGCAAAATTTGTTCATTTTTAAATTCACGATATTTGTATTTCATGTCATAAGTAAAAGGCATTACTTACTGTAAGGATCAAAGTTTTTATGTTAGTTGAAATTTATTATTGGTTTTCTCAAGTTCCACATACCCAACTTTCTCAGAACAATTTCATTCTCTACTGGTTTCAAATGCTCCATTTGTCGTCTTTGAAATTCTTATCTATAAGTCATGTCTGACTGTCACAATACTGCCATGAATGTGTTTTGTATCAGCACAGTACTCTAGGATTGTAAGATCCTCTGATAACCAGTAGAAGCAGACCTCCACTCCCTATCATGCTCTTTCTGCCAAAAGTAGCTATTTTTACATGGGCTTATTTTTTATATAAACTTTGAAATAGTTTATCAAATTACACACAAATTGCCATCTGATTAAAATTTCAGTCTTTTTAGATATAAACTTTGGGACAAAGGTCATCTCTATGTTTTAAGTTTTCTAATTCAGGATTTAGGTTTAGATTTAGACTCTGAAAGTTTTCTTGACTGCTTCAAGTGTATCTTATACATTTCTTACTTCATTTCTGTAAATTCAACAGCTATTTTTCCCATTGTGATTATAATCCATTTTTTTTTGTTTGTATATGGCATATATCAAGGAAAGACATTGACTTTTTTCAATATTTACTTTGTATCCAGTCATGATCATGTTAGCCTCCCTATATGAGTTCTTAAATGTTTCATCTTTTTCTTTACTCTTAAAATTTTAGGTGACATATGATTTCTTTTTTGAAGGCTGGTAGAACACAGGCATAAAATGAAATGAGCTTGATGTTCTCTGGGATCTGTCTTAAATTTGATAAAAGTTTTCACAACAATTTTTGAGTTAATTAAATTTGGAGGTTGCCAAAACAAGCCTCATTATTTCCTTCTTCTATTTATAAGTCAAAGAGCACAATTTTGTGTCATCTGGTGGTTATTCTTGGAAATCCTGTGATAGTATAGGCATAAAATACAGTTGGACAATTTTAATATTGCATATTTAGGGCCAGATACAGCAAAGACGACATCAAGAATAGCAATTCGATGAAGCAAGACATGAATGTAAGTCATAGTCGCATAAACAAAATACAATTATTCTGAACAGTATTTTAAAATAATCAGTAACCATAATCTTTAAATACTCACCTTAGAATATTGCTTAAAAATTCAAAACTTTCAAGAGTTTACCAGAAATACGGAGAGTTTCCACACTATTTTGTTGTTAAAAGCGAATCTCTGTTAGCTGAGCACAGAATCATTTTGTCACAATATAAAAGAAAATTCAAAGTATAATTTCACTCTTTGTATATAATCCATATAACAATTTATATTGCATTCATAAGCTTTTTTAAAAGATGGGTAAATCCACTAATATTGAGTATAACATAACATTTCTTCTTTAACATATACAAACTTTAACAATTAATGGTAGTATATTTTTATATGTTTAGACATGCATAAGTTGATAAGTATGTAAATGCATAATGAAATTAAAACCTTAATTTTAAGATATAATTAATTATACTTGAATTTAAAGTACATGTTACTTGTACATTTTTATGTAAATTACCATTTTTAGTAAATTAACTTCCCTTACCATTATCTTTGCCAGTATACATATTAATGTTTTCTAATTACTATACCAACTGTAGTCTTTATATTTTTATTTATAATTAGTTATTTTTTTTAATGTGGGCCTCAGTTTGAATTATTACACCAACTATAGTCTTATTATTTTTATTAATTACCAGCTTTAATTAAAATTATAAACTGTTGTTTTCTTCAGACACAGAGAAAACTAGAAAGAAGACAGGAATCCAAAAACTGCCTAATTTTTTAAGTACACATTTTAGATTATCTTTATAAATGTTAAAGTAATAAAACAAATGCCCATATTAAATCCAATGCATTTGGACATTCTCTTGATTTGTAAATCATTTGATAATATATAAGGTAGAGTAAATTGGAACATGTTTATGACTAAAGTTTAATATTTGTGGTGACTTTTATGTATATTTTAAAATGTGTTAGCCTTTATTTGAATTTTTTTTCCTTAAGAGGTACAGCCTAAATCTTCTCCCCTTGAATATGGCCTAGATTTACAGCACATTTCTAATGAATAGAAAAAAGTGGATGTGACATTTGTGACTTAGGAGATGAGGTAAGGAAAGGCACTACAATTTTCCCTTCCTCCTTCGTCCAGAACCAACTGCTCTAGGAAAAGCCAACTGTTATGTGATGAAGACTTTGTTTTGTTTTGTTTTTTTGCCTTTTGTTTCATTCTTTTTGTTTTTTCTTTTTTCATATCATTTTATTTATTCCTATTTTTTTTTATAAAACAAGTATTTTATTATTATTATTATACTTTAAGTTTTAGGGTACATGTGCACAATGTGCAGGTTTGTTACATATGTATACATGTGCCATGTTGGTGTGCTGCACCAGCTTTGTGAGGAGGTCCACGTAGCAAGGAACTGAGAGGCTTTTAGCTAACAACCATGTGACTGAGTCATTTTGGAAGTGGAGCCTCCAGCCCCCGCCAAACTGTTGGATGACTATAGCCCTCCCTGGCTGACATCTTGACTGCAACCTAAAAGGCTTTATGAAAACTCCAGAAGCCATCAGTACCCCGGGCAAGTGCAAAACCAAGAACAGCTGCTGTGGAATGGGTAAGAAAGAAAAGCTGTTGAATTTCAGCCCGTTCTCCAAGTGGGCACTGTTTGGTGTAATCAGGAGAAAATGTTCAACTGTTGGCTTCTCCCTTGGGAGTAGAAGAGAAGAGGGGAACAGAAGTTTGACAATCTGGCTTTTCAGGGTGCTACCTTAGTGCCCAATTTCTGTCTTGCATGACTTGGAGTGCTAAAGGGGAATCCACCTACTTTGAATAAGTGGGGGCTACTGAGGAATAAAGGAGATCTCAGCAGCCTGTTGCAGCACCAGAAAACCTGAAGGACTGCATACAGACACCAGAAGGAGTAAGAGATTATGAGCTTCTGAAAAAGAAACAAGCAAACATCCCTGATTGGAAAATTACATGCACACGTCCAGAGAAGATGCATCCCTAAGGAGGCTGGAGAAACTTCCAGAATATATAGCCAGGCTCCTTGGTGAGGGTCTTACCTTGTATGAAGCCAGTCATGAGAAAAGTGATTCTTTTTTTATAATTATCCTTTTTTATTCTTTTTTCTTTTTTTATTATTATACTTTAAATTCTGGGCTACATGTGCAGAATGTGCGGTTTTGTTACATAGGTATACACGTGCCATGGTGGTTTGCTGCACCCATCGACCCGTTACCTATATTAGGTATTTCTTCTAATGTTATCCCTCCCCTAGCCTCCCACCCCCCAACAGTCCCCAGTGTGTGATGTTCCCCTCCCTGTGTCCACGTGTTCTCATTGTTCACCTCCCACTTATGAGTGAGAACATGCGGTATTTGGTTTTCTGCTCTTGTGATAGTTTCCTGAGAATGATGGTTTCCAGCTTCATCTGTGTCCCTGCAAAGGACATTAACTCATCCTTTTTTATGGCTACATAGTATTCCACGGTGTATATGTGCCACATTTTCTTTATCCAGTCTATTATTGATGGGCATTTGGGTTGGTTCCAAGTCTTTGCTATTGTGAATAGTGCCACAGTAAAAATATGTGTGCATGTGTCTCTATAGCAGAATGATTTATAATCCTTCGGGTATATGCCCAGTAATGGAATTGCTGAGTCAGATGGTATTTCTAGTTCTAGAACCTTGACTTAAAGCTGGAATTTACATTCAAAAGGGAAGGAGAGCATGAAAGTTTGGAAAATTTGCAGCCTGGCCATGTGGTGGAAAAGACCATTTTTTAGCAGAGTAATTCAATCAGCCTGTGGAGCAACCACACACTGGAGGTCTTTGCCTAAGTATAAAGAAGCCAAGTGCTGACAGCCAAGACAATGGGAAAAAGACCTCAAAAGCATTTCAGAGACCATCACAGCAGACCTTTTTCTTTTCTTTTCTTTTTTTTTTTTTTTTTTTTTTTTTTTTTCCTTTTTGAGATGGAGTTTTGCTCTCGTTGCCCAGGCTGGAGTGCAATGGAGCAATCTTGGTTCACCACAACCTCCGCCTCCCAGGTTCAAGCAATTCTCCTGCCTCAGCCTCCCAAGTAGCTGGGATTACAGGCATGCACCACCATGCCCGGCTAATTTTGTATTTTGTAATAGAGACGAGGTTTCTCCATGTTGGTCAGGCTGGTTTCAAACTCCTGACCTCAGATGATCTTGCCTGCCTCAGCCTCCCAAAGTGCTGGGATTACAGGCGTGAGCCACTGTGCCCAGCCTAGCAGGCCTTTTTCTTTCTTCCCTCGAGGCCTAGATGGACCTAACTATTTTGTGGGCCAGTCCCAGGGCCCCACTGCCCTGTGCAGTCTCCAGATACTGCTTCCCCACATCTTAGCCACTGCCACCCCTGGAGACTTTGGACTTTTGCATTAATGCTAGAATGAGTTCAGACATTTGGAGACTTGGGTAGGCATGACTGCATTTTGCAATGTGAGAAGGACAAGAGATTTGGGAGGGGCCAGGGTGAAATGATATAGTTTGGATATTTGTCCCCACCCAAATCTCATGTTGCATTGTAATTTCCAGTTCTGGAGGTGGGACTTGACGGGAGGTGTTTGCATCATGAAGGCAGATTACTCATGGCTTGGTGTCTTTGCGATAGACTTCTTGTGAGATCTGGTCATTTAAATGTGCATGGCACCTCACCCCAACTCTGTCTCTCTCTCTCTTTTGCTTCCATTGTTGCCATGTGATGTGCCTGCTCTACTTTTGCCTTCCACCAAGTCTGAAAGTTTCCTGAGGCTTCTCCAGAAGCAGATGTCACTATGCTTCCTGTATCGCCTGCAGAAATGTGAGCCAACTAAATCTTTTTCTTATAAATTACTCAGCTTCAGGTATTTAAAGCAGTGGAAGAACAACCTAACATAGGTAGTATGGCCATTTTATGATATTGATTCTTTCAATCCATGACCCATGGAATGGTTTTCCTTTTTTGTTTTTGTTTTTGTTTTTTTTTTTTTTTTGGTCATCTCTGATTTCTTTCAGCAGTGTTTTGTAGCTTTCCTCTTCAGTTTGCTGTATGCCTAGGCACTTCAATTTCATGTAGCTACTGTAAATGGGATAGTGTTCTTTATTTGGCTCTCAGCCTGAATATTATTGGTGTATAGAAATGCTACTAATTTTTGTACATTGATTTTGTATTCTGAAACTTTACTCCAGTTGTTTATCAGCTAAAAGCCTGAAAAGCACAATAACAGGGTCTGAAATTGAATCAGTAGTGAAAATAGCAACCCAAACAAGCCCTGGCCCAGATGGATTTACAGCCAAATTCAGTCAGATATTAAAAGAAGAACTGGTGCCAATCCTAATGAAACTATATCAAAGATAGTTGCGAAAGAGGCTCCTTTCTTTTTTTTAATTACACTTTAAGTTGTGGGATACATGTGCAGGACATGCAGGTTTGTTATGTAGGTATACATGTGCCATGGTAGTTTGCTGCACCCATCAACCCATCATGTACATTAGGTATTTCTCCTAATGCTGTCCCTCTCCTAGCCCCTCACCTGCCAACAGGACCCAGTGTGTAATGTTCCCCTCCCTGTGTCAAAGTGTTCTCAGTTCAACTCCCACTTGTGAGTGAGAACATGCAGTGTTTGGTTTTCTGTTCTTGTGTTAGTTTGCTGAGAATGATAGTTTCCAGCTTCATCCATGTCCCTGCAAAGGACATGAACTCATCCTTTTTTATGGCTGCATAGTATTCCATGGTGTACAAGTGCCACATTCTCTTTATCCAGTCTGTCACTGATGGGCATGTGGGTTGGTTCCAAGTCTTTGCTATTGTGAACAGTGCCACAATAAACATGCATGTGCCTGTGTCTTTACAGCAGAATGATTTATAATCCTTTGGGTATATACCCAGTAATGGGATTGCTGAGTCAAATGGTATTTTCTGGTTATAGATCCTTGAGGAATCTCCACACTCTTCCACAATGGTTGAATGAATTTACACTCCCACCAACAGTGTAAAAGCATTCCTGTTTCTCCACATCCTCTCCAGCATCTGTTGTTTCCTGACTTTTTAATGATCGCCATTCTAACTGTCATGAGATGGTATCTCACTGTGGTTTTGATGTGCGTTTCTCTAATTACCAGTGATGATGAGCTTTTTTTCATATGTTTGCTGGCTGCTTAAATGTCTTCTTCTGAGAAGTTTCTGTTCATATCCTTTGCCCACTTTTTGATGGGGTTTTTTGTTCTTTTCTTATAAATTTGTTTAAGTTCTTTGTAGATTCTGAATATTAGCCCTTTGTCAGATGGATAGATTGCAAAAATTTTCTCCCATTCTGTAGGTTGCCTGTCCACTCTGATGGTAGTTTCTTTTGCTGTGCAGAAGCTCTTTAGTTTAATTAGATCCCATTTGTCAATTTTGGCTTTCATTGCTATTGCTTTTGGTATTTTAGTCATGAAGTCTTTGTCCATGCCTATGTCCTGAGTGATATTGCCTAGATTTTCTTCTAGGATTTTTATGATTTTAGGTTTTATGTTTAAGTCTTTAATCCATCTTGAGTTAATTTTTGTATAAGGTGTAAGGAAGGGGTCCAATTTCAGTTTTCTGCATATGGCTAGCCAGTTTTCCCAACACCATTTATTAAAGAGGGAATCCTTTCCCCATTTCTTGTTTTTGTCAGGTTTGTCAAAGATCAGATGGTTGTAGATGTGTGGTATTATTTCTGAGGCCTCTGTTCTGTTCCATTGGTCTATATCTCTGTTTTGGTACCAGTACCATGCTGTTTTGGTTACTGTAGCCTTATAGTACAGTTTGAAGTCAGGTAGCATGATGCCTCCAGCTTTGTTCTTTTTGCTTAAGATTATCTTGGCTATGCGGACTCTTTTTTGGTTCCATATGAACTTTAAAGTAGTTTTTTCCAATTCTGTGAAGAAAGTCAATGGTAGCTTGATGGGGATAACATTGAACCTATAAATTACTTTGGGCAGTATGGCCATTTTCACGATATTGATTCTTCCTATCCATGAACATGGAATGTGTTTTCATTTGTTTTGTGTCCTCTCTTATTTCTTGAGCAGTGGTTTGTAGTTCTCCTTGAAGAGGTCCTTCACATCCCTTGTAAATGGTATTCCTAGGTATTTTATTCTCGTTGTAGCAATTGTGAATGAGAATTCACTCATGATTTGGCTCTCTGTTTGTCTATTATTGGTGTATAGGAATGCTTGTGATTTGTGCACATTGGTTTTGTATCCTGAGACTTTGCTGAAGTTGCTTATCAGCTTGAGGAGATTTGGGGCTGAGATGATGGGGTTTTCTAAATATACAATCATGTCATCTGCGAACAGAGACAATTTGACTTCCTCTGTTCCTATTTGAATACCCTTATTTCTTTCGTTTGCCTGATTGCCCTGGCCCGAACTTCCAATCCTGTGTTGAATAGGAGTGGTGAGAGAGGGCATCCATAAAAGGGTCCTTTCTAACTCATCTTATGAAGCCAGCATCAACCTGATACCAAAATCTGGCAGACACAATGAGAAAAGAAAACATCCAGCCAATATGCCTGATGAACATAGATGCAGAAATGCTCAACAAAATACTAGCAAGCTGAATCCAGCAGCACATCAAAAAGTTAATTCACCATGACCAAGTAGGTTTTATTCCTGAGATCCAAGGCTCATTCAACATATGCAAATCACTGAATGTGATTCACCACATAAACAGATTTAAAAGCAAAATCCATATGATCATATCAATAGATATGAAAAAGGCTTTTGATGAAATTCAACTTCCCTTCATGATAAAAACCCTCAACAGACTAGACATCAAAGAAACACATCTCAACATAATGATAGCCATCTGTGTCAAACTCAGCGCAAATGTCATAATGAACGGACAAAAGCTGAAATTATTTCCTTTGAGAGCCAGAACAAGAAAAGAATGTTCACTCTCATTACTCTCATTTAACATAATATAAAAAGTCCTAGCCAGAGCAATCAGGCACGAGAAAGAAAGAAAAGACATCCAAATAGGAAAAGAAGAAGATAAACTATCTCTCTTTGCTGATGATATGATTGTATACCTGGAAAACTCTAAAAACTCCATCTGTTCCTGCATGCTGTCAGTTTTGTCCATTAATATTTATAGCATATTAATTGCAATTGTTTTAAATTATCGGTCTTATAATTCTTCAACCTGATCAATTGATTGGTTGATTTTTGCCTTTTAGTATATGCCTTGCAATTTTTGCTTGATGCACTGTGTATAACAAACTGCTGTAAATAGATAGGGCTTTGGTAATGTGGTGATAAGTTGTGGGGGGTGGGAATTGTTCTATAGTCCTATGGTTAGATTTCATTATTTTGGTGAACCCGTGCCTCTGGACTGTGAACTTCACAAGTACTTTTTGTAACCCACACCCTCTTTTTAGGTGAAACATGATGAGTTGAGGGGTCTGGAGTTAGATATTTTTCTGCTGTCACCTAGGATGCTAAATTTGGTTGGAGTTGGATATTTCCTTCTGAGCTTTTTACCTGCTGCTTTGGAAACTGGGAGTTCCCTGTTATTTATTTTTTGCCACAATTTTTGAAAACGGTTTTTGTTGGTAAACTGTATGGGGTAGATGTTACCTCTGCTTCTGAAAGTCAACCTGTATTTTGGGCTTCTTCTATGACCTTTGCAGTCTCTGAATTGCATGACAGAAGCTCTGTCACCACCATCAAGTTCTTCTAAACTAATCACTTGGTAAGGGAGAAAGACAATGCAGAAGGAAAGCAACTTATTTCTAAGAAAATGGCACAGAATTTGCTCACATGTTTTTCACTGACATCTTACTGGACAGAATTTAATGGCCTCACATAACTCCATGGGAGGCTAGGGCATTTGGATTCTATCTTGGAGGCCATGTGCCCAGCAAAAAAAGATAATAGATATTAGAGGACAAACAGCACTCTCTGCCATAATGTGATTCAGATTTTGACCAATTTGGTTGACCAAAAAATAAAGAAATTAGCAGAATTTATGTATCCACTAAGTTCTTACTGTGTATTATACTATTGTAGGCTTTGGGGTGCAATAATATGATAGCATTAGGTAGTGGACCTTTACATACCCCAAACAGAAAATATAGATTTTATTCAACTCTACATGGGAACGTTTACAAAAATGATCATGTATTAGACACAAATAAAAGTTTAACATTTTTAAAAACTGAGTGCATAGTTCGTATTCTTTAATTACATCCCAACAAAAATAGAAGTGAATATGTAAAACATAACAAAAACATGTTAGAAATTAAGCACATTTTTCAAAAAAGAGACACAAATATACGGAGAAACGGGTTAAAAGGACACTTCATGGCAAGGCTAAAGAGAAACAGAGTGATACTCTTTTATTTAAAGCTAAAGGACTCAGATTTAAACCTAGTATTTCTGTTAAGAAATAAGAAAAACAGGCCGAGCACGGTGGCTCACGCCTGTAATCCCAGCAGTTTGGGAGGCTGAGATGGGCAGATCACCTGAGGTCAGGAGTTCGAGACCAGCCTGACCAACATGGAGAAACCCTGTCTCTATTAAAATACAAAATTAGCCGGGCGTGCTGGTGCATGCCTGTAAGCCCAGCTACTCAGGAGGCTGAGGCAGAAGAATAGCTTGAACCTGGGAGGCGGAGGTTGTGGTGAGCCACAATTGCGCCATTGTACTCCAGCCTGGGCAACAAGAGCGAAACTCCGTCTCAAAAAAGAAAAAAGAAAAACACTTGTCTTAAAATATTTTAAAATGTTATTTACAATGAAAAACTGAGGAAATAACAAAACCAATAAAAGAAATAAATATAACCAAAAGGTGAACTTTTGGAAATACAAATGAAAGAAATTGCTCTCAATTTTCAGTAAGTGAAAAAGAAACTAAGTGAAACTACAGTATTAGAGAAAGAAATAACCACAGCTATAGAAGAGATTGAAAAAAGAATACATCATGCAATTTTTACCAATCAATTTAAGGACCAAGAGGAAAGAATATTTTTGAATGAAATTTAAAACAGATAAAAAATAACTCTAGGAGTGTTAAGCTTGAATAGATGAATTATCATTTCAGAAAGGTGATTATCAGCTTATGTTATGCAAGCAATAAGATCATTTTCATAGCTGAGTTCTAGTTAACCTTTACAGAACACATTATTAAGTTGTAATGAGTTTTAAAATAATTCCAGACCACAGGGAGTCAAAATGGAACTCTGAATGGTTCATTTTTATTAATTTAGCAAAACATTAATACTAAACCCTCATTAAATGGTATAAACTATTACATATGAATGGAAATGGAAAAACATCTAGATAATGTATTTGCAAAGACAATTCACTAAACACAAGAAAAATACACCCTAAGCAAATAAATGCAATAAAAAATGAGATTCATTCTCAGAAAACTCAGTGGTATAGTCCCCATTTTAAAAGAGAAAAGCAAGATCATCTCAATAGATGATGAAAAATAATTAATAGATATTTCTAAGAAAAACTTTACTAGAAATGGAATGAAATGACTTAAAACAAACACTATTTTCAAAAAACTAATAATGTCATTCTAAAATGGCAAAATACTAGTACCATTTCAATTTATATTGGGAACCAGAGGCATGCTCACTATTTATATTAATATACAAGAGTAAAGAAATATAAGTAAATAATAAAATAAAGGAAATTGAAGTAAATTGTATATAATCTTGAAATACAATAAAACCATCTTCCTTGTAAATCATATTGATCACTTAGAAAACCAGAGATCAATGGAGACAGGCAGAAGGGTGGACCACGTACCCCATGCCCAGCCCTTTCTATGTCCTGAAACTTGTGAGCTGCTGCTGATGGAGAAGGTCCTCCCCCAACTCTCCTAGCTCATGGCAAATCTCTTCTTGCCTGGTTGCTAGCCTGTGGCTGCCATGGATGTGGACCCTGAATGTTGCAGGGACAGCTCCTCCCCACTTTTCTGTGGTGGCCCTTGGCTCTTGCTGCCACCACTTCTGCTTTCTGGGACTGGGACTTGGGTTTATGCTACATCTTATTCCATCCCAGTCCCTAGTGAACAGCATTGGGTTTGTTTGTATTTGTCAAAAACAAGCTGTGGCATAGCCATTAGCACCTGTGTTGGGGAAACAGCACACAAACAAGAAGCTTACAGCCTCAGTGGCAAGCACTTCATCTTATCAAAGATGGGGAACTCATGTAGTCATTTGTCATGCTTGTCTGCAGACAAAAGATACCAAAAAGTTGCAAAGATTTGTCCATCTTGTCAATAAGGCCACTTATAAGCCAAAAATCTGTCAACATCAACCACGTGTCCAAATATGCCCCATTTGACTGCTAAGGTTGAGGACAAAGGAAATGGAATCAAGACCGTTACAGTCAACATAGTTGGCACTGCAAAGGGCCAATTGGCCTCCTGTGCATCCCACCAAATATTTTGTTTGTAAGCTAGAAGCACAAGTCCAGTGGTGGCAAGAATGACCGTTACATTGTCAGTGGATCTCATGAGGCAAATAAACTGCAAGACATGTTGGATGGATTCATTTAAAAATGTGTTCTCAGTCCAGAGTGAGAATCCTGAAACACATCTGCACATCAACCCAAAGAAGAAAAACATAGGTAATATTTGTAAAGCCTGTTTCTATAGAGACATGGTTCATACATATCATAAACTCTGCACGTTCATTCTGAGAAACCCATCTGAAAATAGTGAGTGGTACAGAAAAGAAAGAACAGTAAAAGAAAAATAGAAAGGGCAATGACAAGGCAATGGCTGCATACCCAGCAGCGAGAAAGCACCATCACTGCCACCACCAGATGAAGTGAATCCTCTTCATATGCTGTGGAAGAAGAGGAAAGGGATAATTGGGGGTGGATACAACTGAGGAAGCTCAAAGGTATAGAACAGATAAAAGTCAGTGATCGTGCAAATGTTCTTTCAGTGACAATTTCAAAAGAACTTTTTTTTTTTTTTTTTTTTTTTTTTTGAGACGGAGTCTCTCTCTTTCACCCAGGCTGGAGTGCAGTGGTGCGACCTCGGCTCACTGCAAGCTCCGCCTCCCGGGTTCACGCCATTCTCCTGCCTCAGCCTCCCGAGTAGCTGGGACCACGTGCCCGCCACCGCGCCTGGCTAATTTTTTGTATTTTTAGTAGAGACGGGGTTTCACCTTGTTAGCCAGGATGGTCTCGATCTCCTAACCTCGTGATCCGCCCGTCTCGGCCTCCCAAAGTGTTGGGACTACAGGCGTGAGCCACCGCGCCCGGCCCAAAAGAACTTTTGAGGAGCAGATCAGTATCCTGTTTGATTTTTTTTTTTTTTTTTTAAGAAAAAGAAGAGGGTGTTATTGACTCATCTGACAAAGTGTTTCGGATGCATAAAGAGTGGATGTAAAAGCCATGGGCCCACTTGTTCTGACCAAAGTTCTTTTTCATGACATTAGAGAACAAATTAAAAAGCACAGGCACCGTTTCCCATGATTTTTCACAAGAAAACTCAATGGTACCTTCTTCATGGTTTAGAGCCTGTGGTAACAATGTTTCTGGCTTGGCTCATCTCCAAGATTTCACATATATTGAAAGAGATGTAAGATGTGGACCTTTTTGAAAAAGAGGTTATCGTTGGCTGTTCAGGAAAGGACTCTGAAATATATCTGAAAAGGACACATAGAATAGAGAGTAGAGCAAGATAGTGAAAGAGAAGTTTCCACTGATTGTCTCCCCTGCAAGGACACTAGTTTACCAACTATCTACACATAAGAGGCATTGAAGAGGTAGAAAAACAAAACCGTCTTGAATAGCTGATGCCACCTCTAACCCATTCCCTGGCAGTGGCAGCATGGTGCAGAGAGCATTTCTGCACACTGGGGAGAGGGAGTGTAAATCAATTGCTAGGCATTGAACTCAGTGCTGTCTTGTTATAGCAGAAAGGAAAACCAGACCAAGCTCAACTGATACCACAGAGGAAGCATATAAACTAGCTAAAGGGGAATTGCCATTCGTGACACTTGGAACTTGAGTTTCTGCAAGCCTTGCCACTGCAGGCTTAAGTCCTCTGGGGTTCTAAATAAGCTTGAAATTCAGTGTAGGACAGAAGGACTGCAACTACCACCTGAGTGTTTAAGTTAAGAACAAGTACCAGGCCAGGCAGCATTCACCACAAGCTGACTAAAAAGCCTTTAGGCCTAAGGGTCATAAGCAGTGGTCTGGTAGTAATCCCCATGGGACTGTGGTAGCAGTGGCCATGGGGTGCAGCTCCTCTGCTTTTGGAAAGGAGTGGGCAGTACAGGAAAACCTGCATCTTGTGGTTTGAGTGCCAGCTCAGCTGCAGTACAGTAGAACACTTCTAACTTTTTGGACTCTAGTCCCTGGCTTCTGCCTGGCACCTCTGGACCCACCCAGGGTGTGGGGAAACTCACCACCCTGAAGAGAAGGACACAGGCCTGGCTGGATTTGCTACCTGCTATATGCAGAGCCCCAGAGCCTCTAGCAGAAATAAGCAGTAGCCAGGGAGTAGTTACAGCAGGCCTTGCATGGGACCCAGTGCTATCCTGGCCTCAAGTCTGACCCAGCAGAGTCATAATGCTGATGGACACAGGGGTGCTTGTTCACTCCACCTCCAGCTTCAGGTGGCTCAGAATACAGAAATATACTCCACTTGTTTGTTTCGAAAAAAGTAAGCAAAGAAAACAAGAGTCTCTGCCTGGTAATCCGCAGAATTCATCCAGATCTTGTCCAAGACCATCAAAGTGGTACCTGTGCGAGTCTGTGAGAACCACAGCATTACTGGCCTTGGGGTACGACCTAAGGCAGAAATAGATGGCATAGATGACAACACTCAAGTCTTTCCAAATATCTGTAAAGCCTTCCCAGGAAGAATGGGTACAACAAACCCAGACTGCAAAGACTACAATAAATACCCAACTCTTCAATGCCCAGACACAGATGAACATCTATGAGTAACAAGACCATGTGGGAAAACATGACCTCATCAAATGAAGTACATAAGGTACCAGGGACCAATTCTAGAGAAACAGAAAGTGGCCTTTCAGACACATAATTCAAAATAGCTATTTTAAGGAAACTCACAGAAGTTTAAGATAACACAGATAA
Source organism: Hylobates moloch (assembly GCF_009828535.3). Taxonomy (NCBI): domain Eukaryota; kingdom Metazoa; phylum Chordata; class Mammalia; order Primates; family Hylobatidae; genus Hylobates; species Hylobates moloch. The sequence continues at coordinate 51,084,125 of NW_026652290.1, read as the reverse complement.
GAAATTAAGAATTCTGTCAGATACATTTAACAAAGAAATTGAAATAAAATAATTGAGCAGGAAGTCCAGGGCTGAAAAAAGCACGCTGGAGAATGGATCAGAATCTTTTAATAGCAGAATTGATCAAGCAGAAGAAATAATGAGCTTGAAGACAGGCTATTTGAAAACACAGGCAGAGGAGACAAATAAAAAATAAAAAACAATGAAGCACACCTACAGGATCTATAGGAAATAGCCTCAAAAGGGCAAATCTAAGAGTTATTGGCCTTAAAGAGGAGGTAGAGAAAGAGATAAGGGTAGTAGAGAGTTTATTCAAAGGGATGATAACAGATAATTTTCCAAACCCAGAGAGAGATATCAATAGCCAAATACAAGAAGGCTATAGAACACCAAACAGATTTAAACCAAAGAAGACTACCTCAGGGCATTTAACCATCAAATTCCCAAAGATCGAGGATTTAAAAAAAAAAAAAAGGATCCTAAAAGAAGCAAGAGAAAAGAAATAACATACATGGTAGCTCCAGTAGGTCTGGCAGCAAACTTCTCAGTGGAAATTCTTGTAGGCCAAGAGAAGAGTGGCATGGTATCTTTAAAGTGCTGAAGGAAAAAACTTTTACCTTAGAGTAGTATATCTGACAAAAATACTCTTCAAACATGAAGGAAATAAAAACACTTTTTCAGACAAAGAAAAGCTGAGGGATTTCATCAATACCAGACCTGTTCTTCAAGAAATGCTAAAGGGAGTATTTCAATCAGAAAAGCATGTTGGTGAGCAATAAGAAGTCATCTTTGGGTAGAAAACTCATTGGTAATAGTAACTGTGGAAAAACGGAGTATTATAATGATGTAATTGTATTTCATAAACCACTCTTATCCTAAGTAGAAAGGCTAAGTGGTGAACCAATCAAAAATGACAACAACAACTTTTCAAGACATCATGCAATAAGATATAAATAGAAACAACAAAAAGTTAAAAAGTGGGGGCTGAAGACAAGGCATGGAGGTTTTATTAGTTTTTTGATTGCTTGCTTATTTGGTTGCTCGTTTATGCAGACAGTGTTATCAGCATAGATAGTATGTGCAAGCCTCACACCAACTCCAAACCAAAAAACATACAATGGGTATGTAAAAAATAAAAAGAAACTAAATCATATCACTAGAGAAAATCATCTTAACTAAAAGTAAGGCAGGAAGGAAAGAAAGAAGGGAGAGAAGACCATAAAACAACCAAAAAAGGAATAACAAAATGGCAGGAATAAGTCATTACTTATCAATAATAAAGTTGAATATAAATGGACTAAACTCTGCAATCAAAAGATGTAGACTTGCTAAATGGATGAAAAGAAACAAGACCCAATGATCTGTTGCCTACAAGAAACACACTTCACCTATAAAGACACACATAGACTGAAAATGAAGGGATGCAAGAAGATATTCCATATTAATAGAAACAAAAAAAGAGCAGAAGTTGCTATACTTACATCAGATAAAATAGATTTCAAGACAAAAACTTTAAGAAGAGACAAAGAAGGTCACTATATAATGATAAAGGGGTCCATTCAGGAAGAGACTATAACAATTTTCAATATATTTGCACTCAACATGGGCATACTCAGATACATAAAGCAAACATTTATTAGAGGTAAAGAGAGCTAGGCCCCAATACATTAATTGCTGGAGACTTCAGCACATCACTTTCAGCATTGGACAGATCTTCCAGAAAGAAAATCAACAAAGAAACATCAGACTTAATCCACACTATACAACAATTGGATTAAAGAGATATTTACAGAAGGATTCTCCTTTGGCTAGGGATGGTTTATATGCTGCCTCTGTGGTGTCAGTTGAGTTTGGTTTGGTTTTCCTTTCTATCTGTTCTGCACCTTTGAACTTCCTCAGTTGTATCCACCCCCAATCATCCCTTTCCTCTTCTTCTACAACATATGAAGAGCTGCAGAATACACATTTTTTCCTCAGCATATTGATCATTCTCAAGGATAGACCATATGTTAGGTCACAAAACCAGTCTTTAAACATGCAAAAAATTAAAATATAACCAAGCATCTGTCTTCTCTGACTGCAATGGAATAGAACTATAAATCAATAACACAAGGAATTTTGGAAACTATACAAATATGTGGAAATCGAGCAATAAGTTCCTGAATGACCAGCTGGTCAGTGAAGAAATTAAGAAGGAAATTGAACAATTTCTTGAAATAATGATAATGGAAACACAACATACCAAAACCTGTGGGATACAGCAAAAGCAATATGAAGAGTTTGTATGTAGAAAATAAGTTTTTCTACCTCAAAAAAAGAAGAAAAACTGCAAATAAACAATTTAATGATGCATCCTAAAGAACTAGAAGAGCAAAAGCAAGCCAAACCCAAAATTAGTGAAAGAATAGCAATAATAAAGATCAGAGCTCAAATGAAATTGAAATGAAGAAAATACAAAAGATCAATGCAACAAAAAGTTGGGGTTTTTTTTTTAAAGTTATTCAAATTAACAAACATATATCTAGACTAAGAAAAAAGAGAAGATCCAAATAAAATCAGAGAGGAAAAGGGAGACATTACAACTGATACCACAGAGATTCAAAACTGCTATGAGCAAATACATAACAACAAATTGGAAAATCTAGAAGAAATGGACAAATTTCTAGATGAATACAACTGCCAAGACTGAACTATGAAGAAATTCAAAACCCAGACTGATAACAAGTAATGAAATCAAAGCTGTAATAAGAAGTCTCCCAGCAAAGAAAAGCTTGGCACCTGATGGCTTCACTGCTGAATGTGAAAAAATAATTAAAGAACTATTATCATTGCTACTCAAATTATTCTGAAAATTAAAGTAGGAGGGAATACTTTGAAACTGATCCTATGAGGCCAGTCTTATCTCAATATCAAACCAGACAAAGACACAGAAAAAAAAACAACAACAACTATAGGCCAGTATCTCTGATGAATAATGAGCAGAAATCCTCAGCAAAATACTACCAAACCAATTTCAATAATACATTTAAAAGATTATTCTTAGTGGTGTTTATCCTTGGGATGCAAGGATGGCTTGACATGAAAATCAACCAATGTGATACATCATATCAACAGAATGAAGGACTAAAACAACATATTTCAATGGATGCTGGAACACATTTGATAAAATTCGACATTTATTCATGATAAAAACCCTCAAAAAACTGGGTGTAGAAGGAACATAGTTCAGCATAATAAAAGCCATGTGCAACAGACCCACAGCTACTATGCTGAATGGGGAAAAGCTGAAAGCCTTTTCTCTAAGGTCTAGAACATGACAAGGATACCCACCTTCACCACTGTTATTCAACATAGTACTGGAAGTCCTAGCTATAGCAATCAGTCAAGAGAAAGAAATATCATCTAAATTGGAAAGGAAGAAGTCAAGTTATCCTTGTTTGCTGATGATAAAATCTTAGATTTGGAAAAACCTGAAGACACCACCAAAAAACTATTAAAACTGATGAACAAAACCAATGAAGTTGCAGGATAAAATTTAACATACAGGCCGGGTGCGGTGGCTCATGCCTGTAATCCTAGCACTTTGGGAGGCTGACGCAGGTGGATCATGAGGTCAGGAGTTCAAGAACAGCCTGACCAAGATGGTGAAACCCCATCTCTACTAAAAATACAAAAATTAGCTGGGCGGGGTGGCAGGCTTCTATAATCCCAGCTACTCGGGAGGCTGAGGGAGGAGAATCACTTAAACCTAGGTGGCAGATGTTGCAGTGAGCCAAGATTGCGCCACTGCACTCCAGTCTGGGTGATAGAGTGAGACTCCGTCTGAAAAAAAAAAAAAAAAGATTTAACATACAAAAATAAGTAACATGTCTATATGCCAACAGTAAACTGTGAAAAAGAAAAAAAAAAAAAGTAATTCCATTTAAAATAGTCAATAGGAATGAACCAAAGAAGTAAAAGATCTCTGTAATGAAAATGAGAAAATACTTACAAAAGAGATTAAAGAAGGCACCAACATTCCAAGCTCATGGAGACATTCAATAAGTCAAACAGAATAGAGAACTCAGAAACAAACCCACACACCTACAGTCAACTCATTTTTGACAAAGGTCCAAGGACATGCACTAGGTAAATGACAGTTTCTTCAATAAATGGTGCTGGAAAAACTGTATATGCAAAAAAAGAAACTAGATCCCCTCTCTCTCACCATATACAAACATCAAGACATCAAAATGGGTTAAATCTTAAATCTAAGTTCTCAAACTGTAAAACTATTTAATACTGCAAGAACACATTGGGGAAAATTTCCAGGACATTGGTCTGAGCAAAGATTTTTTTGGTAATACCCACCAGCACAGGCAACCAGAGCAAACACGGACAAATAGGATCACATTAAGTTAAAAAGCTTCTGCACAGCAAAGAGAACAAAGTGAAGAGACAATTGACAGAACGGAAGAAAATATTTACAAACTCTTTATCTGATAAGAGATTAATAAGCAGAATATAAAAGTAGCTGAAACAACTCTATAGGAAAAATCTAATAATCCAGTTGAGAAATGGAAAAAACATTTGAACAGACATTTGCCAAAACAAGACATACAAATGGCAAACAGGCATATGAAAAGGTGCTCAACATCATTGATTGTCAGAGAAATGCAAATCAAAACTACAGTGAGATATCCTCTCTCCCCAAAATGGCTGTTCGTATCTTTTGCCCACTTTTTAATGGGATTGTTTGTTTTTATCCTTTACATTTGTCGTATTTTCTCCCATTCTGTAGGTTGTCTTTTTACTCTGTTGATAATTTCTTTTGCTGTGCAGAAGGTTTTTGTTTTGTTTTGTTTTGTTTTTTTGTTTTTGACAGGATCTCTGTGGCCCAGGCTGGAGTGCAGTGGCACTATCTCAGCTCACTGCAACCTCCGTGTTTTGGGCTCAGGTGATTGTCCCACCTCAGCCTTCCAAACAGCTGGGACTATAGGCGTGTTGCCACCATGCCCAGCTAATTTTTGTATTATATTTTTGGTAGAGATGGGGTTTCTCCATGTTGCCCAGGTTGACTCATGGGCTCAAGCAATCTACCAACTTTGGCCTCCTAAAGTACTGGGATTACAGGTGTGAGCCACTGTGCCCAGGCTGTGCAGAAGCTATTTAGTTTAATTAGATCCCATTTGTCAATTTTTGCTTTTTTGCAGTTGTTTTTCATGTCTTTGTCATGAAATCTTTGCCCACCCCCATGTCCTGGATGGTATTGCCTAGGTCATCTTTCAGGTTTTTAAAAATAGTCTTGGGGTTTACATTTAAGTATTTAATCCATCTTGAGTTAATTTTTGTATATGGTGTAAGAGGAGTCCAGTTTCAATCTTCTGCATTCATCTAGCCATTTATCCCAGCACCATTTATTGAACAGGGAATCCTCGTTGCTGGTTTTTGTCAGGTTTGTAGAAGATCAGATGCTTGTAGGTTTGTGTTGTTTTTTCTGGATTCTCTATTCTGTTCCATTGGTCTAAGTGTCTGTTTTTGTACCAGTGCCATGCTGTTTTGGTTACTATCACCCTTTAGTATGGTTTGATGTCGGGTAGCATGATGCCTCCAGCTTTGTTCTTTTTGCTTAGGATTGCCTTGGCTATTCAGGCTCTTTTTTGGTTCCATATGAATTTTTAAATAGTTTTTTTCTAGCTCTGTGAACAACCTCAATGGTAGTTTTAAGAGGAATAGCGTTGAATCCATAAATTGCTTTGGGTAGAATGGCTATTTTAATGATACTGATTCTTCCTATCCTTGTGCATGGAATGTGTTTCCAATTTTTTGTGTCATCTCTGATTTTTTTTTGAGCAGTGTTTCATAGTTTTTCTTATAGAGATCTTTCACCCCGCTAAGTAGTTGTAGTTTTAGATATTATATTTCTAAATGTGTTATGTAGTGTTATGGTAACCAAAAGAGCAGGGCATAGGCATGAAAACAGACATTAGATAAGTCAAACAGAATACAGATCTTAGAAACAAATCCTGACAACCTACGGTGAATTAATTTTTGACAAAGATGCCAAGAACATACACTAGGGAAATGATTATCTCTTCCATAAGTGGTACTGGGAAAACTAAATATTCATATGGAGAAAAATGAAACTAGATGCCCCTCTCTCTCCATATACAAAAATGAAAATGGATTAAAAACTTAAATCTAAGACCTCAAACTATGAAACTACTATAAGAAAACATCGGGGGAAATTTTTCAGGACAGTTGTCTGGGCAAAGATTTCTTGAGTAATACCCTCACAAACACAGGCAACTAAAGGAAAAATGGACAAGTGGGATCACATCAAGTGAAAAGCTGCCTAGCAAAGAAAACAATCAACAAAGTGAAGAAACAGTTCACAGAATGGGAGAAAATATTTGCAAATTACCCATCTGACAAGAGATTGATAAGCAGAATATATAAGGAGCTCGAGCAACTCTATAAGGAAAAATATAATAACCCAATTAAAAAGTGGACAAAATATTTGACTAGACATTTCTCAAAAGAAGACATACAAATGGAAATCAAGCATAAGAAAAGGTGCTCATTATCACAGATCATCAGTGAAATGCAAACAAAAGCTATAATGAAATCATCTCACTGTAATTGAAATGGCTTTTATCTAAAAAACAGACAATAACATATGCTGGAGATGATGTGGAGAAAAGGGAACTGTCATACACTGTTGGTGAGAATGTAAATTAAGACAACCACTGTGGACAACAGTTTGAAAGTTCCTCTGAAAAACTAAAAATGGAGCTACCATATGGTCCAGCAATCCCACTCCTGGGTATATACCCAAAAGTAAGGAATCAGTATATTGAAGAGATAGCTGCACTCCCACGTTTGCTACAGTATGGTTCACAATAGCCAATATTTGGAAGCAACCTAAGTGTCCATCAACAGATGAATGGATAAGAACAATGTGGTACATATACACAATTGAGTACCATTCAGCCATAAAACAGAATGAGATCTAGTCATTTTCAACAAAACGGATGAAAATGGGTATCATTATGTTAAATAAAATAAGCCAAGTACAAAAAGACAAACATCGCATGTTCTCACTTATCTGTGGCGTCTAAAAATCAAAACAATTGAACTCATGGAGAAGGAGAGTAGAAGTTACCAGAAAGTGGGAAGCATATTGGGTGAGTGTGGGGGAGATGGGGATGGTCAATGAGTGCAAAAATTAGAAAGACCTACGATTTGTTTGTTTGTTGTTTTTTTTGAGACGGAGTCTCACTCTGTCACCCATGCTGGAGTGCAGTGGCATGATCTCAGCTCACTGCAACCTCTGCCTCCCGGGTTCAAGTGATTCTCCTGCCTTAGCCTCCCAAGTAGCTGGGATTACAGGCATGCACCACCACACCTGGCTAATTGTTTTGTATTTTTAGTAGAGATGGGGTTTCACCGTCTTGGCCAGGCTGGTCTCGAACTCCTGACCTCAGGTCGTCCGCCCACTTCGGCCTCCTGAAGTGCTGGGATTACAAGTGTGAGCCACCGCACTCAGCCCTGAAAAGAAGTCTATTGACTGCTCAATCCACACTGCAGTTATGGGAACACCCACACCCAGAGATGAGGAAAAACCAAAACAAGAACTTCCATATCTCAAATGGCCAGAGGGGGGTCGTATGTCCTTCAAATGACCGCACTGCTTCTTCAACAAGAGTTTTTTTTTTTTTTTTTTGAGATGGAGCCTCGCTCTGTCGCCCAGGCTGGAGTTCAGTGGCGCCATCTCGGCTCAGTGCAAGCTTTGCTTCCTGAGTTCATGCCATTCTCCTGCCTCAGCCTCCCAAGTAGCTGGGACTACAGGCACCCCCCACAACACCTGGCTAATTTGTTGTATTTTTAGTAGAGATGGGGTTTCACCATGTTAGCCAGGATGGTCTCAATCTCCTGACCTTGTGATCCACCAGCCTCAGCCTCCCAAAGTGCTGGGATTACAGTCGTGAGCCACTGTGCCTGGCCCCAACAAGAGTTCTTAAACAGGCTGAGCTGGCTGAAATGACAGAAATCAAGTTTGGAAAATGGGTAGAAATGAAGGTCATAGGCCATCTACTTTTTTTTCTGAATGTTCTTGATCTGTTGTTGGTTGAATCCACCCAGGTGAAATCCAGTGACATGGAGTGCTGACCACCAACCAGCTACATTGGATTTCAGCAGAACTGCAGGATACAAAATTAGCATGAAGAAATCAGGTGTGTTTCTATACACTATGAAGGCCAATCAGAAAAATGAAATAATACCATTTACAATAGCACAAAATGTAACATATATTTGAGAATAAATATAATCAAGAGGCAAAAGACTTATAAACTGAAAACTACAAAGCATTGCTAAAATAAAGAAGATACAAATAAAAAGAAAGCTGTCTGTGATATTGTAAAAGATATATTTAGTTTTTGTCCTGTTTTTTGTTCTCAACTCCTAAAATACTTGGGATTTTCTAAGTGATGTGTCTTTTTATGTGCTAGTAAGATGACTGACAGCTAGGGGCTGCTGGATCACCAGAGGATGTGGGTCGTTGCCTAGTGAACGAACCATGTGATTAGAGGACTGGAATATTCAGCCCCTCTTCAACCTCCCTGGAGGGGAGAGGGGCTCAAGGTTAAGTTGAACACCAATGGACGATTATGATTCCATAAAGACCCCCAAAAGGACTGATTTAGGGAAGCTTCCAGACAGATGAAGATTTGCAGTTTTCTGTATTGAATCTGGTCATCACTTTGGATAGTACTGACATTTTAACAATATTAAATCTTCCAGTCCACGAGTATGGGATGTCTTTACATTTATTTCTGCCTTCTGTAATTTCTTTCATTAGCATTTTACAGTTTTTACTATACAACTATTTCACCTCTTTAGTTAAGTTTATCCTGTTTTTCATTCTTGTTGATGCTGTTGTAAATGGTATATTGCTTTTTAAATTTCTCTTTTGAATAATCTGCTGTTAATGTGCAGAAATGCAATAGGTTTTTGTATGTTGATATTTTTTAATCCTGCAACTTTACTAAATTTGCTCATTAGCTCTAATAGGTTTTTTTCATGAAGTATTTAGGATTTTTTCACATATAAGATCATGTCATCTGCAAACAGACAATTTTACTTCTTCCTTTCCAATTCGGATGCCTTTTGTTTCTTTTTCTTGCCTAATTGTTGATTGTGGCTTCTAGTATTATGTTGAATGGAGGTGGTGAAAGTGGGCATCCATGCCTTGTTCTTGGTCTTTGAGGAAAAGCTTTCAGGTTTTTACTCTTGAGCCTGATACTACCTATGGGCTTTTCATATATGACCTTTATTATGTTAAGGTAATTGACAGAGCAGGAGCATCTGCCGTCTTGGACAAGCCCCTCATTCTAAAGTTTACCTTAATAAAAAACCGCATAAATCCAAAGGGCATCAGCCTAATGGCTAAGGTCAGCATGACCATAAACCACAAATAACACCTCCAACCAGAAACATTCCAAAGTCCTCCCCAACCAGAGGGATAACCCTGCTTAGCTCTGGGCCAGAAAGATGTCTGCCCCAAGATAACCTCCGTCCTCCCAGAGAGATTCCAACCCCACCATAAACTTCTCCACACACATAAACATTCCAAGCTTCTGATAAGCCCCTTCACCCTAAAACTAATATATACACTTAGTCTGTAAGACAAAGGGCACCTGACTGAAATCAGCTAGGAGCGCCTCTCAGGTTTTGTCTAAAGTGAACCTGTCTTTAACTGCCAGCTGTGTTTCGTGTTTCTTTCTTCGTTCTTTAACTCATACAGTAATATCCTTCCATTATTAGTTGAAAGTTTTTTGTTTTTTTTTTTTGAGATGGAATTACACCCTTGTTGCCCAGGCTGGAGTCCAATGGCTCAATCTCGGCTCACTACAACCTCTGCCTCCCAGGTTCAAGCGATTCTCCTGCCTCCGCCTCCCAAGTAGCTGGGATTACAGGCATGGGCCACCATGCCCGGCTAATTTTGTATTTTTGGTAGAGACTGGGTTTCTCCATGTTGGTCAGGCTGGTCTCAAACTCCCGACCTCAGGTGATCTGCCCGCCTTGGCCTCCCAAAGTGCTGGGATTACAGGTGTGAGCAACCGTGCCCAACCGGAAGTTTTTTTTAAATCGTGAAAGGGTGTCGTATTTTGTCAGATGCGTTTTCTGTATCTGTTGAGATGACCAGGTGATTTTTATCCTTCATTCTGTTGGTGTAGTATATTAATTTTCATATGTTGAACCAATCTTTCATCTTAAGGATAAATCCTATTTAGTAATGATGTATCATCCTTTTAATACATTACTGAATTTAGTTTTCTGGTATTTTGTTGTGGATTTTTGCATTTGTGTTCATCAGGGATATCGATGTGAAGTTTAATTTTTTTGCATTGTCTTTGGCTTTGGTATGTGAGTATTGCTGGCCTCTTAGCTGGAGTTTGGAAGTGTTCCCTCCTTTTCAATGCCTTCAAAGACGTTTGAGAAGGATTTTCTTTAATTCTTGAAATATTTGGTGCAATTCATTAGTGAAGCCATCTGGTCCTGAGTGTTTTTTTCTTGGCAGATTTTTGATTACTGATTCGATTTCCTTAGTAGTTACAGTTCTGTTCAGACTTTCTGTTCTTCATGATTCAGTATTGGTAGGTTGTTTCTGGAAATTTACCATTTCTTCTAGGTTATTCAATTTGTTGATATGTAAGTGTTAATGATAGTCTCTTAGGTTTCTTTTTATTTCTGTGGCAACAGTTGTAATGTCTCCTTTTATTTCTGATTTTATTTATTTGAGTCTTTCCTTTTATTTCTGGTGTAGCTAAAAGTTTGTCAATTTTCTCATTTTTTTCAAAAATCCAACTCTTAGTTTCATTGACTTTGTTTTTGTTGTTGTTGTTGTTGAGACGGAGTCTCGCTCTGTCGCCCAGGCTGGAGTGCAGTGGCGTGATCTCGGCTCACTGCAAGCTCCGCCTCCCAGGTTCAGGCCATTCTCCTGCCTCAGCCTCCCGAGTAGCTGGGATTACAGGCACATGCCACCATGCCCGGCTAATTTTGTATTTTAGTAGAGACGGGGTTTCACCACGTTAGCCAGGCTGGTCTTGAACTCCTAACCTCAGGTGATTCACCCGCTTCGGCCTCCCAAAGTGCTGGGATTACAGGCATGAGCCACCGCGCCTGGCCTAGTTCCACTTTTAGTTTTGTCTGAGAAAATATATATTATACACATTTGGTTTTTAAAAATTTTGTGGCTGGGTGCGGTGGCTCACGCCTGTAATCCCAGTGCTTTGGGAAGCCAAGGCAGGTGGATCACGAGGTCAGGAGTTCGAGACCAGCAGCCTGGCCAACATAGTGAAACCTGGTAACCTAGTGAAACCTCGTCTCTACTAAAAATACAAAAAATTAGCCAGGCGTGGTGGCAGGCGCCTGTAGTCCCAGCTACTTGGGAGGCTGAGGTAGGAGAATCACTTGAACCTTGGAGGAGGAGGCTGTGGTGAGCCGAGAGATAAAATTTTGTATAAAGTTATGGGGCAGAATTGTAATTTTGTTACATGGATGTTTTTCTGCATGGGGTGAAGCCCGGGCTTTCTGAATATCCATCACTGGAATAATATGCATTGTACCCATTAGTAATTTTGCGTCTTGCACCCCCAACCCTTCCAAGTCTCCATCTTTTCACACTCTTATGTCCACGTGTACACATTATTTAGCTCCCACTTAAGAGAATGTGGGGTGTTTGTCTGTCTGTGTCTGAGTTGTTTCATTTAAGGTAATGGCCTCCAGTTCCATCCATGTTGCTGCAATAAACATGATTTCATTTGAAAATACACATATATATATATATACATAGAATTTTTAACATTATCTTTAAAACTTTTACCTCTTTCTGGTTATTTCCTCAAGGTCATCCATGTATCTCCTGCAGCCGAATCTCTTGGTATGCCTCTGCAGCCCTCTGTACCCCAATCTAAATTTTTATTTTTATTTACTGAGATGGAGTCTCGCTCTGTGTTACCTAGGCTGGAGTACAGTGGCACAACCTCGGCTCACTGCAACCTCCGCCTCCTGGGCTCAAGCAATTCTCGTGCCTCAGCCTCCCGAGTGCCTGTGACTACAGGCGTGCGCTACCATGCCCGTCTAATTTTTGTATTTTTAGTAGAGATGGGGTTTCACCCATGTTGGCCATAGTGGTCTCGAACTCTTGACCTCAAGTGATCCACCCAACTCAGCTTCCCAAAGTGCTGGGATTACAGGCGTGAGCCCCCGGCTCAACCCCACTCTAAATTTTTTAAATTATTCCTGAATAAGTAAAAGTAATATGAATCATCTTGTGCTTTTTTAAAAGTTCTTGAATAAAATGTAATGGTTTACATTTCATTGATAAATTTATCTGTCTGATTCTGCTTTACAATGCCATCCCTTGGGAATCACAGCTTATTCTCTAAAGAGAGTTGGAGATACGCATTTAGTTATAATTATTTAACATGAAAAATGTATCCATTCCAAGCCTAACCTGAGAGATACAGATAATATACATTCCTATAATTGAGCTCTAAAGTGCATTTATTCTTAGGATAAATTTTAAAACTAGAATCTGTGGAGAACCAAGATCACATATAAAACTAATAAATATATATATACTTTTGTAAAGTATGTAAAAATAGCATTGAAAAGAATAAAAATCAGGCAATTTGTGAGTGGAAGGAGAGATGGCAAAAGTCTTTATTAACAAAATAATCATAGTTATGGAAGTTTTATTACATGCTGGCCGCATTCTCAGTATGTTAAATGTATTGGCTTATTTAAAACTCACAAGAATCTCATGAGATGTTAGTATTTCCCCCATTTTAAAGATGAGGCTCAGAGAGATAAGAACTTGCCCAAGCTCATACAACGAGTGACCCTTGGAGCCCAGCAATGAACCGAGTCAGTGACATTCCAGACGTCATGATAAAATTGTGACTCTTGGCCAGGCATGGTGCCTCATACCTGCAATCCCAGCACTTTGGGAGGCTGAGGCGGGCAGATCATGAGGTCAGGAGATTGAGACCATCCTGGCTAACATGATGAAACCCCATCTCTACGAAAATACAAAAAATTAGCCGGGCGTGGTGGCGGGCGCCTGTAGTCCCAGCTACTCAGGAGGCCGAGGCAGGAGAATGGCATGAACCCGGGAGGCGGAGCTTGCAGTGAGCCAAGATCGCACCACCACTGCACTCTAGCCCGGGCAACAGAGCAATACTCCCATCTAAAAAAAAAAAAAAAAAAAAAAAAGTGACTCTTAGGAAAAAAAAGAGCAGAGATATTTGTTTCCACCAGTGGTGATCTTTAAAATTGTTATTACCAGTTTTAGAATCTCTGGCACGATGAGAATAATCAGGCTTATATCCACAGTGTATTTTAAAGGTGAATTTGTTTTGGAGTAGTTATAAATGAAGCTGAGAAATTGACAGTAAGCATAGGATTGGCAGAAAGCAAAATGACTATCTTACATACTGATGCATTGATGCATTGAAACATAATCTGCACAAAGAAAAATATTTCATTTTGAATAGACAAGCCTATCTGTGTCAATTGAAACTTGGCCAGGTGTCTGTTCTCCTTTGTTTTGCATTATTTTCAATTGAATGGAAAAATATTGTTACTAAATTGGTTAAAATTATTACAGGAAGAATGTTGTTTCGAAGTATAATTTATACAGAATTTCTACATTACATTATCTGATTGAGACAGTTAAGCAAAACAATGTCAAATTTCTTCTTTTTTTCTGAGACAGTCTTGTTCTGTGGCCCAGAACTGGAGTGCAATGGCACGATCTCGGCTCACTGCAACCTCTGCCTCCCGGGTTCAAGTGATTCTCCTGCCTCAGCCTCCCAAGTAGCCAGGATTACAGGCGCATGCTACCATGCCCAGCTAATTTTTGTATTTTTAGTAGAGACGGGGCTTCACTATGTTGGCCAGGCTGGTCTCAAACTCCTGACCTCGTGATCCGCCCGCCTCGGCCTCCCAAAGTGCTGGCATTACAAGCGTGAGCCACCTCGCCCAGCCAACAATGTTAAATTTCTTTTTTTTTTTTTTTTTTTTGAGACAGGGTTTCACTCTTGTTACCCAGGCTGGAGCCACCGTGCCCAGCCACAATGTTAAATTTCAGTAGCTTCAAGTGTGCTCATTAATTATCCTCTCTGAAAAATGTTTATTCTGAAATAATTAAAATTCAAAAATAAATTGATTCAATATATATTTAATTTTGTTTCACAATTTTTTTTGTTTTGTTTTTGAGATGGAGTCTTGCTGTGTCTCCCAGGCTGGAGTGCAGTGGCCTGATCTCAACTCACTTCAACCTCTGCCTCCTGGGTTCAAGGGATTCTCCTACCTCAGCCTCCTGAGTAGCTGGGATTATAGGTGCGTGTCACCACATCCGGCTAATTTTTGTATTTTTAGTAGAGACAGGGTTTCACCATGTTGGCCAGGCTGGTCTCAAACTCCTGACCTCAGGTGATCCACCTGCCTCGGACTCCCAGAATGCTGGGATTTTTTTTTTTTTTTTTTTTTTTTTGAGACAGAGTCTCGCTCTGTCGCCCAGGCTGGAGTGCAGTGGCGCGATCTCGGCTCACTGCAAGCTCCGCATCCCGGGTTCACGCCATTCTCCTGCCTCAGCCTCTCCGAGTAGCTGGGACTACAGGCGCCCGCCACCACGCCCGGCTAATTTTTTGTATTTTTAGTAGAGACGGGGTTTCACTGTGGTCTCGATCTCCTGACCTCGTGATCCGCCCGCCTCGGCCTCCCAAAGTGCTGGGATTACAAGCGTGAGCCACCGCGCCCGGCCAGAATGCTGGGATTACAGGCGCAAGCCACCGTGCTCGGCCATTTCACAAGTATTGTTATGTTAATAGTGGCAAGATTTAAAACTGTATGTATTAAAATTATACCTACTGCCTATTATTATTTCATATGTATGCATTTTAAATAAATAGAAATATAGCAAGAAAAACACTTAAGAAATACTATGCTTTTAAAAATCTCCTCAATACATTGTTTATCTTACTAATGTCTTTTAAGTTTTTGGTTTTTCTTTAAAAGATGAGGTCTTTCAATGCTGCTCAGACTTGTCTTAAACTTCTGGGCTTAAGTGATCCTCCCACCTAAGCCTCTCAAGTAGGTGGTATTACAGGTGTGCACCACCATGCCCAGCGTTGCCTGTTTCTTTCTTTTTTTTTTTTTTTTTTTTTTTTTTTTTTTTTTTTTTTTTTTTTTTTGAGACGGAATCTCGCCCTGTCACCCAGGCTGGAGTTCAGTGGCACAGTCTTGGCTCACTGCAAGCTCCACCTCCCGGGTTCATGCCATTCTCCTGCCTCAGCCTCCCAAGTAGCTGGGACTACAGGCGCCTGCCACCACGCCCAGCTAATTTTTTTTCATATTTTTAGTGGAGATGGGGTTTCACCGTGGTCTCGATCTCCTGACCTCGTGATCCGCCTGCCTCGGCCTCCCAGAGTGCTGGGATTACAGGCGTGAGCCACGGTGCCCGGCCAGTGTTGCCTGTTTCTTGACTATCAGGTAGGAAACATATTAAATAGTGTTCATTCATTCACTCAACAACCATCATAACTAAAATTTCCACAGGTAAGAATCTGAATTCTCACCAAATGCATACACTGGAATGTTTTACCTGTATTTATCATCTAGTTTGACAAACACCATAGTTACATTGCTAGACATACCCATTAAATTATCTTCCTTAAGGTATTAATATCCTGTTATATCATTTAGGAAATACATTTTAGAAGTGCCGTAGGCCATTTTATCAAGAATGTCTGGTTTCACTTTCATTTTATTCTGATTATAAGTGCTCATTGTTTTTGCAGGTTTATCTTACGCTCTATGTCATAGGCTGGCCAACTTTTTCTCTAAAGAGCTGCAGAGTAAATATTCTATGTGTTGCAGGTTATAGCGTGCCTGCCTAAATTGATGTGGCCATGTCCCAATTTTTTGTTTCTTACTAAAACAAGCTGTCAGCCTGATTTGCGTATAATCTCATCTCTGCTTGCTTCACTGCCTATCAGTCATCCCCTTAATGCTTCTCTCTTAAATGACCTTTCTTTTGCTTGGGCAGACTTTAATTCCTAGATTAGATCTGCTGTGCTTTCTTTGCCCTCTGACTATAAATATCTATCCATGTGTTGAAATGTCACCTCTTCTAGTGGCCTTTTCCAACCAGCTTCCTCTTGTAGCTGCATACACACCACACACCCTACGTATTAATTAGAGAATTGTATGTCCAATTGTATGTCCTGATTTACAGTGAAAAGCCCTGGTCTGGCTGGCTGCGGTGGCTCACACCTATAATCCCAGCACTTTGGGAGGCTGAGGTGGGCAGATCAGGAGGTCAGGAAATTGAGACCAACCTGGCCAACATGGCGAAACCCCGTCTCTACTAAAAATACAAAAATTAGCTGGTTGTGTTGGTGTGTGCCTGTCATCCCAGCTACTTAGGAGGCTGAGGTGGGAGAACTGCTTGAACCCGGGAAGCGGAGGTTGCAGTGAGACGAGATTGTACCACTGCACTCCAGCCTGGGCGACAGAGCGAGACTCCGTCTCAAAAAAAAAAAAAAAAAAAAAAAAAAAGTCCTGGTTTACATGGAACAGACCTGGTTTATTTCTGCTACCCATGTATCACATCTAGTAGAGTCTTTGTTCCAGATACTATATTGTTTAAACAAGTACTGTTACTTGCAATACATAGGCTGGACAGGGTTTGATACAGCTCTTCTTTATTTATGATTATTATTATACTTTAAGTTCTAGGGTACATGTGCACAATGTGCAGGTTTGTTAGATATGTATACATGTGCCATGTTGGTGTGCTGCACCCATTAACTCATCATTTATATTAGATATATCTCCTAATGCTATCCCTCCCCCCTCCCCCCACCCCATGACAGGCCCCGGTGTGTGATGTTCCCCTTCCTGTGTCCAAGTGTTCTCATTGTTCAATTCCCACCTATGAGTGAGAACATGCAGTGTTTGGTTTTTTGTCCTTGCAATATTTTGCTCAGAATGATGGTTTCCAGCTTCATCCATGTCCCTATAAAGGACATGAACTCATCCTTTTTATGGCTGCATAGTATTCCATGGTGTATATGTGCCACATTTTCTTAATCCAGTCTATCATTGATGGGCGTTTGGGTTGGTTCCAAGTCTTTGCTATTGTGAATAGTGCCGCAATAAACATATGTGTGCATATGTCTTTATAGCAGCATGATTTATAATCCTTTGGGTATGTACCCAATTATGGAATGGCTGGGTCAAATGGTATTTCTAGTTCTAGATCCTTGAGGAATCACCACACTGTCTTCCACAATGGTCGAACTAGTTTACAGTCCCACCAGCAGTCTAAAAGCGTTCCTATTTCTCCACATCCTCTCCAGCAGCTGTTGTTTCCTGACTTTTTAATGATCGCCATTCTAACCAGTGTGAGATGGTATCTCATTGTGGTTTTGATTTGCATTTCTGTGATGGCCAGTGATGATGAGCATTTTTTCATGTGTTTGTTGGCTGCATAAATGTCTTCTTTTGAGAAATGTCTGTTCATATCCTTCGCCCACTTTTTGATGGGGTTGTTTGTGTTTTTCTTGTAAATTTGTTTGAGTTCTTTGTAGATTCTGGATATTAGCCCTTTGTCAGATGAGTAGATTGCAAAAATTTTCTCCCATTCTGTAGGTTGCCTGTTCACTCTGATGGTAGTTTCTTTTGCTGTGCAGAAGCTGTTCGGTTTAATTAGATCCCATTTGTCAATTTTGGCTTTTGTTGCCATTGCTTTTGGTGTTTTAGACATGAAGTCCTTGCCCATGCCTATGTCCTAAATGGTATTGCCTAGGTTTTCTTCTAGGGTTTTTATGGTTTTAGGTGTAACATTTAAGTCTTTAATCCATCTTGAATTAATTTTTGTATAAGGTGTAAGGAAGGGATCCAGTTTCAGCTTTCTACATATGGCTAGCCAGTTTTCCCAGCACCATTTATTAAATAGGGAATCCTTTCCCCATTTCTTGTTTTTGTCAGGTTTGTCAAAGATCACATAGTTGTAGATGTGTGGTATTATTTCTGAGGGCTCTGTTCTGTTCCATTGGTCTATATCTCTGTTTTGGTACTGATACCATGCTGTTTTGGTTACTGTAGCCTTGTAGTATAGTTTGAAGTCAGGTAGCATGATGCCTCCAGCTTTGTTCTTTTGGCTTAGGATTGACTTGGCAATGCGGGCTCTTTTTTGGTTCCATATGAACTTTAAAGTAGTTTTTGCCAATTCTTTGAAGAAAGTCATTGGTAGCTTGATGGGGATGGCATTGAATCTATAAATTATCTTGGGCAGTATGGCCATTTTCACAATATTGATTCTTCCTGTCCATGAGCATGGAATGTTCTTCCATTTGTTTGTGTCCTCTTTTATTTCATTGAGCAGTGGTTTGTAGTTCTCCTAAAAGAGGTCCTTCACATCCCTTGTAAGTTGGATTCCTAGGTATTTTATTCTCTTTGAAGCAATTGTGAGTGGGAGTTCACTCATGATTTGACTCTCTGTCTGTTATTGGTGTATAAGAATGCTTGTGATTTTTGCACATTGATTTTGTATCCTGAGACTTTGCTGAAGTTGCTTCTCAGCTTAAGGAGATTTTGGGGCTGAGACGATGGGGTTTTCTAAATATACAATCATGTCATCTGCAAACAGGGACAATTTGACTTCCTCTTTTCCTAATTGAATACCCTTTATTTCTTTCTCCTGCCTGATTGCTGTGGCCAGAACTTCCAAAAGAATTCTTAATAAAATATTAACAAATTGAATCCAGCAAAGTCAGTTTAACGTTTGACTATCAATCAATGTATTTCACTATATAAACAAAAAAATGGAGACCCCATGTGATCACCTCAGCAGATTCAGAATAAGTACTTAAAATTCAACACTAATAATTCTCCGGACTAGAAATTGAAAAAAACTTTTCTCAGTCTGAAAAGGAGCATCTACAGAAAATCTACAGTTAACATCATATTTAATGGTGAACACTTTCCCCCTAAGATCAAGAACAAGGCAAATATGCTCATTCCTATGAATTCTGTTCAGTGTTGTGCTGGAGATCCTAGCCTGCAAACTAAGGCAAGAAAAAGAAATAAAAATCATACACACTGAAAAGAAAAAAGTAAAACTGTTTTTATTTGCAGGTAACGTGATTGCATATATATATAAAATCCAAAGGAATCTAGAAAAAATCTGTTAGAACTAATAAAATTAGATATGTTGCAGGATATAAGGTCAACGTGTGAAAAAAATAAATTGTATTCTCATATTAGCTATGAACAATTAGAAAATAAAAAGTTTAAAACTATTATCTATGATAACATCTAAAAATTCATGAAATATTTAAGGATTAATTTGACAAAGTATGTCCAGGACCTGAACACTGAAAATAACAAAACACTGCTGAAGAAATTGAAGAAGACATAAATAAAGAGAGATATACCGTGTTTGTAAATTGGAAGATTTAGTATAGTTAAAGAGTTAATTCTCCCTAATTTGGTTATTAAAGAAACTACATTTAGAAAGATTCAGTGCAATTTCAATAAAAATCCCAGCAGATATTTTTTGTAGATATCTACAAACTGATTCTAAAATTCATATGGAAATGTAAATGACCTAGAATAGCCAAAACAATTTTGAAAAAGAATCCTTGGAGGACTTAACCTGAATTCAAGATTGACCATAAAGCTGTGGTAATCAAAACACTGTGATATTGACATAAAGATAGATAATGGGATAGAATAGAGAGCCCAAAAATAGAGCCATACATTTAGTCAAAATTATTTTCCAATTTTTTATTGTGTAAAATACATATAACATAGAATTTACCACCATATTTAAATGTATAATTCATTAGTTTTAGATAAATTCATAATGTTTGTTTTACAACCATTTCCATCATCCATCTCCGTAACTGCTTTCATCTTGTAAAACTGAAACTCTATACCCATTAAACAATAACTTCCCATTTTTCTTCTCCTCCAGACCCTAGAAACTACCA